>NC_088371.1:30680449-30685449 GCF_034508935.2 Berghia stephanieae
CCCAGGGACGGCTGGTAAATAAGGGGCAGGGTGGGCAAATACCAGCCTGTTTTTTCAAGTTATAAGCTGTATTACAGGTCTGAAATAATCAAATCTAAATTAGATAATTTCAAAAGTTATACTTAAACTTGATACTTCGTACTGAAATCAATTTGTGTGTATTTTTGATAGATTGAGAATGACATGCATCCCGTAATGCATAAACCAGGATCGCTACTGTTTCTTTTTATAAACCCCCCCCCCCCCCCCCCCCCCCAACCACTCCACTCCGCCCACATCGTCATCTCATCGTCACGTCGCCTGACGGTGATTTTGCTGTCTGGCCTCTCTAGTACTAGGTCGGGCTAATTCAAATGAGCCCACCTTATTAACCAGTGTACACTAAATAGAGATTTTGGCAAACGAACTTTTTCTTATTTATTGCCTTACTTGTGCTGGGAAGGTTCCAGTATTGAATTAAATTTATTAATTTACTAATATTATATCAATTTAGTATTAGTTTGTGTTGTTTTAATATATTTGTTTATCCATTTAAATTATTTCTTTTTTTTTTCCCTCGTTTTCTTTAGTGTTTCTCAAAATCATTTATTTAAATTGTTTTCTTATTTGTTTGTTGTTGTTGTTGTTTTTTGTTGTTGTTTTTTGTTTTGTTTTTTAACAAATTAATTGTTAATGCTTTTTTTTTATTATTCTTAAAGTAATTACCGCTGTATTTTTATTGCCAGACTAAATAATTTTGCAAAACAATGTAATTTTCTATTGTATTCCCTCTAATAAAACAAAACACTTTTATTCAAAGTCACGACTAAATAAATATATAAAATACAACCACCATTTTGGTTTTCTCAACAATTGAATTAGTATACGAGAAATACTTTTCTGAGTAAGGAGATAGTTGAATTCTAAGTTATAGAGGAAATAAATACCTTTAAAGGAAGGGTGGGCAGATTCCGTACTTGCCCGTCCTGAAGCTGATACACACATAAGATGGTTCGCGATGAAGAGGGCGGGAAGCAAGGGATTGGTTGGGTAAGGAGCAAAGATAACACGGTAATTATTGTGACGATAGTCAAACGAATACATGAGGAGAGATTGGTAACATTATTTTGTCTTAATTATATTGTATGAAGTATTGGCGAAAGCCTAATATTAAATAAACGTTGTTTTTTTGTCTTATTTTGACTATGGAACTGATACTGATACTTGTCATAGCAGACCTGCCTACTTTAGATAGGAAAATAAAAATCGTAGTTTTCAGGGCTAATAAAATCGTAGATATTTTAACTACCCTTTAAAAAAATCACCGGAATTTTCGTCTGTTTTGATAGATATCAAATTTTAAAAAACGAGAAAAAATAATTGGAAACGTAATAATGATGGTGATGGTAGTATAGTGGTAGCGGTGGTGGTAGTAGTAATGATGATGGTAATATTATTATTATTATTATTATTATTATTATTATTATTATTATTATTATTATTATTATTATTATTATTATTATTATTATTATTATTATTATTATCATTATTATTATTATTATTATTATTATTATTATTATTATTATTATTATTATTATTATTATTATTATTATTATTTTTATTATTATTATTATTATTATTATTATTATTTAATATTATTATTATTATTATTATTATTATTATTATTATTATTGTTATTATTATTATTATTATTATTATTATTATTATTATTATTATTATTATTATTATTATTATTATTATTATTATTATTATCATTGTTATTATTATTGTACGTATTGGTGGTATTACTATTGTTGTATTTTTTTTGGTGGTTATTAATGGTATCAGTTTATTGTTTGGTCCCATTTGCCATTATTTTCCACTTTCATGTATGTGGTCATCAAATTGTATGATTAATTGGCGAAAGCCTAAGATTGAATAAATTTTGTAATATCGTATGGTAATCATCATTGTCGACGACATCGTCGTTGTCATCATAATCATCATCATCATCATCATCATCATCATCATCATCATCATCATCATCATTAACAACAACAACAACAACAATATTAACAACAAGTACAACAATAGCAATAAAAACAATATCAACATCATCATACAATTTCCGTCATCGTCTCCACAACTATCATTCTAACCAACAGCACCACCAAAACCACTACCATAATTACCCCTCACCGCCTCGTCTTCCTCCTCCTCCTCCACCACCACCACAACCGCTACCACTATTCCAACCACTACCACCACCGGCACAATCATTCTGACCACCCAGACAGCAGTAAAAATTATGCAATTTGAGCTCTGAATGAAACTCGAGTCATATCGCTGTTGTTGCTTCTCCATGAAAACTTTAAGGTTACTACGTACTACTGAAAACCAGAAATATGTAAAAGCAATATTAATATCGCCGTTGAGGGATTAAAGCATCTCTTTAATTTTTCGAGTGAAGGAAATGGACTTGTATTGTCAAGGTGTTGTCGCATTATGTCTCGTCGCTTTGTTTTTTAGTTGTATTCTCTTTCGTGATTCATTTTTGATTACGTTTGGAAGAATTAAAATCTACTGGTATTGTCATTTCATTGTGAATGTGATTATTGGTGGTTGAAATATTTTTTGTTTAAAGGCGAAAAAAAAATCAAAAAAAAATTTTATTAAAAAAAAAAAAAATAAATAAAAAATAAAAAATATATATCATATATTATATATATATATATATATATATATATATATATATATATATATATATATATATATGTATATATGACCGAATCCTCTTTGCCCCACCACTGTAAATAGGCTAGAACCGCCACTGCCTTCGCCAAAATATCCCATGAAGAAACTAGAATTTGTCAAACTTTTGATATCTGTTAGAACTCCCCTTATTGTCCTCCTATGTAAAGCGTAGTATGTAAATTGGAAGTGGTAATTCTTGCCCAAGGAGAAATGATAATTTATTCAGTCGGAAGGTGAAAATTTTGGATTTGAATTTCTTTTGCATTTTCTGAAAGAATAATATGCTCTCAAGAACATTTTAATCTGTATTTGAAGTAAATCCGGTGATTTTTTCATGAAGTTATGGTCAGATGTATGGGAAAGGTATCCAGCAATTTTTTCTCAAATTTCATAATTTTTCAACTTGACTAGCTGTAAAAAATATTTAGAAAGTGAAATTAAGTTTTGATATTTCCCGAAGATGTACAAAAAGGGTTAATTTAATCATTTATGACAAGAACTCATTTTGATAAAAATTGACTTTCTAACTAAACTTCAGTTCAAACCTTTTCACCATCCGACTGATTCTGTCATTCACTGCAAGTTAATAAATATATAAACAATAAACAAATGGATAAATAATTAAATAAATAAATAAATGAATAAATAAATAAATAAATAAATGCATGAATGAATAAATAAATAAATAGATAAATAAATATACGACAGCTCAGAAGTAATCCTACTCTGAACCCAGGTTACATACAGCCTTAACAACTTTCGCAGTCCATCTCACTCACTCACACAGTATTGCTGTTTCTTACTATCTTTCATTCCTTTCTTCTTTTTTTTGGGGGGGGGGGGAATAGAGAGGGGGGGGGGGGGGGGGGGGGGGTTAATAAATGATCAAAAATCCTGTCATGTTGATGACATTGTTTGAATTGTATTTATTGTGTCATCCGAGGGGATTGACATGGATCTGGAATCTACCCGGGTGTCTCTCGATGTTTCATCCAGTCAGTGGTAACTGGGGAAGTTTTACCTATAAAGTAATAAATAAAATATGAATATAACAACTTCAAAACAAAAAAAGGAACAAAATTCCAATCTCTGCCGTTGAATTGTTGGGGTTTTTTTAGTACTGTATTTATGTTTTCATTGTTTTTGTTGTTGGCTGATGAAGGGTTTTGAGCCCGAAAATGTCATGTTTGGTATTTTGTTCTGTTTTGAAGCTGTTATTGTGTCAGTGCATGACATAATCAGTCGGAAAGTGAACATTTTGGATTTGCATTTGTTTTTTTGTTTTTTTTTTTTAAATATTTTCTGAAAGAATATGCTCCCAAAGCATTTTAATCTTTAGAAGTTTTTAAAAAATCTGGTGATTTTTCATGAAGTTATGGTGAGATGTATGGGAAAGGTATCCAGCAACTTTTCTCGAATTTCATACTTTTTCAACTTGACAAGCTGTAAAAAATATTTAGAAGTGAAATTAAGTTTTGGTATTTCCTGAAGATGTACAAAAAGGGTTGATTTAATCATTTATGACAAGAACTCATTTTTGATAAAAAATTAAGCTTCTAACTAAACTTGGCAAAATCTCAGTTCAAACCTTTACCCCAACCGACTGATGATGTCATTCACATGTAACACATTCATTTTTTGTTTATTACTTTTTTCCAGTCCACTGCAGATTTAGATTCAACTTTGAACTTCTTACCTGTGACTTGAGTCTGACGTTGTTTGTTGTTCTGTCTGGATTCCTTCATCCAAGGGTAAATCTCACATTGCTTGGACGACATCACGCTGTTGGGGTGCAAGGCACCCAATCCTGGAGGGCATCCATTTGCCTGGAGGGCGCAGGGTGCCGGGTACCCATTCGCATCGTAGAGTGCGGTAGGGTCTCCCATTCCAGGAGGGCCGGCACAGATGGAATCGTTGGGGTTCGAACCCAGCATGGAATTTTGAAGGGCGCAACTGGCTTGCTGATGATAGTAATTTCCAAGAGCGGCGGCGTCCGAGATAGGCGAGCAGGGTCCCCCGTAGCCGTAGGTCCCCATCATAGATCCATCGTAGACCTGCTTGGTGTTGTAGGGCGCCCCGATGTCGTTGTAGTAGTTGTGGTGGTGGTACATATGATGGGGCATGCTACTATCTGATGAGGGCATTATTCCTACACCTCCTCCTCCTCCTCCACCACCACCACCACCTCCTCCTCCACCTCCACCACCACCACTATATCCCTTTTGCATTGTGAAATGTTATGCTAGCAAGAAGAATGATGACAGATA
>NC_088371.1:30690449-30762949 GCF_034508935.2 Berghia stephanieae
ACCAACTTCTAATGCTCTACACTAAAGAACTCCAGTCAAGGTATTTAAGAGTTCACCCATAAGAAGGAACTTCGACTCGATACCGTTTTGGCGTGATACTTGAGTGATAATGGACCATGTCAATTTGAAGTGTGGCCAGGAGCCACCCCACCTCCATGCCACCATATGAGATATTATTATAGAGATTTGTAAATACTCGTGATTCTGGCGTGTTGTACCCGACGAGACGAACTCTATCTATGTCTTCTTCTACTCACTGCTGTAGATTCTATGCCTCTCCTACAACTCAAAGTCAAAACGATGGACCAGTCAAGCACTTCAAGCAATATCTAGCATAACTTCCTGTCCTAGCGAGCCTTGCATGATGGGATAATGAATTATAAAAGTGGATAGATGTCGGTCAAACTGGAATTTCCACAAGAGCCAATGGTGGAAAAGAAGAGAGACCAAGTGATTGTTTTCGTTCTAGAAATTGAAGGAGGTGATGCAAATAGATAAATAATTAAATAAATAACTGAATAAATTAAATGAATAAATAAATAAATAAATAAATAAATAAAAGACAGAACATGTCAAACTCAAGGAAACGACTTAAAGAAAAAAAAACAAAAACAAAACAAAACAAACAAAAACATTAAAACACTCAAAGCAAATTGTGTTTGCTTGTGAAAATGTTTCCATACATGCATGAGAACAATAAAACCTGGATATAAATTGTAATGACATTAATTAATAAATAAAAAGATAGATAAATAAAGATAGAACTTGTCAAACTCGAGGAAGCGTCTTAAAGGAAAAACAAACAAACGAAAACTTAAATCAAATTTTACAATTTTACGCAATGGTTGCTTGTAAAAAGTGTTTCCATGCTTGCATTGAGAACAATAATAAAACCTGAATATAAATTGTGTGCAGATAATTTGTGTTCTAAATACGTGAACCGACTGTCTTTTGTAGTGTCGTAAACGAACAATGGCCGCCTTGTTTTTGGTGTACAGTATGTCTGTATACCCCCCCCCCCCCCCTTCCCTCGTAACCTCGAGATTGCTGTGACCCCCCCCCCCCCTCCCTTTCTCCCTACTTGTATGTTACAAAATTGGACACGATGTCAGTTTGAAGGGTGGAGGTCAAAAGTAGTTACAAGTAGAAATGATAGAATGGATTACGCGTACGCAATAGATAGGTTTGGTG
Source organism: Berghia stephanieae (assembly GCF_034508935.2). Classification (NCBI taxonomy): domain Eukaryota; kingdom Metazoa; phylum Mollusca; class Gastropoda; order Nudibranchia; family Aeolidiidae; genus Berghia; species Berghia stephanieae. The sequence goes on from NC_088371.1 coordinate 30,691,641, forward strand.
TAGGCCTTCAAAGGAAAAGATCTACTTCAGCAACTATTTACACAGACGGATGGTCATCCCACCAGACATTGCAAGTCGGATCAAAGGAGTTAAATATATAACCCATCACCTCAAAACGGATGTATGGCTGAATGGGGTAGATGAAGAAACCTTGAATTGGGATAATAATAATAACAATAATAATAATAATAATAATAATAATAATAATAATAATAATAATAATAATAATAATAATAATAATAATAATAATAATAATAATAATAATAATAATAATAATAATAATAATAATAATAATAATAATAATAATAATAATAATAATAATAATAATAATAATATGTGCGGTTATGTGGTCTTGTGGTATAACATTCGCCTTCGAATCAGAAGGTCTGAGTTCGAATCCCACTCTGAGCGGCGCATAGTTGTCTTTGGAAAAGGCTCTTTTTCCACATTCTCTCACAATACGGAGGTGTAAAATGAGTACCTGGCCGTTAATATCGTTTTCTCTGTCGGGGGAAAATAAATGTTATATCGACTAACAAGCGTCTTGTCTGGGTCTTACATGTGAGGTGGTGCCACAACCACATTATCTCATTCGTCTGTAGTGTTTCAATCATCCTGTTTTGTTGATAAAGGGGAAACCCGAAACGTCCATTTTATCTGTTTCCGTATACTAAATTGAAGCTTACATTCAACTTCCCATCGTTATTTATTCCTTTCGAGCTTCCAGCAGCAACATTTACAATGTGTCATGATGAGGGTCATTTAAATCGTGGGATTTTTTAAGGATGAACTTTCTGGACAAATTTGATAAATACATGTCTTTCCAGATGGTCTGTCTACTCGTTGTGCGGCTCTGTGGTCTTGTGGTATGACACTCGCTTGCGCTCGGCGCCGAGTTGAGTACTTGGAAAAGGCTCTTTACTCACATTTTTTCTCTCACCGTACTCAGGTGTAAAATATGAGCACCTGGGCGTTGACAGCGTTGTCTCTGTCCGAAAAAAATTGTAATATCGCCTAACAGGCGTCATGTTTCGTTTTATATATTACGTGTTGTTGTTGGTCAGGGACCCTTTGTAAAGCACTTTGAGCACATTTAGTGGATATTGTGCTATAAAAAAGCTCTTTTCTTTAATAGCTAGAAAGCTGTCACCGACGACCGATGGAATCGACACACAATTGGATTCAACAGTCGTAACGTCACTTCCTTCCTAATGACGCATGGTAACTTAGTAACACTGGCTCTAAACTATCGGAACAATGGCGGACGCCGTATGAAATATTTCTCCGGCGAGCTTAAAAGCGTACCCAGAGGGAAAAAAAACCCCATCAATTCGATCATGTTTTGACTTTTACACATTCTGATCACAAGGCATATGAAAAGGGAATGAAAAGTTCTCGCCAGCATGAGGAATAAAAAGTAAAGATTTTCTTTGTTTAGAACCAAGATGGCCGCCGTTGCCGGGCGCGTGACATCAGACTACTGAATCCAATTGAATTCTAAATATGTCCAACCTTCTACAAAACCGAAATAAAGATAAAGGGAGTAAATCTGACTCATGAATAAACAACACAAAACAAACGACGTTTTGGCCCTTGGCCTTTCTCAAGCAAAAATAATATAAATAAATATATAAATATATATGTATTCTGTATTTACTTGAAAAAGGCCAAGGGCCGAAACGTCGTTTGTTTTAGTGTTGTTCATTCATGAGTCAGATTTACTCCCTTTATCTTTATCTCCATTTTATTGAGTCATTTGGGCACCTCTATTTATTTGTTTTTCTACAAAACCCATCGATACGTTCCAGTAACAGCCTATACAATACTAAACCACCGTTATAGCAATTATGGCAATTGTGGCATATTATAATTTAACTACAGTACTACAACTAACTTTTATTATACCCATATTGCTAATCGATGGAGTAGTGTGAGATTATCAAACTTGATCAAAACATAATATACAAAACAATATTACACCCTGTAAGGAGTCAGGTTAGTGTTAGACAAGAAGAAAAAGGAGAAAAAAAAAAGAGTAAAGTTTTTTTTGTAAAAGGGGGGGGGGGGGCGCAGGGATTCCCCACCCCCACCCATGACTCCCCCAGAACATGAAAACAAAACAAAACAAGCCGTGAAAAAAAAAAAGAAAAAAAAAAAGAAAAAGAAAGAAAGGGGAAAAAGAAGGGTCGAAAAAAATAAAAAAAAATATAAAAAAGCCCAAATCCCAGACTACCAAAAATTCCTTCAAGCAAAACGATGATCTGAAGAGCTACCAATGACAAATTGACCCGTATGATAACAAGGACACAAAAAGAACTGTCTCTCAGACATTTTGTACATAAATCTTCACTCGTGCCCCCGTCGCCTTACAGCTGTAAAACCTTTTATACCTAAAGAAATCTGCTTGGAATAGAATGAGTTGAATTAAGCCTTTTCTAGTCTTACGACGATTGTTCCGTTCGTCATACGTAGCGATTCCTCCCCCCCCCCCCCCCCCCCTCTCCCTCTCTCTCTCTCTCTCTCTCTCTTTGTTTCTCTCTCTCTCTCTATCTCTCTCTCTCTCTTTCTTTCTCTCTCTCTCTATCTCTCTCTCTCTCTCTCTCTCTCTCTCTCTCTCTCTCTCTCTCTCTCTCTCTCTCTCTCTCTCTACCTCTTTCAAACAGGGTCCTCAGTCGTCCCGTCCCGTCTTCTTCTTTGAGTCTTTCATACTCCAAGTCCCAAAAGATTCATTTTTCAAGCCTTGCTCGGGTCTTTGATGTTTTGATTCTCAGCGTGTATTTTGTTGTCGCATGTCCCCACGTACCATTGCGGCACCCGTTCCCTTTTGATTCGCCCACTTTGCCGCACTGAACGCTTTACGAATGTCGCGCACGATATAGGCTATACATGCATACAACTTTAACCACAACACAACGATTGACGAAGCTAAGAAGTCAAAATGGCCACCGTTGTTCCAAGCCTGTATTGAGTGTACGCGTTTTTAGAATTTTTTATCATCCTCATTTTTTTTTTTTTCACGCCTCTTTTCGTCGCAGTTGTCTTTTTCTTACCTTAATCCATTTTTCGTTGAATGTGTTGAATGTGTTGAATGCTTGAATGGATCAGAAGGGGACATGGGACAAATTCGGCTTGAAAAGATTGGAAAGAATCAAAGGGAATTATTAATGTGTGTAGTAGGGGTGGGGGGCGGGAGAGGGGGGGGGGGGGGGGCAGAGTAGGGAGTTAGGGTGAGATTTGTCAAGTGTTTAAATGTACAATTTGTTATCGTAAACACAGACTAGGGTATTTGAATATAAATACATAAATAAATGTCGATCTGACTTACTGATTCTTTTTTATTTATAGATAGTATGCGCTTGACTAAGAGGCTCACAACATTGCCATCCGGAAGTTTAAAGGACCTACACAAAAAAAAAAAAACGATGCGTTACCTTAAACGTTTATAGTCTGGTTAATACAATCTAGCGAGAATTACTCATAAATGCGGATGGAAAAAAAAAACAATAACAAAGACCTGAGTGACGTCAAGTTCATTCTATCTGTAGAGGGAATGTGTATCGATTTAGTATTCATAATTATACACAAAATGATTGACACAATTTTGTTTAGACCACAGAGAAGAAAACCAATAAAGAAATATAAGAGCAAGCTGAAACTAGAAGGTTACTAATTCGTACAATAATAAGAAAAAGACAAATGCACTTTTTAGGGCACCTAAATCGACATAAATGTATTGAACATCTTGCTCTCACAGGAAAGATAGAAGGTAAAAAGAGTAATAAAGGTTGACCAAGAAAAACATATTTGAATAGTTTTAACAGCTGGGTGACAAAGAAAGAGAAGAGTAATATTAGTTTTTTGAGATTATCTGATCAGAGAGATGAATGGCGTACCATGATCACCGATGTCTGGCACAGAATTGGTACTTGAAGAAGAAGAAGAAGAAGAAGAAGAAGAAGAAGAAGAAGAAGAGAAGAAGAAGAAGAAGAAGAAGAAGAGAAGAAGAAGAAGAAGAAGAAGAAGAAGAAGAAGAAGAAGAAGAAGAAGAAGAAAGAAGAAGGAAGAAGAGAAGAAGAAGAAGAAGAAGAGAAGAAGAAGAAGAAGAAGAAGAAGAAGAAGAAGAAGAAGAAGAAGAAGAAGAAGAAGAAGAAGAAGAAGAAGAAAAGAAGAAGAAGAAGAAGAAGAAGAAGAAGAAGAAGAAGGAGAAGAAGAAGAAGAAGAAGAAGAAGAAGAAGAAGAAGAAGAAGAAGAAGACCACAATCAATTATATACACAAACAATATCCAAGTTGTAGTTTTTTGGTCCAATTAGAGCATTCTTAAGAGATGACCTTCACATACAACTTATAATATTTATAAAAAATAAAACCAAACATGGTTATTGAAATTGAGCTTTTGAGCTTTTTTTTTATATAGCGCAATATCCACTAAGCGTGCTCAAAGCGCTTTACAAAGGGTCCCTGACCAACAGCAACACGTAACATATAGAACGACACATGACCCCTGTTAAGCGACATTACAATTTTTTCGGACAGAGAAAACGCTGTTAACGGCCACGTAATCATTTTACACCTGAGTACGGTGAGAGAATATGAGTAAAGAACCTTCTCCAAGGACTCAACTATGCACTAAGCGAGGTTCGAACCCAGGACCTTCCGATCCGTAAGCGAGTGCCACAAGACCACAAGACCACATAGCCGCATTCTGTTTAGACCACAACCGATGATTCTGTACACAAACAATATCCATGATTTTTATTTGTTTTGTTTTTAGTCCAATTAGAGCATTCTTAATAAATGGCCATACAAGTTGTATTAAAGAAAAGAACAACATACCACGGGTATTGAAAATATATAAAGCATTACTTTAGTTTTCCTTGAGCAAGAAATGTACCCCATTTGCTCACTTTACGATCTACTTATTCATCAATTCAATAATTCATGCAATTATTGACTGATCATTTTACTAATTTTTATCGATCTATTTATTTATTTGTTTACATTTTCATTCATTTATTTATTTATTTATTTATAAACCTTTCAATCACTTATTTATTTATTTATTTATTTATTTATTTGTTTATTTATTTATTTATTTATTTATTTATATACCTTTCAATCGCTTATTTATTTATTTATTTATCTGTTTATATATTTATTTATTTATTTATTTATTTATTTATTCCTTCACGCAGTTGTATATTCATTGATTGATTTTTTTATTTAGCCATTTACCTTTTTTTTCATCTCTAGATAAATTCAAGTATTGATTTCTGTCGCACATTGTACTAAGACAATCTAATCGACAGGGGCGGCAACTCTTAGTAAACAAACAACATTTTAACTACCGAACTCTGGAAAAGCACGTTAAAATAATTTGGACAGAAAACTCGTCCTTCAAATATCGATCGATTGAAATGACCCTCCATTTTGGCAAAAACTCCCAAATCTGAGATTTCCTTGAAGACCTCCCGAGGTCCCAGGTTTGAGAGTTTTTGGCCAAGACGAGTGTCATTTAAATCGATCGACTTTTCCGAGGCTCGAACCCAGGACCTTCCGATCCGAAGGCGAGTGTCATACCACTAGACTAGCCGCACAACCATAATATGGCATGACAATATGACAAAACCATCGAATACCTATTGAAGACAAAATAATGAATGAAAATCCAACACATTTTGATGTCCCAAAATCATCCCACAACCTGCCGACCCAGTCAGTCACGTGACATAATTGACCAATCAACGACCAAACATTCCATTCGGTGACGTCACCAAGGTGACAATAATCGTTGCACACGTCATCGCTTTAGGGGCTCCATCCATTCACAGCTAACCATGGGGAGATCACCGTTATCAACTCGAGATCACAAAAAATCACCAAGATTACAGTTACCTGGTTTCACAAAAGGAAACACTAACAACAACAAAAGTACCGCCATGTAATTTCCGACCGGACACGGTTCGTTTCCTGCTATCTTCTGTCTGTGTTCATTCACTTTTCTACGCTCCCACCCCCTGCCCCTGCTGCTATCACCGTCGGAGTCTGTCGCTCCCCTCCCAGTTTTCACAGCTTTTAATCAAAGCTTTAAGTTTCAATTATCACGAGACATAAACAAAGTGGCCTCTCTGGACTCAGATCTTTTATTCCAAAGAGGGCTGGCGATTCATTCAATGTGTAACTTGTAACAGTCAAGATTGGTCATTTTATCTTGTCCGACCTGTGCAAAAGGGTTCGGGGTCTGTGTTTTGTCCTTTTGTTACCTCCCTTTATCAAAGGTAGATTTTGGGTTAAATTATCTCTGTCACTTCTTCGGCGTTCTGGTCTTGTGGTATGACACTCGATTTCGGATCGGAAGATCTTGGGTTCCAGCCTCGCACGGCGCATAGTTGAGTCTTCTTTACTCACATTCTCTCACTGTACTCAGGTGTAAAATGAGTACCTGACCGTTAACAGCGTTGTCTCAGTCCGAAAAGAATTATAATATCGCCTTTCAGGCGTCATGTCTTGTCCTAACTGTTGAATGTTGCTGTTGAACAGGGACCCCTTGTAAAGCGCCTTGAGCACGTTTAGTGAATGTTGCGCTATATATATAAAAAGGCGAAACTCTGATTCTTTCTTTTCTTTCACACCCCCCCCCCCCCTACTCCCTCCCCCCCCCCCCCCCCCACTCCCCTCTCCTACCCCTTTCAAAAACCATCGACTTCTTATTGAAGACAATGATGTTTTTTTTTTTGTTTTGTTGTTTTTTTTTATTAAATTATAGATGGCGGGTGGTTGCTATGTCGATAGACGTACAAGGGGGTCTTAATTGTGATCAACTTCTACAATATTGTTTCGAGCATTCGCTCTCATCAGGAAGTGAAAGTGAAAGTGATTGTTACGTCCATAGACATAGCAACCACCCGTTTGTCTGCTTGAATCAATGGGCGTCCCTTTTCAATGTTTTTTTTTTTTTTTATTAAATTGTAGCTCGCGGTCTGGCAACATAAACTACACAAAAAAAAAAAAAAAAAAAAACAAAGACAAAAAAAAAAAAAAAAAACTCCTCGCCCAGGTTTGAGAGTTTCGGCCAAGATGAGGGTAATTTAAATCGATCCATGTTTTTAGAAGGACGAGTTTTCTGACCAAATTTTGAAAAATACATGTTTTTTAGGGGGTTTTCTTTCCCAGACTACGACAGTTAACAGGTTAATATAGACCGTTTTCACTCGATCTTTGATATTTTATTCGAATCACGACATTATCTACAAGATACGAACGTGAAAACAACGACAACAATGTGTATTATGTGAACAGTAATCTTCTGTGAATAGGGCATCGTCTGTTTACTCCCACATGACAGGTGAACACGCCCAAAGGGTCCGGGTTTAAATCTTGTTTGTAATTAACACTAAACGGTTTGCTTTCAAACTCTGTGATCGGACGGTGATTCCATTCAATAGATAAAAAGGTATCATTTGACCGATGCCAAGACTTCAAAGAAATACGTTTAATTGACCGATGCTGTACTGACCTGTTGGACTGACCTGTTCTGGTGGTTGGACGTGGATAATAATGTGATGAGTGGTCATTATTCCAAAATAGGTTAATGTTACCCGTCATTTCAAAGCAGTGTTAACATTTACAAATTCTAGTCTACAATTTTTCGACACACATACACACACACACACACACACACAGAGAGAGAGAGAGAGAGAGAGAGAGAGAGAGAGAGAGAGAGAGAGAGAGAGAGGGGGGGGGGGGGGGGACTGTTATTCATTGGCCTCTTGTTGAATGTAAGTCGAAAGTAATAATAAATTGAAAATAAAATAAAGCATAAGATTAAAGGACATAAAATAATGGGAGAATTCACGATGAGGATGAAGGTGGATTTACAGAGGAATGGCGTCATCTTTCAAAATGGAACAACTTGAGCACAATTGCTTTATCGTCTTTTGTTTTCGCTGTTCTTATTGTTGTTGCAATTATTATTGTTATTATTGATGACGTGGTTTTTATTTTGGCTTACTTTTTAAAGATAGAAATTACTGTTGTTGTTGCTTTTATTATCATGGTTGTTGCTGTTGTCATTGTTCATGTTGTTGTTATTGTTTTTGTAAATGTAATTGCTTTTATTTATTTGTTGTTGTAATTGTAATTGTTATTTTATTGGTTATCATTAAAATTAATGCTTTTATTGTTATTTGTTGTTGTTTGTTTTTGTTGTTATTTTCATCGTCGTTCTTGTTATTTGTTTTGTAGTTATTGTTGTTGTTATTGCTGTTGTTGTTATTGGTATTTGCCACCCACCCAGACAGGTGATCGGTTTGAATCGTATCCATATAAAAAGACAACAACAAAGATTAACAAAAACGTTAATTCAAGACATTCTATTTCCCGGCTCCCTATCAATCTACATACTCAGCCACAATCTCAAAACTATATCAATAATGAATTCATTTCACACTCACACCTCGGGATCGACTCTGGCCACCACAAGGCCTCACTGAAGCCGTTTACCATAATTTCTTCTTACAAAGAACCAAAACGCAGCCAGATCAGACAATCCCATTGGCCCAAAGGCATCGTTTAACACTAGAATGGACCCAGCAGACAGACCCACCAACTCAAATCAGCCAAACAAACCAACAAACGACAGCCGGCTTTTTCCATGAATATTTGAGTAGGACTAGGACGACTCCTGGCCACCTCCGAATTACAGAAACTGATAAGCAAGCAACTGACCTAAATTTGGCGAGTTTTTGGCAAAGTTTTGGCTTGTTTTAACGTTTGTTTAGTACAAGTCCTGATGTTGTCTAAGGGATCGTGTTGACTAATTTTGCTTAATTGTGAAAAACAAAAAACAAACAAAAAAAAAACCCAAAACAATGAGCTTTTATATAGAGCAATATCCACGTGCTCAATGCGCTTTACAAAAGGGTCCCTGACCAACATCAACATTTAACATGTAGAAAGAGACATGACGCTTGTTAGTCAATATTGCATTTTTTTTTCTGACAGAGACACGCTGTCAACGGCCAGGTAATCATTTTACACCTGAGTGCGGTGAGAGAATGTGAGTAAATAGTCTTTTCCAAGGACCCAACTATGGCCGAGCAAGACTCGAACCCCTGGACCCTCCGATCCAAAAGCGAGAGTCTTACCACTAGACCACATAGCCGCACAATAAGTAGCAACAACTAAATTAAAAGTAACACCTAGCGGTTACACTTCTGGTTTCAAATACCAGTTAGCTGTTATGATGATGATGATGATGATGATGATGATGATGATGATGATGATGATGATGATGACGACGACGACGACGACGATGATGATGATATTGAATAGAAAATAAAAATTAAAGACGAAAAGAAAAGCCATAAATTTCTTCAAAGCAAATGTTTAAAGAAAAGACGTGTCTTGAGGTATTTCTTAAAGATTGCAACAATTCTGAATAATCTAATAAATAGTGAAATAGACTTCAATACTGTGGGGCCGAATTCTGTGAGAGACCTGTCTCCAAATTGCTTTCATTTTGTTTTTGGGCGTCACTGGAAGATTATAGGCGTCATTAAATCTCTGGGGAAGTCATTCTAGAATATAGTTAGGGGATTTGGTTTTGAGAACATTGAGTAACCGATTAATTGTTTGTTGCTATTGGCTATAGATCCATTGTAAAGTACTTTGAGCACGTTTAGTGGATATTGCGCTATACATATGCTCAAGTTTAAGTTTTGTTTTAAATTACAAATATTTCTCACAGCCTTTAGAGATTTTTTTGTTTCGTTGCATTTTGTTACTCTATTGGTGATTTCTTAAAGGCAGTGTCTACGTACGCGGTAACCGGGCACCTAGCCTCAAGATCTACGTACACGGTAGCTCCGGTAACTGGTTTGCCGCTACAATACAAGCTATGGATAGACCTCGCTCTGTAAATATATATATATATATATATATATATATATATATATATATATATAATATATGTGTGTGTGTGTGTGTGTGTGTGTGTGTGTGTGTGTGTGTGTTATTTTGAAAAATCAAACAATACAATTTAACCCATTAAAGGCGAGATTCAAGGTTACCTTGTATAAATGTTACCGTGTACGTAGATCCTGAGGCTAGGTGCCGGTTAGTAACGAAAGTAATGATACCAAAATATCTGCGATATTCCTCTTTGTAACGAAGTTATGCATCTTTAATTGAACCCCCCTAAAACTTTTAGTAAAAGCGAACGGCAATTTCCAGTCATGACTTTCTTATGGGCGAGTTGGGTCACAATTTGACTCCCACTGCTGCTGCTCACAAAACTGCCTAAAGTTACCGTGTACGTAGACACTCCGTTTCTTAAATGATTATTGGCATACACGAACCCTTAAACCCGTGTGCCCTTTACAATCCCAGCTTGCCGTGCCAAGCAATTCCCTTGTGTCCACTGAGGTAGAGTAGCCAGTGGTCATTAGGACCCATCCATCATGGGCTGTGACAGACGGAGGTGGCCGAGTCCGTGGTCAGTCGGTAGTAGATATGGAATTGAACAAGGAGCTGGCTGATCAGTGGTCTCAATTCACGTCAAGTCCAGGTCAACTAACTCTTTGAAATGGTGGTCAAGCGACCAAGTGTCCACTCTACTTACTGGTCAAGATAAAAAGTTCGAACCTTTCACTTAAACAGTCTTTCTATCGTTTTCCCTTCTTTCTCTATTTCCTATCAGGAAGTGGTTCTTACACGTGCGAGAATGACCTAAACGGGACCTCCATCTTTGTCATCTATCTGCGATAGAGCTAGAATTGGTCACTCGTATCTGAATAGGGTTGAGAAAAAACAGGTGGTGGGTACAATTGTTGCAAAACCCTGGCCGTTGACTAACATTCTTGAGAAAAGTATTTTGCGCACACTAATAGCCTATTCGAATCAAGTATGTTTAAGAGTAACTTTCTGTTAGAGAACCAAATTCATAAACTGTTATAATAAGATAAAATCAAATCAACAGATTATAATAGTCAACAGGGGAAAAAGAATCATCTCATCTGTTTTACTGAATTTTTGTTTATCCTACTTTACTCAAGATAATTCAGGACAGAAAAAAAAAAACTTGAGCTTTTATATAGCGCAATATCCACGAAACGTGCTCAAAGTGCATTGCAGAGGGTCCCTGGTCAACAGGAACACGTAACATTTAGAACGAGACACGATGCCTGTTGGGCGTTATTACAATATTTTTCCGACAGAGGCAACACTGTTAACGCCAGGTACTCATCTTACACCTGAGTACGGTGAGAGAATATGAATAAAAGAGCCTTTTCCTAGGACTCAACTATGCGCCGAGCGAGGCTCGAATTCATGACCTTCCGATCCGAAAACAGGTGTCATACGACTAGACCACATAGCGGCAATAGCCACTGAGCCATGCTTTCTGACACCTTGATATTTTTATTCTTTGTTTTCATCTGCTGGAACCCTGTATTTCTCACAATCAATTTTACATAAGAATGCTAATTACATCTATCTTCATATTATAGATAGAATGAAGTTGACGTCACTAGGGTCTTTGTTATTGTATTTTATTAAATTTTTTTTTCTATCCACGTGTATGAGTAATTCTCACTTAACTGTATTAACCAGAATATAAACTTTCATGGTTACACGGAAATTGGTGTGACGTCTGTTATACTTCCGGATGGCAATGTTGTGAGCTTCTTGGCCTAACGTATACTATCTATTGTCCGTTCCACGACTCCTTGCGAGGCTGTGGTTTTGTGGTATGACATTTGCATTCCGACCGGAAATGTCCAGGATACGAGTCCCGCTTTGAACGGCGCAAAATCGAGTCATTAGAAAAAGATCTTTCAAACATTCTTTAACTGTAATTATGTGTGAATTGAGTACCTGCTGGTCGGTAATAGCCATGGACAAAAAACAAAACAAAAATGTAATACCGCATAACAGGCGTCATGACTCGTCCTACATGTTAAGTGTTAAATACCATGTAAAGCGCTTTGAGCACGTTTGCACATCGAGCCAATAAGATAGTGTCCTGAATGTCGTAAAATGGATGGGCTCCTATCATACAATAATAATAATAATAATAATAATAATAATAATAATAATAATAATAATAATAATAATAATAATAATAATAATAATAATAATAATAATAATAATAATAATAATAATAATAATAATAATAATAATAATAATAATAATAATAATAATAATAATATAATAATAATAATAATAATAATAATAATAATAAATAATAATTAATAATAATAATAATAAATAATAATAATAATAATAATAATAATAATAATAATAATAATAATAATAATAATAATAATAATAATAATAATAATAATAATAATAATAATAATAATAATAATAATAATAATAATATAATAATAAAATATAATAATAATAATAATGATAATGTAAGAAAAGAAGAAGAAGAAGAAGAAGAAGAAGAAAAAATTTATACAAGATAAAAAAATAAAACGTCCCTGGGTGGGCTCGAACCACCAACCTTTCGGTTAACAGCCGAACGCGCTAACCGATTGCGCCACAGAGACGTGCGGTTAGCCGTGTTTATCTAGACACTATAAAATGTACTACTGTATCATGTGGGGTTTTTTTTTTTCCATTTCAGTTCCGGGTTTAATATGACATGACTGTGTGTTCATTAATGTCATTGGACCTACTTGATTGTGTTGTCAACTGTATTAACTCATTCACTCCTAGAGATTTTTGCTACTTTTCAAAATTGGAAAAAAATGTATTAAAAATGAGCATGTACATAGATTATTCAACTGCAATTAACATGTAAAAACTAAAAACATTAGCTTTGGTATCAATCCTATAGATAGAATGCGCTTGGCCAAAGAGTTCACAACATTGCCACCGGAAGTATAACGGACCAACACACAAACTCTGTGTAACCCTGAACTTTTATAGTCTGGTTAATACAGTTTAGTGAGAACAACTCACAAACGCGGATGGCAAAAACAATAACAAAGGCCTGAGTGACGTCATCTGCATACTATCTATAATTTGTCTCAGAAAAATGTAAAAGTAACCGGGTAAACTACGGATATAGTCGGTGTTACGATTGGTGAGTTAATATTTTTGTTGGTTGTTTTTGTCTTTGGTCGAAGAAGGGTTTTGAGCCCGATACATCTCGTGTTTGGTATTTTGTTGGGGTTTTTCTTTTTTTTTAAAGCAGTTGCTTTCATTTTTTAAAAATACTTTTTAGTGGTGAAAATTAAAACACAGCAAACATCAAATGAGTAAGCAATTACATGACAACAATAAAGATACATTATTTGTATTATGATTCATTAGTTATAGGAACATTTAAGACTTCGTGCAAATATTCGTGACAATACATAACATGGTTTGAGAGGAACAGTTCGAAGTGTGTGATTGTGTACTTTGAAACGGACCATAGTGGACACAACAACAGTACATTGGTGTGGAAACCGTCCTCTATGAGCTATAGATAGAATGAAGTTGACGCCACTCGGGTTTTTTTGCGATCCGCGTTTATGAGTAATTCTCACTAAACTGTATTAACCAGACTATAAACGTTCAAGGTTACACATAGTTTTGTGAGTTGGTTCTTTTTACTTCTGGATGGCAATGTTGTGAGCTTCTTAGCCAAGCGCATACTTTCTATACAGTGACTCACACATAATTTTGAGTATTTAATCACCACAATCACGATGACCAGCGACCAACTTGGTCAAATTGATAACAAGGTAGGAGTAGGAGATCAAGTGGGATTACCACGAACTGACCAATCAAAGGTGGATGGACAACTGACTGACTGACCACTACTGGTCAACGCTTTGATGTTGGGAAAATACTTGGTAAAAGATAATAGTCTAGAAAGTGACCAAACGAAAAAAATAGACACCACGGTAGATAATACATACATTGTGCTAACACCCGCTTGATCCAGTCCACGGCCCCTCTTTTGGCATCTCATTTATTTAGTAAAAAATATGTGTTGTTCACTTTGTGACATTAAAAAAAAAAATCAAAACAGCTAGATAGAGCACTTATAGCACATTTTACACTCAAAGTGCTCAAAGCATTTTACAATGGGTCCCTAGCCAACAGCAACACTTAATAAGTAGGTCTGTTAGGTGATAATATATTACAATTTTTTTTTTCGGACAGTAACAACGCTGTAGGATGGTGAGAGTATGTGAGTAAAAAGTCTTTTCCAAGGACTCAACTATGCGCCTAGCGAGGCTCGAACCCAGGAATTTCCGATCCGAAAGCGAATGTCATACCACAAGACCAAATAGCCGCACAAAAAGATTTGGAAGATTGTGTTCATACCCGAGTAACCTTTTACATTATCTTCTATATTTCTGTATCTAATGGTTTTTTGGTTCATTTTATCTGTTATTTTCGCTAACAAAATCGTTTCTCTTTTTGTTTTCATTATTTATTTGTTTGTTTGGCTTTTTTGTTTTGATTGTTTTGGTTTGTTTTTGTTTTTTGTTTTTTTTTTTTTTTTTTTTTTTTTTTTTTTTTTTTTTTTTTTGTGTTGTTTTTTTTTTTTTTTTTTTTTTTTTGCTCTTTAATTTTTTTTCCAAATCGTCTGATCTATATTTTTTTAACTTTCTCATTCGTTTTTTTCCCCTCTTGTTCGGATCAACCACTATCATCACCAATGCAATATTGATGCGAGACCATTTTCATCACAATAAAAAATACAGTTGATTCCTTGTTATCTTGACGCAGGCATGTTTTGATCAACTTTCTTTACTTCAAAATTAAACAAACAAACAAAATAACATAGCTTTTATATAGCGCAATATCCACAAAACGTGTTTAAAGCGATTTTTAAAAAAAGAAGAGAAAAGAATAATAACTATTGCATTTATATCCAGGATACCTAAATGCAGACCTGCCTATCTACTACTACGAAATATTCGTAAAAATACGATTTTTTTTTCATCAACAGCAGAAATAGATAGACATTTTTGATTCAATAAAATGTGTTAAAAAAGAGAAGTTTGATGCCACAAAACATCTATTCAGGGATTTGAAGGCATATTTAATACTGCTATGGGTAAAATATTAATTTGTAAAGTTAATTATAGTTTACCTCTTATTTCTTCCCTCTGAAAACTACGAATTGTTAACATTTAAAGTAGAAAGGTCTGTCTAAAGTAAATAGGATTGACGCCGTGCTTTAACCCTCTCCTTACCAGCCATTTTCAGGATTTTCCCCAAAACCCCACACCCAACCAACACAAAAATATATTTTTTTTATCACTCAAGCATAATAGCAGTAAAGTTCTTGCGATTGATAACTTCTTTAGCAAAATCATCCTCTACAACACACTGTTCATTTTCTTTAAATGTTATGATGTACAAAAGAAATTTGAATAAGAAAAATGTTGGTTGTATCGTAGCGAATGTGACGATTTTCCTATAGTTGATAAGGAGAGGGTTTAAGCTGTTTACTCTTTATCATGATATGAGATGAATGAATGGATTTTGTTTGTGTCGGTGGCAAGGGGGGGGGGGGAAGTGAGGCGGGGTGGACGAGTGAAAATGTGGGAATGGCTCCTCTTTCACAATTTGCTTTTCTTCTCCTTGAGAAAAGAAAAAGCAAAAACAAAACAAAAAAACAATAACAGAAAAACTTAGCCCCGTTTGCTCACTTTGCGGCGGTGACTTGCGGCTGAGCCTGGGTTGTCTCCGTCTTTCTTCGAAATATACGCTTTTGGAAAATTCCATTGAGAATGAGTAAAGGGAGTATTATTTATTCATTAATTGTATCCCTCTTTATTTGTTTTAAAAATTTTTTAGTTATTTAGCTATTGATTTATTTATGATTTATTTATTTGTTCATTTATTTATTTATCTATTTATTCACTCATTTATTTATTTGTGTGTGTGTGTGTGTGAGTGTGTGTTTGCCTCAATCATAGACGCCCTTTTACCATCTTTACTCACACCTAAAGACTCTATTATCCTCATCAATCTCATTCTCCACACCTCTCAACTTCGTTCTACTCACCAGCCATCCCAATCCCCCCACATCCTCCAACACCCCCCCCCCCCCCCCACCCCTCCTTTCCAACACCCCCATCCCAATCACTCTCTCACACTAGCAGCAGCAAATTTCCCGATCCTCCAATTTTCCGGTCAATGTTTTCGAGATGCCAAGACACAGAAGACCGGAAGATGGGAGTGCGATTGGTAGGTTATCTGCCCTTGTCGTAAATCAACCAATCAGGACGCCGGATTGGGCAGCCATCTCGAATATTCCACGGCTAGTTTTTCTCCCATTATTTCGTGTCACTGTCAGTCCATATCGCCTGAGATGAGAGACTGATTTCATCCGTTTCATCGCCTTGCGGAACCCCTAGGGAACAAGTATGGTTATTTGTTGGAATTGAGGGGTGGACACAGGCTGTGACGGCACTGGATTTTTGTAAAGATATCCTGACACCCCCCCTCCCCAACCCTCACCCCTGCCACCCTGCTTATTCCAGCCCCCCCCCCCCCCCCCCCCTTTTTTTTTTTTTTTTAGATAAGTGATGTTAACTATGGTAAAGTCTCATGCATGACCGATTTTACTTGATCGTGGTACAGGAATAAAGAGATATTTACAATGTTTTACAGTCAATGTTTCCATGACGTAACTCCATCTCTCAGAGGTAGAAAAACAGTTATGTCTTTGTCTAAACTTTTCGAGCAAACGCCTTGAAAAAGGCTGCCTTTCTCGTCCTATATAAAATAATGTAATTTTTGTGCGGCTATGTGGACTAGTGGTATGACACTCGATTTCGGATCGGAAGGTCCTGGGTTCGAGCCTCGCTGGGCGCGTAGTTGAGTCCTTGGAGAAGGCTCTTTACTCACATTCTCTCACCTTACTCAGGTGTAAAATGAGTACCCGGCCGTCAACAGCGTTGTCTCTGTCAGAAAAAAATGTAATATCGCGGTCATGTCCCGTCTTAAATGTTAAATGTTGCTGTTGGCGCTTTGAGCACGTTGTGTGGATATTGCTCTATATAAATAAAGCTGAATTCAAAACATTGTTAAGGGAAAGTGGGGGGGGGGGGGGGATGGGGCGTGGCCGATGGTTAAGGCATTGCAATGTCCCGTGGTGAAATCCCGCCTCAGGTTCTATAATTATTTTTTTCTTGGACAAGATTACTAACCCCCAATTTGTTCACCGTGCACAACAAGGCAGGGTGATTCCTGTGGGCATCAGAAGTATGTTTGAAGGATTATCTAGAGGAATTCATCATGGAATTCCGAGGCAACCGACTCTATGCAAAATAACTTGTATCGTTTGTACAGACATTTTATTTGTTTTACACGTTAATTTGTGTATTGTTGTGCTCACGAAGGGTTTGTACCCGAAACGTCCATTGTCTGTATCGTTCCTATACGAAGCCTCTCCATTTTCACTCTTTCGTTAATATTTTCACGATCAGAGGCTTCAGGCAGCCCCTACTTGGTGGGGAGGTACATACTATGTCTTCTATCCCCTTATATCTGTTTTCCAACATGCTTTCTGTCTTTGTCTTGGAATGAGATTACTTGGTTTTGTCCTGGCCATGGCTGGAGTCCTAGCTGAGAGGGAGACAGTCAAATGCATAGTTATTGTGTTGGGAGATGATATTTTTTCCTTGTACATCATCTCTCTGTTTTGCAATGTATTGTTTTCTTCTTATTTTTGTTTTATTTATGTTTTGTAAAACATTTGAGTGTATTCCTCTTAGTGGGGACCTGTGCTTGTGTCTGGATGAGACTTTTAGTGATCTCAAACTAAGTACTTTCATAGTGTGCTCTTGGAATCCACACCCGTTTCTTATAATTTGATCCAATTCCCCTTTGTCTTACCTTTTCTTGACTGCTTTAATTGTAATTCTAGAACTTTTTACTATCCCATTTTCTTCCTTTTTACTGGAGCTGGTATAATCTAAATGTGTTGCAAGCGCCGCAAAACCCTTAAAAACAAAACAAAAACAAAACAGGCAGCCCCTACCGTTTTTTACTTGCTTTTTTTATTTATTTATTTATTTATTTTTTGTTCTATTATTTTGGTGATAGGGTGCTGTTCTTTGGGTGAGTTTTCATTCGCCATGAAACCTATGAAAGCTGAATTTTAGCACAACCTGAATTACTTACTTACTTACTTACTTATCCGAACCAGCGACCACCTGAGCTCTAGCCCTTCGGTCTTGTGCCATGACGTAGAAGTTAGACGTCTTTTGTAGTTGTTCCAGGTGACTATAAAGTGTGTTACTGATGCTTGGATTTGGTGGGAGGAATCACAACCTGAATTATATCAGGGTCTTCTCATAAATTCTCAATGTCAATATAACTAAACATTGAGCTTCTATATTTTTTTTAATGAGTTTTTATATAGCCCAATATCCACTGAACGTGCTCAAAGCGATTTACAAAGGGTCCCTGACCAACAGCAACACATAACATACAGAACGAGATGTGTAATACAATTTTTTTTTCCCTATGCGCCGAGCGAAGCTCGACCCAGGACCTTCCGATCTGAAAGCGAGTGTCATACCACAAGACCACATAACTTATGCCTAGTATGTCATCTCCATGTTTTCTCATAGTCACAATAGTGGTGAAAATGGTGGTATCGAGAGAGAGAGAGAGAGAGAGAGAGAGAGAGAGAGAGAGAGAGAGAGAGAGAGAGAGAAGATCGCTCTTATTATTTACTTAATTTTTATTTTCTTATTTTTCCCTATAACATAATGTGTAATTTTATCTATTGTCGCAACCCGCCATTATTGGGAAATAACCGGAAAGAGAGGTGAATGATGGGTAACACTCATAGCTTTTATGGTAACATTTTATCCGGTTAGTTAGAGTGGAAGGTGTGATAATCACTGAACGTAGAATTTGGGGCCTGTTTTAAAGGTGTAAACTTTACCTTTAGGCCAGATCGCCCTCCCAAATTTCTTTATCTCTTCCACACCCGCCCCCAGCCCCCCCCCCCCCCCCCCCCCCTACTTTTTCCAGCTTGACTGACAAACAATCCACTCATCCCCTGTTTTTGGAAATGTACAAGTTGATAATAAAATAAATGAATAAATAAAAAAGTATAAATAAATAAATTAATTAATTATTTAATTAATTAATTAAATCAAATGTATAACTACATATGTAAACATATATATATATATATATATATATATATATATATATATATATATATATAATGAATATAAATAAACGAATAGGTAAATATATAAATAGATATAATATACATACATAGATAGTTGAATAAATAGATAAATCAATAAATAAATAAATAAATAAATAAATAAATAAATAAATAAATAAATAAAGAAAGAAAGAAATAGATAAATAAATAAATATATAAATATGTAAATTAAAAGATAAATGAATCAATCAATAAATAAATATGTAGATAAAAAGATAAATCGATAAAATCATAAAAATACAAAGTATTAGGGGCAAGAAGAACGTGATGACAATCAATCCTTGACTTAATAGATAAAGAGATGGGAAAAACGACTTACAAGTCAGTGTTTTCCATACTTGAATTTAAGTAACATTTGAATAGATCTATTCCTGGGCTCTGCCAGGGAGAGACAGCAGATATTAGTTAGTAATGACTATGAAAATTGTTTTTTTCTCTTTTTGAGGTAAATTTTTGTCTAAAATCAAAGCCCTATATCCACTGAGTAAAAATGTTTTTGAATTTTGAAAATCCATTCATAAATAAACAAGTTATGCAGTTTCAAAGGTGTCATTTATTTGGATGACCCGCAAAGAGGAAAAAAAACGCGAAAATATGGGACGCTTTTTCGGCATTTATTTTCGACCTTTGGTTGTATCTTGCGTAATAAGTGGATTAAAAGATTGAAACTTGAAGAGCAAATTAGGACGGTGTTTTGTAAAATACGGAAAAAGTACTCGTCATATTCATATGAAATTTTACAACCAAAAAGAAGAAATGTTCATGTATTACCTTGTCAGCGACAAAACCTCCACGCCCGGTAGTTTTAGAAATATTGTACTCCAAAGAGTAAAAATCTATTTTTAACGGTCTTTTGGTAATCGTACGAGTTTTGTCGCTTGACATAATCTAAAATGACCTCTTTTCTAACTGTGTGCCAACTTTCAGGCATATCCATCGATAAACAGCTTCGTAATTAATTTTTTAAAATAGCATGTACGGAACGGCTTCGTCCCATATTTTGACGCGAATTCGGGCACTTCGTGAGCGAAAAAGAGGCCCAAAGATTTGTGCGGGATAGTCATATTGCTATATTAGTCGAGAAATCATGCAGTACGAGTTACGAGATTTATCAATCGCTTTCTTCCAGTTGTCTTACAGAAGTCTTACTGTCTATGCATTGGATCTTACATAATAAATAACAATGTGAAATTGAATGGAAACTTCAATTAAATGATATACGAAAACAAGATAAAATGGACGTTTCGGGTTTCCCTTTCATCAACAAAACAGGATGACTGAAACACTACAGACGAATGAGATTATGTGGTAGTGGCATTGTTGAGGTGATTCAAACCCGAAACGTCCATTTGATCTATTTTCGTATAATTAATTGAAGCTTACATTCAATTTCACATTGATGTTTATTTCTTCGAGCTTCGAGCAGCAACACTTACATTATGGATCTTACATAGTAAAGTAAGTGTAATGTGTACAAATATAACATAGATCGTCCCAAATAGTATATTATACTTCAGATGAATTATCTTTAATACTGCCCACCTCTCCACGTGACAGGTCAAAGAAAAACAAAACAAAACAAAAGAGACAACAGACAAACAACCAAAACAAACCAAAAAAAAAAAAACAAAAAACAAAAAAAAAAAAAAGGAAAAAGAAAACCAAATACGAAACAAAGAAAATTTAAAAAAAAAAAAACAGATCAAATTAATTAGAGCGATATTAATAACTTAAGATAATATGGTGCGTATCTAAATATATACTTATTAAAAAAAATAGATAAAGAACAAGGAAAGCAAAACTGAGAAACGAAAAGTTCGAGTTCCCATTTTAAAAAAAAATAAATGTTACAACTCAAAATTTGGAGATGCCGGGGATCGAACCCGGGGCCTTTCACATGCGAAGCGAACGCTCTACCACTGAGCCACATCCCCGCACAAGAATGATGTAACATGAAATTCTAATGCAGACCAAGAAACTGTATCTTAGTAATTGTGTAATGAGCTTTGAACAATATCAGTTAACATAAGATAAGGTAGTCATTATTTCAACTGGGAGACAGTTAAATACGAGCATCAGTCCGTCGCCTTCGCAAAGTATGCTCTAGTTAAGAATCTCACAACATTGCCATCCGGAAGTATAACGGACCAACACACAAAACTATGTGTAACCTTGAATGTTTATAGTCTGGTGAATACAGTTTGGTGAGAATTACTCATTAACATGGATGGCAAAACAAAACAAAAAATAAAAAATAAAAAAAATAAAATAAAATAAAAAAAAAACAAGAACAAAAGCCTGAGTGACGCCCTCTTCGTTCTATCTATAGTCCAATTGATACCATTTGTGATCTTTCGCCTCAAAACGGTATTAAGTCGGGTTGGTTCAGATGTTGAAAATTGAATTTATAGCCAGAAATATCAGACTTGTGTTGAGTTTGTATGTTTTATTGAGGAGAATGCATACCATATTTTAGGGTGCTAAGGCCAAAATTATTATTTTGACCAGTTTAAAATTAAATTCGGCTTTTAAGAATCTGGTTCGTTGCGACATAATACCGTTTTTAGACGATGGGTTACATTTAGTGAGAACTACATTATATTCATTACAACAGCTGTCTAGATAGTAACAAAGAACTGGGCATCAACAGATAGGCATCATTGTTTTTGTTTATTTATCTTAACAACGCCATCACAACATTATCTCATTCGTCTGTAGTGTTTCATTCATCCAGTTTAGTTGATAAAGGGTAAACCTGTCATTTTATCCATTTTCGTGTATTAAATTGAAGCTTACATTCAATTTCACATCGTTGATATATATGGAAAAAGGGTCACTTCCCAAGACAGCCTTGTACTGGACAGCAGATGGGAAGAGAAAGCGGGGAAGACCCAAAGAAACCTGGCGAAGGGCCATGGAGAAAGAATTAAAGGAAGCAGGCCTGTCCTGGAATACAGCCACCGCAAAAGCAGCCGATCGCAAAAAATGGAGATGTCTGGTGGATGCCCTATGTGCCTCAAGGCCCGAAGAGGATTAAGTAAGTAAGTAAGTAATATATATTTCTTAGAGCTTCGAGCAGCAACATTTACATTGGTCTTGTGCTCCGATCCTCTCCTCCCAGACCTCGACGTTCCGAGTCCTGTTCTGGGCAGTGAAAAGTAGAGTGCTTTACTCACATTCTCTCACCGTACTCTGGTATAAAAATGACTGTTCGGACTATAACGCTAGCGTTGTCTCAGACAAAAAAGAAAAAAGAAAAAAAGAAAAAAAAAGAAAAGAAATAGCATCTTACAGGGCCGGTCAAGTCTCTTCTTACATGTTAAGTGTTGCTGTTAGCGTGGAACCACATGATTTGAGCACATAATTTAGTTGATCTTGTGTTATGTTAAAGATCACTTTTAAATTGTTGTTTTTTAGAAATCTCAAATGCAAAGGTTTTGGGCTTTTTTTAAATCTGGTGGGAGTCGCCTTGTAATATAACAAAATTTTGGGCAATATCAGTCTGAACTGATGAAAAAAAAAAAGACTATGATCCATATCATACCATTTTCTCTCTCTCTCTCTCTCTCTCTCTCTCTCTCTCTCTCTCTCTCTCTCCCTCTTTGTCTCTCTCTTTCACTCACTCATTATCTCACCCAAACACACACACGCACACACACACACTCTCTCTCTCTCTCTCTCTCTCTCTCTCTCTTTCTCTCTCTCCTCTCTCTCTATCGCGCTCTCTCTCTCTCTCTCGCACACATATACACACTCTCTCTAACTCTCTCTCTCTCACTCTCTCTCTCCCTCTCTCTCTCTCTCTTTCTTTCTCTCTCTCTCTCTCTCTCTCTCTCACGCACTCTCTCACCCACGCACCCACCCACCTCCACACACAAACACACACATACACACACAATAACACACACACACTCTCTCTCTCCCTCTCTGTCTCTTCCTCTCTTTCTCTCACTCTCTCTCTTTCTGTCTCTCCTCTCTCTCTATCTCTCTCACACACAGACTCTCTCTCTCTCTTCCTTTCTCTTTCTCCTCTCTCTCTCTCTCTCTTCTCTCTCCCTCCCCTCTCACACACACACTCTTTCTTTCTTTCTCTCTGCTATCTCCCCCCCTCTCTCTCTCTCTCTCTTCTTCTTTCACCCTACATACACACTCTCTCTCTCTCTTCTCTCTCTCTCTCCCTCTCCTCTCTCACACCTCTCTTCTCTTCCTCTTCTCTCTCTCCTCTCTCTCTCTCTCCTCTCCCCCTCCTTCTTCATCTCCTCCCTCCCATCCCCCTCCACACACACAGGGAGAGAGAGAGAGAGAGAGAAAGAGAGAGAGAGAGAGAGAGAGAGAGAGAGAGAGAGACTACTCAATCACTTCTGACTGGCCTAGAGAATGAGAAAGTTACGGACTCCACCTGCATTGGGAATCGGCCTGTATAAGTGAATGGAGAACTCCGTCAACCCGTCCCCATCAAATTGGTCGACCATGATCTAATTATGTATCATCAAAAAGAATATTATCTTATTGATGTTCAATGACTCTCTTCATGTTCTCGTATTATCGATTATGTCCCCTGCATCATTACTTATCATACGCCATTAAAACATGGGAGTGTCCATACCCAGGGTAAGGTGCCTCGTTTTGTTTTGTTTTGTTTTTAAGGGTTTTACGGCGCTTCCAACACATTTAGGTTATATCAGCGCCAGTAAAAAGGAAGAAAATGGGATAGTAAAAAGTTATAGAATTACAATTAAAGCACCCAAGAAAAAGTAAGACGTAGGGGAACTGGGAACAAATAGGGATCAGATGTAGATTCCAAGTGCATACCATCAATGTACTTAGTTTGAGATCACCTTTAAGTCTCATCCGGACACAAGCACAAAATCCAACAAAGAGGAATACACAAGGTGCCTCGTCTGATGATGAATTCAATCAAGCCTTTTTTGAGCATGTTTAGTGCCTAATATAAATAGTAATAAATATCATTTCTATAGCACATATCCATGATGGTGTCGTGCTCTATGCGCTTAAATAACTTGAGCATTTATATGGAGCAATACCCACTAAACGTACTCAAACCGCTTAGCAAAGTGTCCCTGACCAACAGCAACACGTAACATATTTATAGAAAAATACATGACGTCTGTTTAGCGATATTTATTTTTTTTCCGACAGAAACAACGCTGTTAAAATTTGGATTATAAAACCTTCAAATGAATAACCTCCAAAATTAATAGATAAAACTAAAAACAAAATAAATAGATAAATAAATAGGTAAATAAATAAATTAATTAATTAAATATAGAGAGGTAAATAAATAAATAAATGAATGAAGAATAGATAAATAAATAAATTAATTAATGAAATAATTAATAATTCATTAAAGGCATTGGAGGGGAGCCTTCGCCCAACAACAATAAGACTGACTTTGATTGGCAAAAAGTGGTGTGAGGTTGTGCCTTGGTTTTGGACATAGCACGACACTCGCTTTCCGATGCATAGAGGGAAGAAAAAAAAAAGAAAAGAAAGAAAGAAAGAAAAGAAAGGAAAAAATAACAATAAGATAAAATCTAAGGAATTAAATGAAAAAAAAAAATTAAATAAAATCATTAATAAAAGCAAACAAACAAAAAACAAAAAAGAAAGAAGCGAAAAAAAAACACAAAAAAAAAAAAAACAACAAAAATCCCACATCAGTGAACATCTTAACGATTTCATTACTGTCTCATGACTCAAATTGAATGGCCCTGCCCTGATCTATTACATTCAATTTAGATTCTGTTCAAAAGTGTTGTTAACACATTTTATTCGGGTGTCCAATGCATTCCCTCTATAAAAGTCGTTCGATACAACAATCCCTCGATTGTAAAAATAACACCTTGTCATCATAATATTGTATAATATATTATGTGCCTGACATTGAATTAGCTCTTGTGTGTGTGTGTGTGTGTGTGTGTGTGTGTGTGTGTGTGTGTGTGTGTGCATAGCCATCTTTAACTTATAGATAGAATGCACTTGGCTAAGAAGCTCACAACATTGCCATCCGGAAGTATAACGAACCAACACACAAACTGTCTGTAACCTTGAAGGTTTATAGTCGGGTTAATACAGTTTAGTGAGAAGTACTCATAAACGCGGATGGCAAAAAACAATAACAAAGACATGAGTGACGTCATCTTCCTATAAGTTTACGATGACAACGATGTGATTGTGTGTGTGCGCGCGTGTGTATGTGTATGTGTGTATTTGGAAGGGTTGAAGTGGATTATCGACTAAAGGGTAACAGCTTTAACATAAGTTATCCATTAATCTTTAATATGTTATGATAATAGATGACTTATATCTTGTTGATCAGGGCGACCGTGACGATGATGATAAAATGGTAATGATGACGAAGACAACGATAATAATTAATGAAAACAATAACATGAATTACGATGAATTTTCTATTCCGAAACCTACATATTTATTATCCTGTCACTTAGCTCAACAGGGGATGTGGCTCAGTGGTAGAGCGTTCGCTTTGCATGTGAAAGGCCCCGGGTTCGATCCCCGGCATCTCCAGAGGATTTTTTTTTTTTTTTGGTTTCTTTTTTCTTTTCAAGGCTGTGTAAGTTTGTATGTCATATATATATATATATATATATATATATATATATATATATATATATATATATATATATATATATATATATATATATATATATATCCTTTCTTTAAAAAATATAGCATTGTGGAGAACATTGTGCTTATTTGAGTCAATAAAAAAATTGATACGGCGCACAACTCTACTGTAAGATTTGAAAATTAGAAATGTATTTTTTACAGATAGATAAACAGATAACTTGATTTCCTTTTATAATTTAAATCAGTTTGAAAGTTCGTTGAGTCACACAGATATCATAAAATATGTACCAACGACGACAATTGACTCCCAAAATCAACTAATTTTGACACTGTAAAAAGTTGTCAATTTGCGTCATCTATTTATGACATCAAGTATTATTATTACTTCCGTTGTGTTGTTGATTTAGCGGTGATCAGTGTTATGTATGTTCTAATTGCGTGTATGTTTGTGTGTGTGTGTGTGTGCGTGTGTGTGTTTGTGTTTGTGTTTGTGTGTGTGTGTGTGTGTGTGTGTTGTTAGGGTTAGTCATAAGTATTATTAAAGTGCTAGGGTGTTTGTTTTTCCTATTGGGGTTAATTAAAGGTACTAGGTTTAATTTTTTCTTGGGGTTAGTTGAGGGAATATATTATTAAATATATTATTGGGCCACACAGAAAAATCAACCGAAGATATACCAAATTACATAGACAACGTTGATTACCAATCTGCCCTCATTAAATGATGGTGAGTACAGTATCGAATGAAAATAGTTCTTTCCCCGCGAAATTGCGGGCTTTTTACTAGTATATATATATATATATATATATATATATATATATATATATATATATATATATATATATATATATGAGTGTTGGTGGGTACTCGTAGGTACGAAAGTGCTCGATAATGGTGGTTAGAGCTAATATAGAATACCAATTGTCACTCACATTATATTATATACATCTTCGGACATTACGCCGACTGAGCACGTGGAATAAGCCCACAGAAAGGAACGTCTCGGCCATATAATGTGAGTGACAATTTGTATTCTATATATATATATATATATATATATATATATATATATATATATATATATATATATATATATATATCTTTTTTTTTTTAAATTATTTTAATGTGTTCTATATAAACATGTCCCGTCCTAAATGTTAAATGTTGCTGTTGGCCAGGAAGCCCTTGTAAAACGCTTTGAGCACATTTAATGGATATTGCGATATATATAAAGCTCAATAATTTTTTTAAAATATAATTTATGCGCGCGTGTATGTGTTTGTCCGTTTGCTTGTTTTTGTGGGTGGACGTCGATTTTAACATCTTCAAATTGTAACAAATAATTGATGTGAAAATGAATGTAAGCTTCAATTTAATTACGAAAACAGATCAAATGAACGTTTCGGGTTTCCCCTTTATCAACAAGACAGGATGAAGGAAACACTACACGAGCTTCGAGCAGCAACATTTACATAACAAATAATTGACAAAAGTTTGGCCTTGATTGAATTTACCCAAAACATAAACGGGCTGTCGACATTATTAGATAAAAGTAAAAGATTACTAAGTGTTGAGTGTGGTATAAGGTCTTGTGGTATGACACTCGCTTTCGGATCGGAAGTTCCTCGGTTCGAGCCTCCTTGGAAAAAGATCTTTTTACTCGCAATATCTCACTGTAGGTACTCAGGTGAAAAATGAGTGCATGGTGGTTAGCGCCTTCTGTCAGAACCCCCCCCCCCCCCCCACAAAATTGTAATATCGTCTAACAGTCGTTATGTTTCGTTCTGCATGTTAAGTCTTGCTGTTGGTAAGGGAGCCCTTGTAAAGCGCTTTGATCACGTTTAGTGAATATTGCGCTATATAAAAAAGCTCAGAAGCCCCAATTAAATATTAATTGTTACCCTGTTTGTATCTAACTGGACAAAAAATTGATATTTTATAATCTCTTATTTGTGACCCAACGTCTCAAAAGGTATTATGTCGGGATGAAATTGGTGCTAAAAAGTCAAATTAAAACTAAACAGGTCAAAATTATGAATTACTTCTATTTTTAGCATTCTAAATTATGATATTCATTCTCTTTAATAAAGCAAATAAACTGAACGCAAGTCTGATATTTCTGGCCGGCCACAAATTCAATTTTCAGCATCTTAATCATCCCGAATTTGAGACGAGGAATCACATTTATAATATTATACTCACCATTTCAACGCTTCAATAATATATCCAATAAAACACATCCATCGGTACGCAATTGCCAGCAGAGCTTAATCCACAATGAGAATCAAAATTCAATAGGCTTCAACAGTCGTGACGTCACTTCCCTCATAATGACACATAGTAACTTAGTAACTGGTTCTAAACTATCGGAATAATGGCGGAATCGTTATGAAATACTTCTCCGACGACCAGAAAAGTGTATCCAGAGGAGAAAAACATTAGAAATCTGATCATGTTTTGACTTGAATACATTCTGATTACATGACATATGAAAAATTTCTAGCCAGCATGAAGAATAAAAAGTACCGATTTTCTTTGTTTAGAACCACGCTACTCACCGTTGCTGGGCGGACGTGACATCAGACTATTGAATCCGATTCCAAACACCAACACACCACACAATCTATATCCAAGGAAACACAACTCCAATGTCATTATCATTAACATTATCATCCCACACACATTGCCTGAATTGTGGAATCCCAACATCCTTTGGTAATTAAGAACGAACAAAATATGAATGGAATAGCTTTAACAAAAACAAAAACAAAAACAAAAACCCTGCTAAACACGAAATGTTTCGGACTCAAAACCCCTCATAAGCCAATTTGAATACCGTTTCAACTGTTTACGTTCATGGCTGCAGAAGGGGTTTTTGAGCCGGAAACGTTCTGTGCTCAATTTTGTTTATTTATTTAAAAAATATTTGTTTTGTTTCGTTTATTTATTTTATTTTATTTTATTTATTTTTTGTTTTTGTTATTTGTTTTATAAGTCCTGTTTTCAAAAGCGGTTCTATCCATTTGGGTACATTGATTTTACAGTCTACAGACAGCTTGTAGCAATCTAACATTTCCATCGTACATCCTTGAAGTGTTTCAACTTTGAACGCTGTAACTTGTAACTATGTCCACCTCCTCCACAACCAACAAGAATAATGACACACCGCTATCCTTACAGCCATTAGTGAGAACCTTCACTTTAGCTCCTCTCCTTAAATTCTTCCCAAATCACACTTATAACACACACACACACACACACACACACACACACACACACTCATAAATTATACTAAAATAAACCTTACAAACACATCCACACCGACATCATTATTCAAAACACACAGTCACACATACCAACACACACATGTTTAAAACCACACACTACCCTATCATAACACACAAACACACAAACACACACACACACACACACACAATGCCAGAACAATAAAAAGAAACACACACACACACACTCATTCCTTAATGACTCTATATATCATTCTGACACACTCTCCAATATTTCCCACTACCCAAACATTTACTCACACACTTCCTCCAGCTCTCCGTCTCTTCTATACACACACAGACACACACAGACACACACACAGACACACACACAGACACACACACACACAGACAGACACACACACAGACACACACAGAGGTCCCCCTAATGACCCTATATATCACAAGCAAGGACACCTAACCCTCATCCACACAAAACTCTGCAGCCATTAAGTCTCCATAAACTACCATTTCATCATTGTGCAAAAGAGTCGTTAACATCACCACCCCAGCCCCCCCCCCCCCAGCCCCCCGACCCCCGCCACCCCCCCCCCCCAACCAACTATTCCTCGTCTCGTCTCCCCATCAACTCTACCCCCCCCCCCCCCCACACACACACACACTCCCTCCACCTTTAACACTTTCCCCTCTTCATTTGTTTACACGTTCCTGAATGATGGAGATTCTCTTTAAAAATTAGAGAGTAAAAAAAAATGAAAGAAATTATTTATGTCTCTCAAAGATAAAATTAAAAGGGAAAAAAGATAATTTTAAAAACGTGAGTATTTTTATAGCGTAATATTCACTAAACGTGTTCAAAGTTCTTTACAAGGGAACACTAGCTAGCCTCAACACTTAACATGAATGACGAGATGATGCCTGTCAGGCGATAGTGAAAATATTACTTCTTTTTTTTTCATACAGAAACAACGCTGTTAACGGTCAGTTGCTCATTTAATTTGACACCTGTGAGTGCCGTGAGTAGAGACTCGTTTCCAAGGACTTAACCATGCGCCGCTCAGAATTGGACTCGAACTCTGGGCCTATCGGTACAAAGGCGAGTGTCACAGAAGACCACGTCATCGCTGCGTTGATTGAATATCTTTAATGCACTGGAGAAGGCCGATACCCAAAATCTTGATACAGTAATTATTGTGATTTTCTAATTTGAAATGAGAGATCCAACATCAAGCTGTGTTGGCTCAAAGTGCTTTACAAGGAGCCCCAAGACAACGGCAACAATTAACTTGTTAGTTGATGAGACATTACACCTTAGAGGCGCTATTGCATAAGTAAGTAAGTAACTAAGTAAGTAAGAAGTAAGCCTCGCAGTCTGAATGACGCTTGCTGAGAATTGTGTGATTCAGTCACAGATTTTTTACAACCTCCATGAGTATAGGTCGTTTATTTAAATCGATCGGTATTTGAATGACGAGATTTCTGGCCCATTAAAAAATATCCAGGGTACGGCGTGAACTGGTTCAATCCAATAATATGTTTCTATCTAAGAAGGACGGGAATTACAACCCAAATACACAGATAATTAATACTTAAATTTGCCTAGTAACATACACAAATGGTTTTAATCAAACGACGTATTGGTTTAGTTTCCGAAGGTCTTTCCTTCAATACTCGAATGTCGAATTTATTTTCCCATTGATCTGCTAGTGACTCTCGCGTTCGGATCCGAAGGTCCAGCGTTCGACACCCGCTTTGAGCGGCGCATTTGAGTCCCTTGGAAAAGGGCTTACTTTACTTACAGTGTCTCATCGTACTCAGGTGTAGAATGAGTACCTGGCCGTTGGGAGCTTTGTCTCTGTCGGTAAATCTGTAATATCGCCTGACACGCGTCCATGTCTCGTCCTGCATGTTAAGTGTTACTGTTGGCTAGAAACCCTTTGTAAAGGGCTTTAAGCACGTTAAGTGGATATTGCCCTATGTAAAATCTCATTGATTTATTATTATTATTATTATTATTATTATTATTATTATTATTATTATTATTATTATTATTATTATTATTATTATTATTATTATTATTATCATTATCATTATTATTATTATTATTATTATTATTATTATTATTATTATTATTATTATTATTATTATTATTATTAGTTTAGTATTTACAGAGCAATTGTGCTTTATTGCTCTTCAAATTCGGCATTGCTAACAGGGCTGGCGGAGTCGGTTATTTTTAAACCGACTCCGACTCCAGCCTTGAAACCGACCCCGACTCCGACTCCGACTCCTCAAGCATAGTATTAATAGGTAATAATATGCAACCGACACTCGCAGCTACTTTTAGCTTTTCCCCAGTATATGTATTATAACAATACAAGCCGCTTCATATTTGAAACTAGGACAAAAAAGGAACTGAAACTAAGATATGAATAAAACTGTCATTAAGACCAACAAAAGAGGAAAAGTGAAATTAAGACAATATTGAAACTGAAACCATTTATACTAAAATAAAGTCACTTCTTATGGTCTTATGGTTATCCCACTTCTAATAACCTAACTTTAACATTGAAGAGTCAGCATCCCCACCCCTCCCTCTAGTCAGGTACGGGGTGATTGGCATTGATGCCAACTTAAATGTACAGCACGAGAGCATGAAGGTTGGGGAGGAAAGGGGGTTTTGGAAGCATAGTTCACCTTTAGCTAATACCAATGTAATTTTTTTCAAATTCTATAGGCTGGATACTATCTATATCTTGTATCTAAAATTACACATTGAATGATATCAAAATGCGGTGTGTCTTTTTGCGAAACCCGCCGAAACCGACGAATCCGACAAAGTTATGGGAATAGGTGGCAGTGGGAGGTGAACCTAGAACCAGGGAAGTGTACACCATTGGGGAGTGAACCTGGGACTGGGTTTTCGGCGGGTTTCGTAAAAAAGAACTAGTGCTTTTTTACGAAACCTGCCGAAACCCGACAATATCCAGCAACGTTATGGGAAGTAGACAACTGTGGGGAGTGAAACCGAGACTCAGGGAAGTGTACATCATCGGGAGTGAACCTGAGACTAAGGTTATCGGCGTTTCGGCGGGTTTCGTAAAAAAGAATTAGTGCTTTATTACGAAACCCGCCGAAACCCGACAATATCCAGCAAAGTTATGGGAAGTAGACAACTGTGGGGAGTGAACCCGAGACTCAGGGAAGTGTACACCATTGGGGAGTGAACCTGGGACTGGGTTTCGGCGGGTTTCGTAAAAAAGAACTAGTGCTTTTTTACGAAACCTGCCGAAACCCGACAATATCCAGCAACGTTATGGGAAGTAGACAACTGTGGGGAGTGAAACCGAGACTCAGGGAAGTGTACATCAGTCGGGAGTGAACCTGAGACTAAGGTTATCGGCCGGTTTCGGCGGGTTTCGTAAAAAAGAATTAGTGCTTTATTACGAAACCCGCCGAAACCCAACAATATCCAGCAAAGTTAGGGGAAGTAGACAACTGTGGGGAGTGAACCCGAGACTCAGGGAAGTGTACATCAGTCGGGAGTGAACCTGAGACTAAGGTTATCGGCGGGTTTCGTAAAAAAGAATTAGTGCTTTATTACGAAACCCGCCGAATCCCGACAATATCCGGCAAAGTTATGGGAGTTCGACAACAGTGGGGGGTGATCCTGGGAATCAGGGCGGTGTACACCAGTGGGGAGTGAACCTGGGACTGTGTAAAAAGGATATCAGTGGGAAATAAACCTGGGACTAAAGGGAGATGGATACCATAGAAAGTTGATAGTTGGATATGGGAGTTGAGTACCAGAATGAACCTGACACTATAGGAGATGGGCGCCAGTGTGGAGTGAACCTGGGACTCAGGGAAGTGCACACCAATTTGGAGTTAACCTGGGACTGTGGGAGATGGATAACTGTGGGTATCCGAGCCGAACTATAGGAGTTGGGTACCAGAGGAGAATGAACCTGACACTATAGAAGGTGGGCGCCAGTGGGGAGTGAACCTGGGAGTCAGGGAATTGCACACCAGTGGGGAGTTAACCTGGGACTGTGTAAAAAGGATATCAGTGGGAAATAAACCTCGAAATAAAGGGAGATGGATACCATTGAAAGTTGAAGCCGGATATGGGAGTTGAGTACCAGAGGAGAATGAACCTGACACTATAGGAGATGGGCGCCAGTGTGGAGTGAACCTGGGACTCAGGGAAGTGCACACCAATTGGGAGTTAACCTCGGACTGTGGGAGATGGATAACTGTGGGTATCCGAGCCGAACTATAGGAGCTGGGTACCAGAGGAGAATGAACCTGACACTATAGGAGGTGGGCGCCAGTGGGGAGTGAACCTGGGAATCAGGGAATTGCACACCAGTGGGGAGTTAACCTGTGAATATCTAATAAAGGATATCAGTGGGAAATAAATCCGGCTTCAACTCCCAATGGTATCCATCTCCCTTTAGTCCCAGATTTATTTCCTACTGATATCCTTTATACATATTCCCAGGTTAACTCCCCACTGGTGTGCAATTCCCTGAATCCCAGGTCCACTCCCCACTGGCGCCCACCTTCTATAGTGTCAGGTTCATTCTCCTCTGGTACCAAACTCCTATAGTTCGGCTCGGATAGCCACAGTTATCCATCTCCTGGTGTGCAATTCCCTGACTCCCAGGATCACCCCCCACTGTTGCCAAACTCCCATAACTTTGCCGGATATTGTCGGGTTTCGGCGGGTTTCGTAATAAAGCACTAATTCTTTTTTACGAAACCCGCCAAAACCGGCCGATAACCTTAGTCTCAGGTTCACTCCCGACTGGTGTACACTTCCCTGAGTCTCGGGTTCACTCCCCACAGTTGTCTACTTCCCATAACTTTGCTGGATATGGTCGGGTTTCGGCGGGTTTCGTAAAAAAGCACTAGTTCTTTTTTACGAAACCCACCGAAACCCAGTCCCAGGTTCACTCCCCAATGGTGCACACTTCCCTGAATTCTAGGTTCACTCCCCACTGCCACCTACTTCCCATAACTTTGTCGGGATTCGTCGGGTTTCGGCAGGTTTCGTAAAAAAGACACACCCATAAAAATGCAATGTCTGAAAGTGGTGAGGAGTCGGAGTCGGGACTTCTAAAACCGACTCCGACTCCGACTCCGACTCCACCCTCAAACAACCGACTCCTACCGACTCCGACTCCGACTCCGACTCCCAGCCCTGATTGCTAATCAAAATTCGAATCGGCTTCGGTCGAGGAGCTGCCTCACGGCCAGTGCGCTTCATCGGTGGGGTCTTTCTACCTGTCCAACATGCACCCGCTGTGGGCAAGAACCTGAGACGGCAGAGCATCTAGTGTGTTGTGACGATGCTATCCGGTGGGTTTGCGATGGTGCACGAATGCGGACCAGACTTTGCTGATTGGGTCAATCGTCATAACATACTAACGAATGAGTGAAAATGGAAAGGCTTCGTATGGGAACAAAACAGACAATGGACGTTTCGGGTACAAACCCTTCGTCAGCACACCGTTTTCTACTCGTCATAACATAGTAGTGTGAAAACCATAAGAGGCTGCTGCTGTCATAGAGAGATAAAATGCGGCATAAGGAATTCAAATGTGCAAGATGTAAATAGTCGACGTCACAAAATTCATTCATCATTTCTAAGTAACGTAAAATCGTAGTCTAATTTTAGATCGGGAATTCCTTTGATTGCAATAAGGAAAACAAATACGGCATTGCAAATTCAATTTTGACAAGAAGAAAATAAATAATATTGCTATCAAATTTCTTTTCAAACAAAAAATGAAATGAAAAAAAAAATGTCTGCTTTGTATTTTGAATCTTAAACCCTCACTGTCCTTCTCTAGTGACTAAACTTTTGTTTATCTAATGCCGCCCATGCTTATAGATAGTATGCAGATGACGTCACTCAGGCCTTTGTTATTGTTTTTGCCATCCGCGTTGGTGAGTTGTTCTCACTAAACTGTATTGACCAGACTATAAAAGTTCATGGTTACACCGAGTTTGTGTGTTGGTCCGTTATACTTCCGGATGGCAATGTTGTGAACTCCTTGGCCAAGCGCATTCTATCTATAAAGTGTCTTACTAACAGTAACATAACATTCATTTAGACCTCTCGACCAGCCATCTTCTCACAGTAAAAGGTCTGGAAATTTTTTAATTGTCTAATTTCTGCGGGTCTTTTCTACAATCAAACCAACATTGAACGTCGAATCAACTATAAATTCCATTTTCCCATAGGTCTGAATTCACACGCAGGGTCAGGAATTCTTCCACTCAACATCAGCTGCTGCTACCTGCATCCATCCATCCATCCATCCATCCATCCAACGCTAACTAAAATTGAGAACGCTATTATTGTTATTGTACATTGTACCATTCCAGCGGCCAAACAAAGATGTGGGTTTTTTTTGTTTTTTTTGTTGGTTTTTTTTTTGTTGTTGTTGTTTGTTTGTTATCGATGTACAAAAGGGAAGCGACAGCCTCTCAACCTCTCCCTGGATAGATATGGGACTGACACGTCTAGGCTATACCAACCAACAAGCTGTATTATGCAGTTTGACATCATCATCACCATCATGATCACGACATTGTGGAAACAGATCACTAAGATTTCCCACACTACGTAAGATGGCGACGGCGGCGAATTGAAAAGATCTGATTTAAAAAAAAAATTTTTTTAAACTTCTTTGTGTTTTATTTTTTGTTTTGTTTTGTTTTAGATTGTTTTTGTTTTTTGTTTTTTTTTGGGGTTTTTTTTTTTTGTTTGTTTTTTTTTTTTTTTTTTTTCGTTTTTTTTTTTTGTTTTTTTTAGTTTTTTTTTTATTTATTTTTTTTTTTTTGGGGGGGGGGGGGGGGTGGTATATGTGTATGTATTGCATGTATGTGTGTGTGTGTGTGTGTGTGTTTTCTCCATGATTTTTAGTTGTAGTTTTTATGGATTTTAAAGAAAGATTTAACGCATCGAATTCCGTTTGTGTTTGTGGATTTGTGTGTGTGTGTGTGTGTGTGTGTGTGTTTGTCTGTCTGTGTTTGTGTGTCTGTATGTGAGAGAGAGAGAAAGGAAGATAGATTATAGATAGATGGTTAGATGTATAGATAGATAAATAGATAGAACGCTTGATAGGTAAATGGATAATTAGATAATAGATAGATAGACAAATAGATAGGTAAATAGAAAGAGAGATAAATAGAAGGTAGATCGATCGACAGCAGATAGATAGATAACTAGATAGATAGATAGATAGATAGATAGATAGATAGATAGATAGATAGACAGACAGATAGATAGATAGATAGATAGATAGAAATATAGATAGATCGATAGATAGATAGAGATTGAGAGAGAGAGAGAGAGAGAGAGAGAGAGAGAGAGAGAGAGAGAGAGAGAGATTTTAATTTCAAATAGCCTTAGTCTATATTCAGATAATTAAGTTGATTTAGAAAAGATAAATTATCTTTAAGACACTGAAATGTTAGTGAGAGAAGAAGAAGTGAAAAAAAAAAGGGGGGGGGGGGGGGACTGTGAAAACTGATTGAGTGTTCCAAATCAAACAACAAACAAACAGACAACAACAACAGGCTATTTCTATTTTTTTTTTTTAATGCAGTGTTGTTATCATTATTTTCATATTCCATCATGTTGCCAATTTTGATCGTTTGTTTGTTTGTCGTTGTTGTTAAAAAGATCTTAATGATCATAATATTGTTGTCCAAATTAAAATCCCTGGCCTATTTAGCCACATTTATCAAATCACCTTTCGGTTACTTAGACCAACTTGACTAATCGTGTGGATATAATTTGGTAAATAACAATGTGAAATTGAATATGAGCTTCAATTTGATATACGAAAACAGATAAAATGGACGTTCCGGGTTTCCCCTTTATCGACAAAACAGGATGAATGAAACACCACAGATGATTCATCTGTCGTGTTTCATTCATAGTGTTTCATTCATCCTGTTTTCATTCATCCTGTTTTGTTGATAAAGGGGAAACCCGAAACGTCCATTTTATCTGTTTTCGTATATTAAACTGAAGCTTACATTCGATTTCTCATTGTTATAAATTATTTCTTCGAGCT
Source organism: Berghia stephanieae (assembly GCF_034508935.2). Classification (NCBI taxonomy): domain Eukaryota; kingdom Metazoa; phylum Mollusca; class Gastropoda; order Nudibranchia; family Aeolidiidae; genus Berghia; species Berghia stephanieae. The sequence continues at coordinate 30,728,803 of NC_088371.1, forward strand.
TCGAGCAGCAAAATTTACATTACCCAGATATAATTTGAGCAATATTTTCCAAAATAATCACTCCCAGTTAAATTTGATTTAAACAGAATGAGAAGCAGCGGTACCTACTGGTTGAAGGAAAGGGGGAGGGGAGGGGAGGGGGGGGGGGAGGGTTTGTGGATGTGAGAGGGAATTTCTTGTGTCTAGATTATGGGGGAGGGACGGAAAGCTTTGAGAATTATAAACTGCTGCTTCTAGCTGCTGCTGTCTCGTTCTCCGTGCAGGTAGAAATTGATCACCTGTTGACAGCATCAATGGGCTCTCTTGTCATCGGGATACGGGTTCTTCTTTTTATTATTATTATTATTATTATTTTACTTCTCTCAAACGGGATGGACTAAAAGAAGAGGGTTGGAAGGTTGGAGGGTCGGGATGGGGGTTGCTTTGATTTCATTTTAGATTAAATATTTTTTTATTTTAAAAAACTTGACACAATCTCTCTTTATTTATTTTCTTTCTTTAAAATCATTTTATCAGACCTATGGACGGTGTATTTATCAGCTCAATATATTATTTCATTTATCGTATTGAAATATCTTGGTATAGCGTGGGAGCCAATGTGCACATATTTGAAGGTCTGATAACCCAAAATGACATGGGCCCATAAAATAACGGGAATACTCTCAAACCAACGTCAAAATATTTTCCATTATATCAATATTAAATCAAGCCCATGATAACGTTCGGTGATCAGACCTGCAAATGGGTGAATCTCGGTGGGAGCCTTAGGAGAGAAAAAAATCGAGCATGTCGAAAAGGCGCGCAAACGATTCGTCAAAGGTAAAGGACAGAAATGAATGGTACAGCTTAAAAGAAGAACAAGATATCAAATACGGAATGTCTCGGACTGAAAACCCTTCCTCGGCCAATAACAAAACCAGTTAAAACTGTAAAACTTTACGTTAAAAATTGAGCTTTTGAGCTTTTATACAGCGCAATATCCACTAAACGTGCTCAAAGCGCTTTACAAGGGGTCTCTAGCCAACAGCAACATTTAACATTTAGGACGGGACATGACGACGCCTGTTAGGCGATATAAAATTTTTTTCGGACAGAGACAACGCTGTTAACGGCCAGGTACTCATTTTACACCTGAGTACGGTGAGAGAATGTGAGTAAAGAGCCTTCTCCAAGGACTCAACTATGCACCGAGCGAGACTCGAACTCAGGACCTTCCGATCCGAAAGCGAGTTTCATACCAAAAGACCACATAGCCCTTTCACGGGACGTCCAGTTCAGAAAAACGTTGTTGATATTTTAACCCATCTTGTTTTCTGCCACCGACTGCCAAATCTATGAACTTATTACGAGTCTAGATTTGGTTTCAAGGAATAACAACGAAGCATTAAAATAATGATTTGAGAGAGCGAGAGAGAGAGAGATAGAGAGAGAGATAGAGAGAGAGAGATAGAGAGATAGAGAGAGAGATAGAGAGAGAGATAGATAGAGAGAGAGAGAAAGAGAGAGAGATAGAAGAGAGAGAGAGAGAGAGAGAATAGAGAGAGAGAAGAGAGATAGAGAGAGAGAAAGAGAGAGAAAGAAGAGAGAGAGAGAGAAGAAGAGAGAGAGAGAGAGAGAGAGAGAGATAGAGAAGAGATAAGAAGAGATAGAGATAGAATAGATAGAGAGAGATAGAGAGAGAGAAGAGAGAGAGAAGAGAGATAGAGAGAGAGAATAGAGAGAGAGAGAGAGAGAGAGAGAGGTAAGGAAAGAACAAGCTGATACATTTTTCATACATCGAGGGCTCCACCCGCAGCCAGCGCACAAGAAAGAGAGAGATCAAAAAGGGGAAAAAAATGTATGGAAAACAAGCACACCTTGTGTGAATACAAACCAGAATTAGTGGACAAAGGACACGGGTGTCCAACCTTGTGGTCCGAGAGGAATTATGGGATTTCCACCCAGGGGGGCGTTGTACAACTCAAAGAACGCCTTGAGAGGACCTGAGAATGGCGAGAGGACCTTTGGGGCGTAATGGGGCGTGACAGAATGACATAGGTCCTTTTATAACCCACTTCAATGATTTATGGAATTTATGAAATTTATGTCAATTTTGAAGGTCAGCAGAAGTGTTGACAAAACTTGGCATGAATTGGGAAAAAAAGAGTTTATTAAACTTCTAATGAAAATGAAAAAAAGACGCAGTCATAATTTACTTCTTCAGTTGAAAAAGTAATCAAAATTAAATGAAGCGTGCGAATGTTATAGAAAGCGTATGTTCCGCTTGTGCTTTAAAAAATGGAAGGAGAGAGTCTCCAATACGGTCACCGAAATGTGGGAGGCACACTTTATTTTATTTTGACAAAATAGAGAGCTGGCTATTGTTAGATAATAACCACCCCCCCCCCCCCCCCCCCCCCCCCTCACCCCCCCCCCCCCCCCTTAAAAAATGTATGTGAAACAAAGTAGAAAGAAAATATATGAAAGAACTCATCACAAGAAATCTGCCTGGACTGAGGATAGAACATCAGACCTCTTGATTCCCGTGCAGAACCTGGAGACTACTGACTGGTCAGAAGGTCTGACTAGTTCAACAGTCGTGACGTCACTTCCCTTGTAATGACTCATAGTAACTTAGTAACTGGTTCTAAACTATAGGAACAATGGCGGACACCCTTATAAAAAACTTCTCCGACGAGCATAAAAGTGTATCCAGAGGAAAAAACATAATAATTTTGATCATTTTTTGACTTTTATACATTCTGATCACATGACATGTGAAAAAGTTCTAGCCAGCATGAGAATAAAAAATACCGATTTTCTTTGTTTAGAACCAAGCTGCTCGTTGGTGAGCGGATGTGACATCAGACTATTGAATCCAATTACAACACGATAGTTTAGAACCAGTTACTGAGTTACTATGCGTCATAACGATGGAAGTGACGTCACGACTGTTGAAGCCTATTCATATCGGAGACAGGTGATTCTGCTTTTATTCGATGCCGCCAGTTGGTTGATTGGACCGTTTGAAAGTTGAAATGAAAGATTCTCTACGAATTTGTAGCGTTTCATTTTCTCAGCTATCGGGGTTCGATGGGAACTCAGCTTGTTGCAATCAGATTTCTAGACTATTCTTATTCCATGAATTAATTTTAACCACTATGTTGCACAGTCGTCAAACCTCTTTAGACGAAGATACAGTTTTCAAACGAGAGATGTGAGGATGGCGATGGTGTTAGGATGCTGCTGCTGCTGTCATCGTTGTTGTTGTAGTTGTAGTCATTCCAGTTTTTGTATTTGTGTTGAAGGAAGATAATGGCGGTGTTGTTGAGGCACTCATTGTTGGCTTTGATTTATGAGCCGGTGGTGACTGGGTAGTGCTAGTGGCGGTTGTTGCAGTACTAAACACGCAAAATAAGGATGAGTGTCAGATCTATTAAATTAAAGAGAAATGCATAAAATACACTCTGAATATTACTTTGTACGCTAACAACAAGAGATGAAGTGAGTAGAAAAGTGCCAGAAGACAATAGAGAATAAAAATTTTCGCGGCGGTGGTGGGGTTTGAACCCGCGACCTTATTGGTACGACAACTCCGCCTGGCAGGTGAGAGCGTGGCTCTACCGTGTGAGCTATCCACGAATACAAAAATATTCGTATCAAACTCAGGTCATTTCTAGAGCTCTCTCTCTCACCCACCTCTGGAGACCGCGGGTTCGCTCGCCACACAACCATCGCGAAGTACTTGACCAGCAGTGTACGCTAACCCCTGTACTGTTTTGCATCTTGTTTGATTTAAGTCTCTTTAGCTTTGTGCGGCTATGTGGTCTAGTGGTATGACACTCGCTTTCAAATCGGAAGATCCTGGGTTCGAGCCTCGCTCTGCGCATAGTTGAGTCCTTGGAAAAGACTCGTTACTCACATTCACTCACCGTACTCAGGTGTAAAATGAGTACCTGGCCATTAACAGCGTTGTCTCTGTCGGAAAAAAAAATTAATATCGCCTAACAGGCGTCATGTCTGGTTCTACTTGTTACGTGTTGCTGTTAGCCAGGGACCCCTTGTAAAGCGCTTAGAGCACGTCTAGTGGAAATTGCGCTATTTAAAAGCTCAATTTAATTTATTTAACTTTACTTATCCATCCTATTGATATGGGTTGTAAAAAGACCTAACAGTGTGATTTTTAAGTGGTTTCTCATTTTCAGACTAGACGTATTTCGGGTACCAGCAGTGATGAATTCGTGGACAAACCAGGCAGGCGTGCGTCTGTCTGGTGGTATTTTTGATGTGAGGATGGCGATGGTGTTAGGATGCTGCTGCTGCTGTCATCGTTGTTGTTGTAGTTGTAGTCATTCCAAGTTGTTGTATTTGTGGTGTTGAAGGAAGATAATGGCGGTGTTGTTGATGGGCACTCATTGTTGGCTTTGATTTATGAGCCGGTGGTGACTGGGTAGTGCTAGTGGCGGTTGTTGCAGTACTAGTATTATAATAATAGTAGTATTAGAAGTCGTTGTAGTGTAGTTGTAGTTGTCCTCTCGTCTTTCACTCATTGTATTTTCAAAAGTCAAAGAGATCGGGAGTTGAAAGCTCGAAGGGGGAAAAAAAGTGTTTTAAAAAAGGCCGGTATGGGGGGGGGGGGGGGGGGTCTAATGAAAAGGGACTGGAGTGATGTAGGGGGAGGTGGGGTGGGGGTGGGGGGGGGGGGAGTCAATGAGATTAGAGCAGGACATATTGTGGTCCTGGATTAGAGGTCAAGTCTCACGCCTACTGAGGGAGGAGGATCAGAGTAAGTGCCTCTAAAAAAATAACAACAAAAAACAAACAAACAAACAAACACAAAAGAGAAGAACAAAAAGCAAGCAAACAAACAAAAACAACAGCAAAACAAACAAACAAACAAACAAAAAACACAGTCTGTGGCCTACCAAGGGAGAGGGATCGGAGTAAGTGCCTAAAAATAAAAAACAAACAAAAAAAAAACAACAAAAAAACAAGCAAACAAACAAAAAGAACAAACAAAAAACAAGCAAACAACGAATAACAAGAACAAAAATAAAACAAAAAAAAAAAAAAAAAAAAAAAAAAAAGAAATACAAGATGGCGACCAACCCCAAACCGTATCTTAACCACTCTACCAGTTTCGTCACCAAGCTGTCCGCAGTCCCGCTTGCTGGGAAACGTAAACGTGTGCGGCGGCTTGTGGTATGACACTAGCTTTCGGATCGGAAGGTCCTGGAAGGTTCGAGCCTCGCTCACTCGGCGCATAGTAGAGTTATTATTATTATTATTATTATTATTATTATTATTATTATTATTATTATTATTATTATTTTATTATTATTATTATTATTATTATATTATTATTATTATTATTATTATTATTATTATTATTATTATTATTATTATTATTTATTATTATTATTATTATTATTATTATTATTATTATTATTATTATTATTATTATTATTATTATTATTATTATTATTATATTATTATTATTATTATTATATTATTATTATCATATTATTAACATATTATAATTAATATTATTATTATTATTTTATATTATAAATATTATTATTACAGTATTATTTACTACCTAATATATGATATGAAGACATTTAGACTAAATTATATTTATATTGTATTATTACTTATAGGACTACATGTTATTAATGTATTATTTTGATTTCTTTATTATATATGTTATATAACTGAATCTTTCAGGCGACTCAATTATATTTTCTTCCAGTCGACGAATAATGACTACGTACTTATTTTTGATTTTTCGACTTTTGGTCTTTTCTATCCCATCACGAAAAGAAACGTTCCCGCTCCCCCCCCCCCCCCCCCCCCCCCCCCACCCCTCCAAAATATAAAACAAACAAACAAATAAAAAATACACAAAGAAAAAAAAAACCCTACTAGAATCGATTTACGTCGATATTGCCAAACCTCTGATATCGATCTGACGATAGGTTCACGGTATCGATTCTAATCCCTCGGGAGCAAAAGGCAAGGAGAGGGAATCTATGATCGTATTATTTTACCATTTTTGATCTGGGAATCGATATAGTACTGGGACCGACGAGGATTGGAATAAGCACCGACCCGGGCCTGGGTCTCCTGAATGTAGTTATTGCAAGGACATGTGGCTGTCTTAGTCACTCTATCAGTAAATCATGCGGCTATGTGGTCTAGTGGTATGACACTCGCTTTCGTATCGGAAGGTCCTGGGTTCGAACCTCGTTCAGCGCATAGTTGAGTCCTTGGAGAAGGCTCTTTACTCCCATCCTCTCACCGTACTCAGGTGTAAAATGAGTACTTGGCCGTTAACAGCGTTGTCTCTGTCCCCCCCCCCCCCCTCCCCAATTGTAATATCGCCTAACAGGTGTCTCGTCCTACGTGTTTTGTGTTGCTGTTGGCCAGGGACCCCTTGTAAAGCGCTTTGAGCACTTTAGTGGTATTGCGTTATCTTCTTCTTCCAGTGTCATCTCATGGGTTGAGGTCGACTTGAAATGACACGCCAATCTTCCCTGTTGACAGCTTGCTGACTGCATTCGGCTGCCGACAATCCTGTCCATGTCCTCACATCATCTATCCAAGTTCTTGCTGGCCTGCCTCTTCCTCTTTTCCCCTCAACTCTACCCTCAAGAATGTCCTTGTTGACAGTTTGATGGCGTCTTAGGTGTCCAAAATACTTAAGTTTTCTTGTTTTTATTACTTTCATTAGGGTCGGTCTGATATCAAGGATGTCACAGACTTCTTGATTTGTTTTCTTTTCTTTCCAACTGATTTTTCCAAGGCGACGGAAAGTCCACATTTCAAAGGCCTCAATTCTTTTCTCTATTTGTTTGTTCAAGGTCCATGTTTCTGAGCCGTAGAGAAGTGTTGAGTGGACATAACATTTGAGTATTCTTGAGTATTGCGTTATATAAAAGCTCAATTTTTTAATCATCTATCCCTATTCTATCTCTCGAATTACCTACCTATCTACAGACGCACCTACCTACCTACATATCAAACTTGAGACCGACTTGGGCCGTGATGCATTTGCTTGGTGATAGCGGTTTGTGGAATTATTTCTTTGACTTATCCCACACGCGCGTCTCTCAGCCAGGCGTCGGGTGCCGTCAATTAAATTCCGAGTTTGTTTTCCTAGCATTGCGATATTTTCGTTTTATTTTGTGTTTACATCTGATACTTCTCTTTTCCCTTTGTTTCTGATCATTGTTGACATTCTTCTTGTTCTTCTTGTTCTTCTTGTTCTTCTTGTTCTTCTTCTTCTTCTTGTTCTTGTTGTTGTTGTTGTTGTTGTTGTTCTTCTTCTTCTTCTTCTTCTTCTTCTTCTTCTTCTTCTTCTTCTTCTTCTTCTTCTTCTTCTTCTTCTTCTTCTTCTTCTTCTTCTTTTTCTTCTTTCCTTCTCTCTCTCTCTCTCTCTCTCTCTCTCTCTCTCTCTCTCTCTCTCTCTCTCTCTCTCTCTCTCTCCCTCCAGAAGCAGACCAAAGCTGTTACAAGCGTTGTCTCTGTCCCCCCAAAAAAATTGTAATATCGCCTAACAGGCGTCATGTCCCGTCCTAAATGTTAAACGTTGCTGTTGGTCAGGGACCCCTTGTAAAGCGCTTTGAGCACGGTTAGTGGATATTGCTCTATATAAAAGCTCAATTTTCTTTTTACAAGTAGAACAACAATGATGAACCTCCATCTTTGTTTGTCCATGCGTAGCCATCGTTAGCTTTTAGCCTGATACTAAAACCCACTAAGACCCATATTTTGATGTCATTTTTAGGTTTGTGGACCGCCGAATTAGTAGTTTTGTTCAAAGAAACAAGTGATTCCATTGGTTGAAATTGTTGAGTACAACTCACGATTTGTTTTCTTTTGCGGCCAAAGACTTGTCTTTTGACGTCATTTTTTGGTCAGTGTCAGGCGATAAGTTTACGGAGGCCACGGTCCATGGCCATCGTCGCCAGGGAGCTCTCCCATTTATTCTCCTTCCACCCGTTCTCCTCCAAGTTGCCCGGGGCCTTCCTCTACTTCTCTCCCCTTCTGGTGTCCAGTGTTGGGCAGTTTTGCTGATGTTTCCCTATTGAACCCGTCTTTTTATTTTAAAGTTCTAATTTACGTGTAAATACTTTCCATAAATAAATAGATAAATTAAATATAATAAAGAAAAATAAAGAAAAAAAAAATCTTATAGCCCATTAATTGAAGAGATTCCAATATATCTTTTGGAGAAAAAAAAATCAATTGGGAAAAAAAAAATAATTACGAGCCTGCCAGGATTCGAACCTGGAATCTTCTGATCCGTAGTCAGACGCGTTATCCGTTGCGCCAAAGGCCCTGTTAAGATTGATGTAAATACGAATTAAGACATTTATGGGAGTAAACACGAGAAGATTATGGTTTTCGAAAACCGACGTTATACATGCCTTGCTGTTGGGTTCTGTAACAACGACAAAGGATGTTGTAATATTTAGATGTGCCTGGACTAAAAACAACGTTTAGAATTTCTCAGCTGATGGATTATTCTTTAGGCGTTTTTTATTGTGTTTTTTTTTTTTAATTCAACCGTTATTATTATTATTATTATTATTATTATTATTATTATTATTATTATTATTATTATTATTATTATTATTATTATTATTATTATTATTATTATTATTATTATTATTATTATTATTATTATTATTGTTATTATTATTATTATTATTATTATTTATTATTATTATTATTATTATTATTATTATTATTATTATTGTTATTACTATTATTATTATTATTATTATTATTATTATTATTATTATTATTATTATTATTATTATTATTATTATTACGGCGTCTTTGGACTTATCGCAGGGCTTGTGCTCGAGTCACTCCCGGGTCCTTAAAGTTAAGTCTATGGAAACAGCCTTTACTCGCATTCTCTCACTACACTCAAGTGTAAAACGAATACCTGGTGGGCAACCTGGTGTTGGTCATGTCGAAAAAAAAATGTAATAGCGTCTTAAAGGCGTCATGTCTCGTCCCACATGTTTGAATGTTGCCGTTTGCTTGAGACCCCTTGTAAAGTGATTTGTTCAGATTTCGTTGATATTGTCCAACAGAAAAGCTCACGCTTATCTCTCTCTCTCTCTCTCTCTCTCTCTCTCTCTCTCTCTCTCTCTCTTGCTCTCTCATTCTCTCTCTCTCATTCTCTCTCTCTCATTCTCTCACTCTCTCTTTATCCCTATCTATCTATATATCTCTCTCCCTCTCTCTCTTTCTCTCACTCTCTTTCTCTCTTTATCTCTCTCTCACTCTCTTTCTCTCTCTATTTCTCTCTCTTTATATCTCTCTCACTCTTTCTCTCTCTCTCTTTTTCTTTCTCTCTCTCTCTGTCTATCTCTCTCTATCTCTCTCTCTCTATCTCTCCATCTCTCTCTTATTCTCTCACTCTCTCTCACTCTCTCTCTATCTTTCTATCTATCTATCTCTCTCTCCCCCTCTCTCTCTCTCTCACACACTCTTTCTCTCTCTCTCTTTCTCTCTCTCTCAATCTCTCTCCCCCTCTCTCACTCTCTTTCTCTCTTCATCTCTCTCACTCTCTTTCTCTCTCTATTTCTCTCTCTTTATATCTCTCTCACTCTTTCTCTCTCTCTCTCTTTCTTTCTCTCTCTATCTATCTATCTCTCTCTATCTATCTCTCTCTAGCTCTCTCTATCCCTCCATCTCTCTCTTATTCTCCCACTCTCTCTTACTCTCTCTCTCTCTCTCTATCTTTCTATCTATCTATCTCTCTCTCTCTCCCTCTCTCTCTCTCCCCCCCCCCCCTCTCTCTCTCTCTCTCTCTCTCTTTCTCTCTCTCTCTCTCTCGCTCTCTCCCCCCTCCCCTCTCCCTCTCCCTTCTGTACCTCTGTATTCAAACATAAGCGAAACCTCCTCACCTTTCGGCGCTATAGAAATAAGCAGGTGTATCTACATACCGTTCATGTGGTCATCTGAACTTTAATGAATTTATCAATCTAGGTTTTGAGATAAAACCGTCTGATAACACACATTATATCAACTGTGGCCTGTGGCGAAACGGATAACCTATCTGACAATGAATCAGGAGATAACGATTCAAATCTTGTTAGCTTCATTTTTTTAAAAATCACAATGTCTCAACTTTACATTTTCTATTTATTTATATTTGTTAAATAGAATGATTGATTGTTTTGGGGTTGTTGTTTTTTTTTCTTTCAATCACAGTCATTTTCTTTTCAGATTTTTTTTCTTCTTTACCTATTTATTTAGTCAAATTATCATTTTTTCATAACTCTTTTAACTCTTGATTAAAGCCTTTTAAAAAGATTTCTATTGAATGGTTCCTTCGATCTTACGTGTTTAGATACATACACAGCAAGAGTAACCCACACAGCAAGAGTAACCATCCCAACATCAAAAACAGACGCCCACATGTATTCGTTTTTCCCTTCCACTGCCCGACTATGGAATAGCCTCCCAGCTGAAGTGGCTGAAAACGGTTGCCAACATGCATTCACGCGATTGCTAGAGTTCACAACGTGACTTTTTAATCTATGTTTTTTTTGTTTGTTTGTTTGTTTGTTTGTTTTTTTTTTTTTTTTTTTTTTTTTTTTTTTTTTTTTTTTTTTTTTTTAAATTAGTATTATGTGCAGAGTTTTAGCAAGTTTAAAATGTAAATCACTGTGGAGTGATCCTCGACAATATTGGAGGTTTCCACAAGACGAAGAAGAAGAAGAAGATAATTTGACGGTAAAGCTGAAGTTCCATTTTATCTAGCAAGGCAGCTGATGCCGAAAACTTTGGGCCAAAGGGACGGATGTTTGCATTGTATAAATAGTATGCGCTTGGCTAAGAAGCTCACAACATTGCCATCCGGAAGTATAACGGATCAACATACAAAACTGTATTCTACCATGAACGGCTATGGATAGTATGCGCTTAGCTAAGAAGCTCACAACATTGCCATCCGGAAGTATAACGGACCAACACACAAAACTATGTGTAACCTTGAACGTTTATAGTCTGGTTAATACAGTTTAGTGAGAATTACTCATAAACGCGGATGGCAAAAAAAATAAAATCAATAACAAAGACCTGAGTGACGTCAAATTCGAACTATCTAAAGTTTCTTTCAATTCCTTTTTTTTTTTTCGTTCCCCGTTCTGATGCTGCATCATACAATCAGAAATCTGGAAGCCTCTCTTAACGAAGAAAGTCCATTGAACTTACGGAGCTGAAATTTTGGATATGTTTTAGTTTGTTGATAGATGAGCGATGGCAAATTATGCTTCAGATTATCTCAATAGATTATATTCTATCGCAGAGTACTTTCTACCTGATCTGATATAATTAGAATAGATCCAGCAACACAAACTCAATTGAGTTGATGGTCAGGCAAACACACGCACGCTCGGGGTAATAGAAATACGACTACAAAAAGATTCGAACAAAATCTGACAGCGCGTGAGTTGAGCGCTATTATCATTCAAACTCAGTCTCACACTATCCATCGTATGATATGAAAATATGAGGAGCGGCGAGTTACATCAATAGGATTCAACTATCGTGACGTCACTTCCCTCGTAATGACGCATAGTAACTCAATAACTGATTCTAAACTATCTGAACAATGGCGGACGCCCTTATGAAATACTTCTCCGACGAGCATAAACGTGTATCCAGAGGAGAAAAAACATTATAAATCTGACCACGTTTTGACTTTTGTACAATCTGATCACATGACATGTGAAAAAAGTTCTAGCCAGCATGAAGAATAAAAGTACCGATTTTCTTTGTTTAGAACCAAGCTGCTGGTTGCTGCGCGGACGTGACATCAGGATATTGAATCATATAAGACTTCAACAGTCGTGACGTCACTTCCCTCGTAATGACGCATAGTAACTTAGTATTACTGGTTCTAAACTATCGGAACAATGGTGGACGCCCTTATGAAATTCTTCTCCGACGAGCATAAAAGTGTATCCAGGGGAGAAAAACATAAATCTAATCATGTTTTGACTTTTATACATTCTGATCACATGACACATGAAAAAGTTCTAGCCAGCATGAAGAATAAAAAGTACCGATTTTCTTTGTTTAGAACCAAGCTTCTAGTTGCTGGGCGGACGTGACATCAGACTATTGAATCCAATTTGCCACTTTGATATTTTCAAAATAAAGATGGAGTTAACTCATAATGTCTTCTTCCTCGTCCTCTCGTGTTCAATGTTTGTGTTGTGTGATGCAAGCCAGGGTTCACAACGGAAACGTGTACCTTTGTGAAAAATAAAGGCGTTAACTGTTAACCCTCTCCTTACCAACCATAGGAAAATCACCACCTTCCTTACGATCCAACCCGCACTTTTATCATTCATATTTTTTTTTATAAACTACACAATTTAAAGAAAAATCTTTTATTTTAGCTATAAAACGTGACACTGTGTTGTAGAGTTCATTTTGCTGATTAATATTATGCTTGTTGCCTTTCTGTTTGAGTAAGAAAAAAATATTTTTGTGTTGTGTTAGTGTGAAATTTTGGGAAAATTTTGAAAATGGCTGGTAAGGAAAGGGTTACAATGAACGACAACGACAAAAGAAAACAAAACAAAACAAATTAGAAACAAACAAAGTTCAATTTAAAAAACAAACAAACAAACAAACAAAAACAACACAAAAACAAATAAACAATAACAAAAACATATTAAAACAATTAAATCATACAAAGCAACAACAACAAAAAACCCAACAAAAAAACAACCCAACAAAACAAAAACAACAAAACAAATAAACTCTAGTACTGTAGTATGTCGGTGTGGTGTACAATTTAGAGGGACTGCTTTGAAATGACAACGGGACCTTAATGTGTGTGGTCCATCGATTTAGCTACAAAAAAATCACCTCAAGGAATGCATTTAGCAAAAACATACATTACAGACATATGTTACAGTGGATGACAAATGTGACATATATGCGGCTATGTGGTCTTGTGGAATGACACTCGCTTTCGGATCGGAAGGTCCTGGGTTCGAGCCTCGCTCGGCGCATAGTTGAGTCCTTGGAAAAGGATCTTTACTCACATTCTCTCACCGTACTCATGTATTAAATGAGCACCTGGCTGTTAACAGCGTTGTCTCTGTCCGAAAAATGTTTAAATGGCCTAATAGGCGTCATGTCTCGTTTTACATGTTACATGTTGCTGTTTGTCCCTTATAGTATCTTGATTACATTATATCATCTTCATTTTATTTAACGACAATCTTCCAACCTCCAGATAGTTTTTATACCTATGTTGTTGCTTGGAGCTCTAAGCAATAAATAACAATATTCATAAATAATATTTGACAATAGCGAAAGGTCCTTATGGCTCACTTCACATGCAAAGGGACGGAGGTCGATCCCCGATGAAACCTGACTTCCGGTGTCTGTTAGACCTGGCTGAGTGATTTGCGATAAACTAGCGTCCTATCCAAAAAGGTAGCAAGCAATTGCTATTATCTGCGGCTATATGGTCTTGTGGTATAACACTCGCTTTCGGATCAGAAGGTCCTGGGTTCGAGCCTCGCGCTCGGCGCATAGTTGAGTCCTTGGAAAAGGCTCTTTACTCACATTCTCTCACCGTACTCAGGTGTAAAATGAGTACCTGGTCGTTAACAGCGTTGTCTTTGTCCGAAAAATTGTAATATCGCCTAACAAGCGTCATGTCCCGTCCTACATGTTAAATGTTGCTGTTGACCAGGGACCCCTTGTAAAGCGCTTTGAGCACATAATTTAGTGGATATTGCGCTATATAAAGCTCAATCTGTTTCACGCTATAGAAAGCGGGTATAAAATTCGGCTCCATCATGGGCCAGATGGCTCTGACAGACTACTTTAATCCGTAAACTGCCGTACTTTGAGAAGACACGTATTTTAAAAAATGGCCAGAAAACTCGTCCTTCAAATTATACCGATCGATTTAAATGAGCCTCAACCTGGCAACAATTCTCAAACCAGAGACCTCGACCTCATTTAAATCGATCGATATTTGAAGGACTAGTATTGTGGTAAATTTTTTTAAATACCCGGTTTTCCAGAGAATGAGAGATAATAACTGGTTATAATAGGAATTAAGAAAATCTGTGCTGTAAGCGAAACAACATAATAAGGTTAATATAACCTTACACGATAACTCAAAGCATGGTAAGGGGGAAGATGACATATTTATCATCATGAGAAAAAAAACATGTGTATATTATTATGTAAACAGGTTTAAACTTGTAGGCAACGGTGGTCTAGTGGTAGAATACTCGCCTGCCACGCGGGTGACCCGGGTTCGATTCCCGGTCGTTGCATGTCTTTTTTTTTGTTGTTGATTTTTTTACGTTTTTTTTTGTTATTAGTTTTTAAAAATATTTTTAAGTTTTTAATGTTTTGTTTTTATTGATATTATGACTGTAGGGAGTGACATATTATATTTTAGTTGATTTTTTAGATGATTTCGTTTTTCCCTCCTAAAACATCCGATCACACCTGCATTCAGTCTATATATATTTTGTCTGTGTACATTTGTCATAAGTTTTGATTTAAAGTAAAAATAAAAACAAGCAAAAACAATTTAATCAACAAATAAAACAACGCAAAACACCCGAATCACCCCCCCCCCCCCCCCCCCCCCTTCCCCCTTTTTTTCCAAAAAGAAAAAGGAAAAAAAAAAAAAAAAGAAAGAAACATGAAAACAAAACATAAAAAAATAACCCCGTCCAAAGAAAAAAAAAGAAGAAACAAACAACTAACTCCCCCCCCCCCCCCCCCCCCCCCCCACCGAGAAAAAAAAAACAAAAAACAAAAACAAAACAAACTTGATCTTTTATATTATTATACAGGGCCATCAATATCCACTAATCGTGTTCACAACGCTAAACAACAACGGGTTCTCGAGACATGACGCATGTTAGGCGATATAATCATACCTTTTTTTTTTCCCCCGACAGAGACAGCGCCGTTAACGGCCAGGTCGGTAATCATTTTACACCTGAGTACAGTGAAAGAATTTTATGGGTATAGAGTTTTATCCAAGGACTCAACTATGCTCCATGAAGATACCTCATATTTTTCCACGGCGATCGATCTGGCCAATAGTCTGATGTCACTTCCGCCCAGCAACAGGCAGCTTGGTTCTAAACAAAGAAAATTGGTACTTTTTATTCTTCATACTGGCGAGAACTTTTACACGTCATGTGTTCAGAATATTATATAAAAGTCAAAACATGATTATATTTATATTGTTTTTCTGCTCTGGATCCACTTGTATGCTGGTTGGAGAAGAATATCATAAGGGCGTCCGCCATTGTTCCGATAGTTTAGAACCAGTTACTAAGTTACTATGCGTCATTACGAGGGAAGTGACGTCACGACTGTTGAACTCTATTCGAAGACGAGTGAGTTGCCACTGCACCATTGATTGCTGGGCCAGGCCTGGGATAGAAACAAGAGAGGCCCGTCCACATCACTGTGATAACGATGCAAATGTTGGAGGATCAAACTCCCATTAGTGTAATTGTGTCTTCTTGCCTGGGCCATCACGGCTACTCACTCTCTCTCTCTCTCTCTCTCTCTCTCTCTCTCTCTCTCTCTCTCTCTCTCTCTCTCTCTCTCTTTCTTCTCTCTCTCTCTCCCTCTCTCTCCCCTCTCTCTCCCCCCTCTCTCCTTTCTCTGTCTCTCTCTTTCTCTCTCTCTCGCTCTTTCTCTCTCTCCCTCTCTCAGTCTCTTTCTCTCGCTCTCTCTCTCTCTCTCTCTCTCCCTCTCTCAGTCTCTTTCTCTCTCTCTCTCTCTATCTATCTATCTCTCTCTCTCTTTCTGTGTGTGTGTTTGTGTCTGTTTCTTTCTTTCCCATAACTTCATTATCGTACTTTTCTACCTCCCCCTCCCCTCTCCCCCATCGAATTCAGATCTACTCCCGTTGTTGTAGTCGTTGTCGCCATCCTCGTCCTCCTCCTCTTCACTATCATCATCACCATCATCATCATCATCACCATCATCATCATCATCATCATCATCATCATCATCATCATCATCATCATCATCATTACCATAATCGTCATCATCATAATCATATTCATAATCATCATCATCTTCTTCTTCTTCTTCTTCTTCTTCTTCTTCTTCTTCTTCTTCTTCTTCTTCTTCTTCTTCTTCTTCTTCTTCTTCTTCTTCTTCTTCTTCTTCTTCTTCTTCTTCTTCTTCTTCTTCTTCTTCTTCTTCTTCTTCTTCTTCTTCTTCTTCCTCCTAAACCAACTCTCTTATTTCACAGGATCTATGAGTCATGACTCCAAGAGTAAAATCAGTACAGTGTTATGAATTATAGATATGAATAAAATGATGATGATGCTGGTAGCTGTGACCTTTCACCTCTTTATAGCCATCTGGTAGGTGTAATGGCGGTCATGTGCTCATAATAAAGTATAGACCGCTAACTCTATATAATTGGACATACACATCATCACATCAACGCCGACCAGTTATCGTTATGAGTATCACCATCGATTTATTATTATTATTATTATTATTATTATTATTATTATTATTATTATTATTATTATTATTATTATCATCATCATCATCATCATCATCATTATTATTATTATTATTATTATTATTATTATTATTATTATTATTATTATTATTATTATTATTATTATCATCATCATCATCATCATCATCATCATCATCATCATCATCATCATCATCATCATTATGCTTATTATTATCATTATGTTGTTGTTGTAATTATTAATCAGCCGACGTCTTTAGTTCGTTCCAAGTAGGGCACCGTGCGCACGGAATATCGCGAATTCCTCCAAAATACGAAATGTGATGCCGTGATTTTTTGCCTGCGGGCTTAGATATATTTTAAGTGACATTACGAATTTTGAATCGAAGTGACTATTCTCACCCCCGGGATGCTAGTCTTCATAATAGTATAAAAAGTAGTCCACAATTATGTTGTGTTTAATCCAAAGGTTGTAATGCAGTAATTTGTTAAGTTTCTTGTCACAAGTTGCACAATTAAAAAAAAAAAAAAATCAATCAAATCCAAATCGCAAAAAGCCGGCGACGTTTTTTTTCGGTAATCCAATCGGGGGGGGGGGGGGGGGGGGGGGGGTAAGAATAGAGGCAGCCATTTTGAATACCGATTGTGATTGACCAAACGGTTTTCTCACAATGCCGAATTCTTTTGATCTTTTTATCGTTTGCAATAAAATATGACTCAAACTTTAAAATGTTTACAATAATGGTGTGTTGATTCTCATTCCCGTGGGGGAAATATTCACAACAAAGTTGCATTCAGTAGCGTCGCTTAGCATATAGATAGTTCGAAGATGACGTCACTCAGGTCTTTGTTATTGTTTTTTGCCATCCGCTTTTATGAGTAATGCTCACTGTACTGTATTAACCCGACTATAAACGTTCATGGATACACACAGTTTTGTGTGTTGGTCCGTTTTACTTCCGGATAGCAATGTTATGAGCTTCTTAGCCAAGCGCATACTATCTATAATTTTGGGTTGTTTGAAATAGCGTTTGAAATAGTGTAACAAAAGATATCGTTTAAATAGTACTTTACAGTTTTGAAAAAATCTCATAGCGTTTATAATTTATCTCGTCCTGGTAGACAACGGACATGCAGTATATTGGACGACCGTTTTGTGCTTATACGTATTTTGGACAAAGACATTGATGTAACCCCCCCCCCCCCCCCCCCCCAAAAAAAAAAAAAAAAAAAAAAAAAAAACAGGGGGGCCCCCGAATTTTTACGCCCATCTTCGACAGGACAAGGAAATATGCCTTTCACAAAGACATAATTCCCGACCAACTGTTGAGCAAGACAACTCATAAAGGTCGCACAAAACCCACTGGTCACCCACCTGGTTGCCATTCTTGAATTATGTTCACTGGGGGGCTGGGGGGGGGGGGGGGGCTTTGAATGTGACAATGTGAAACGTCACTGAATCTAACCTTCTTTAACACCAGATTTCATGTAATTTTTGTACCTTTCAAAGGAACAGCAGTTTTCAAACACAAGAAACACATGATCAAAATGACATAATTATTATTTTGTCCTCTCCACTCTGTTTCCTGGTTGTGGACAATCTATTCATAATATTGTTATTCGCCTCATGCCATGAAAAAGAATTCGGCGCTTCGCCTCACTGGAGAAATACTTGCAAATTTTCCTCATTGTGAGAAATTTGCATGTCGAATGCATATTGTAGTCATTTTTAAAAAATGAATTTAGAAATAACAACATTCAGCTACGCCGCTGGATTTTAAATATTGAATTGTAACAATTGTTTATGTCAAGTGTGTACAAAGTGTACAATTTGCTGTGTCATTTTGAACCCAGGGTGGCAGTGTTAGTGAGTAGTGCACATGAATCTCGTGAAAAATAAACCCCTGGTCAAGCCTGTGGGGAGTTCAGTGATCGTAATCACAACATGATTCACTGTGTATAAAACTGTTATTGTAAACCATCCATTTGTTCACTCATCCCAGACCCTTCGTTTTTTATATAGATAGTATGCAGATGACGTCACTCAGGCCTTTGCTATTGTTTTTGCCATCCGCGTTTGTGAGTTGTTCTCACTAAACTGTATTAACCAGACTATAGATAGAATGCGCTTGGCCAAGGAGTTCACAACATTGCCATCCGGAAGTATAACGGACCAACACACAAACTCTGTGTAACCATGAACTTTTATAGTCTGGTTAATACAGTTTAGTGAGAACAACTCACAAACGCGGATGGCAAAAACAATAACAAAGGCCTGAGTGACGTCATCTGATACTATCTATAAAAGTTCATGGTTACACAGAGTTTGTGTGTTGGTCCGTTATACTTCCGGATGGCAATGTTGTGAACTCCTTGGCCAAGCGCATTCTATCTATACCGTAAAGAAGAAAAAACACAAAGTATGGTACTGTAACCAATGCAAAAAAAAAAAAAATCGGCTTAGCGTCACAAACAATTCTAGTGTTCGAGCCAATAATTATCAGTAAAATCCATCAGAAGAATGTGAAGATATCCACGTCAACGCGTGCGCATTGGTTGTGGAACGGATTGTTGCATTCGGGACACCAACTGATGGGCTCCAGTGCGTGGGTTTATCTAATGTCCACTTTAGCGAGAATCATTCACAATCATTTTTATAAAATAAATAAATAAAAAAAAAAATAATAATAAATTTGAAAAATAAATAAAAAAAATAAATAAATAATAAAAAATAAAATTTAAAAAATAAATAAAATAAAGTAAAATAAAATTATACACAACATATAACGGACCAACACACAAAACTCTGTGTAACCATGAAATGTTATAGTCTGGATTATAGATAGAATGCGCTTGGCCAAGGAGTTCACAACATTGCCATCCGGAAGTATAACGGACCAACACACAAACTCTGTGTAACCATGAACTTTTATAGTCTGGTTAATACAGTTTAGTGAGAATAACTCGCAAACGCGGATGGCAAAAACAATAACAAAGGCCTGCGTGACGTCATCTTCGAACTGTCTATAGATAGTATGCAGATGACGTCACTCAAGCCTTTGTTATTGTATTTGCCATCCGCGTTTGTGAGTTGTTCTCACTAAACTGTATTAACCTGACTATAAACGTTCATGGTTACACAGAGTTTGTGTGTTGGTCCGTAACACTTCCGGATGGCAATGCTGTGAACTCCTTGGCCAAGCGCATTCTATCTATACAGTTAAGTGAAAATTACTCATAAACGCGGATGGCAAAAATAATAACAAAGACCTGAGTGACATAAACTTCATTATATCTATAGTATGAAAACGAGATGATTAAAAATGCTTGGTACATGTTGCAATGCAATCTCATTCGTCACTGTGTTAAAACCAAAACAAACAACCCCCTCCTCCCCCCCCATCCCCCCCCCCCCCCCCCCCCCCCCCCCAAAAAAAAAAAAAACAACCCCAACAAAAATCAACAAAAAGAAAATGTATAGATAGAATGCGCTTGGCCAAGGAGTTCACAACATTGCCATCCGGAAGTATAACGGACCAACACACAAACTCTGCGTAACCATGAACTTTTATAGTCTGGTTAATACAGTTTAGTGAGAACAACTCACAAACGCGGATGGCAAAAACAATAACAAAGGCCTGAGTGACGTCATCTGCATACTATCTATAGATAGTTCGAAGATGACGTCACTCCGGTCTTTGTTATTGTTTTTTGCCATCCGCGTTTATGAGTAATGCTCACTGAACTGTATTAACCCGACTTTAAGCGTTCATGGATACACACAGTTTTGTGTGTTGGTCCGTTATACTTCCGGATGGCACTGTTATGAGCTTCTTATCCAAGCGCATACTATCTATAAAAATTGCTCACAAAATTTGAGGCCAACTTGTCTGCCTCGCGGGCATGTTTGAAGGGGCCTATGGCCTGGAACATAGCTATCTTTAGCACATGCCAAATAGCCAAATCAGTAGGCCTTATAATCACCTTAACAACTTACCTGCCAACCGAATAAGCAGGCTTTCCAGTTTGCAATCAAGTATCCTAACATGTTGATGAAGCCAAGCACGACACCACTGAAGGACGCTGGCATCAGCTATGTCATAATATTGAATAATGGTCCGAATTTAGAAGGCCGACTATTTCGGCTAATCGGCATGAATGAAAGACAGCTATGGGTTGACCATAACCTCTTTCAGTGCATGCCTACCAGTCGAGCAAGCCGGCCTCCCAATCATTTTTATCTTTATCACAGTGTTTTGAGGCGTTGACTCATTGTAAGAAGTTGCGCAACTTAAAAAAAATAATATGTATAAAAAACGTAATGAGGAAGGCCGGCTATTTCAGGTTAACAGTATTCAAAACCTAGGTCAGTAACACAATGAGTATTTTTCATAATTAATGTCTTATTATAGGGTAACCTTGTATTACAGACCAATTATATTTGCAATTATTGTCTAAATTTTTGTGCGGCTATGTGGTCTTGTGGTATGACACTCGCTTTCGGATCGGAATGTCCTGGGTTCGAGCCTCACTTGGCGCATAGTTGAGTCCTTGTAAAATACTCTTTACTCACATTCTCTCACCGTACTCAGGTGTAAAATGAGTACCTGACCCTTAACAGCGTTGTCTCTGTCCGAAAAAAAAATGTAATATCGCTTAACAGGCGTCATGTCCCGTCCTACATATTAAGTGTTGCTGTTGGTCAGGGATTCCTTGTAAAGTGCTTTGAGCACGTTTAGTGGATATTGCGCTATATAAAAGCTCACTTTTGTTTTATTTTAAGCTAAATTGTCAAGGGGACAGCAGATTCTATTGAATCGTGACGTGATCCCAGTCCCAGACCAACACTGTCGGACAGTTTGGATGTTTTCACGTTTTCAATTGCGTCCACTTAATTGGTTTTTCTGTTGGTTTTATTTTTCTTTCTTTTTCTTTTTTTATTTGTTTTGTTTTGTTTGATTGAAATTTTCAGGTAACATTCATTTTTTTTAAAACTGTAGAAATCATTGTTTCATTTTGAGATAGAACTGTGCCAAATGTTATGATTATTATTATTCTCCTTGTCATTTCGTTTTGATTTCCTACAATTCGTTTTGTTTTCATGCACTTGAAAAAATATCTCTCAACTTGTATCTTTTCATTAAAAAAATAATAAAGTTTATGGTTAAGGGAAAATTAGTAACTATTGTTTTCACAAACAGAAACTATTCAGACTAAAGACATACGCACAAACACACACACACGCACATACACACACACATACACAAACACTAACGCATGATATCCAAGCAAGCATAATCGTTTCTGTTTCATATTAATTTTGTTTTCATTGCCACTAATTCTAATAACACCCACAGAATGGTAGGATTGTTTTTTGTTTTTTTGTTTTCATTTTGCTTTTCTGTTTTTTAACTCTGTTACCTATTTCATCTATAAATAGCAACCAACTACAGAATTCGTGAACGTCAGAGTTTAGTGTGATATGAAAATGATTTCAGGTGGGTTACCGGCTATATAATTGAAAGATTGCAGGTTCAAATCCAAGTGGGGATACAAGGGTTACAATGTCTTGTGATATGGTAATTTTAATGCCTCCGTCACGAATCATATTCCTATCGTACAAGGACTATAAGATTGAAGGTTTCAAAATTTTGATAGTGTAAACGTTTTGTGTAAAAGTGGGTTTAAAATCATACTAAACACTTTTATTTTCAAATATTCAAATAATATTATGAGGCTATGACAAGAAATTGTATTTCTGACGGTCGACACACACACACACACACACACTCACACACACACACACACACACACACACACACACCTAAACAACACCAAAATATAACAAAAAAAAAAAAAAAAAAAAAAAAGCAACAAAAACAACAACAAAAATAAAACAAAACAAAAACTGAAATAGAACAAAAAAAGCAAACAAAAGAACAACAAAATAAAAACAAACAGCCCCCCCCCCCCCCTTCCCAAAAATAAAGCAACAACAACAACAACAAAAATTTAAATAACAAAAAGAAACCACCCCCTCTCAAAAAGAAAAAAAACGAACAAAATAAAATAAAAATGAAAAAAATAACAAAGACCAAGAAACAAAACAAAACAAAACAAATAAAAAAAACCCCCCCAAAAAAAAACCAAAACAACAGTAAAATAAATTTTTTAAACCCCCAGAATATCCCCCCCCCCCCCCCCTCTGTAGTACGATGTAGGTAAATGATTTTAATTATTACCACCATAACTCAATTGGACGTATAACATTTTGGAGAAAACGTTTTCCATGAATTGATTGTCACCAAAAATATAATCTCAAATATCGTCTCAAATGCCTACGATTTCAAACCATTTATTATTTCAATTCTTACGATTTATTTCTTAGCATGTTACTCTAATCAATTTGATCACCCGTGCCTTACGACATTATTAGAAAATATCCATGCCATACTTTTGGTGCTATGACAAGACCCAAAGAAACCTGGGGAAGGACCATGGAGAAAGAATTAAAGGAAGCAGGCATGTCCTGGAATACAGCCACCGCAAAAGCAGCCGATCGCAAAAAAATGAAGATGTCTGGTGAATGTCCTATGTGCCTCAAGACCCGAAGAGGAAGTAAGTAATAAGTCAATAATATGAAAAAAAAAACTCATCAATTAATTCGGCATTCCCGTTCCATATTTCTTACTATGTCTGTGTCCTTCGTGACATACGACATGAAAAAAATCTTTTCTCACTACTACATTATATTACTGCTATTGATAAGCATTTCATTGAGTATTTAAAAGACAAGTCAACATAACTGGGATGTTTCCTTGTCTTTGTTGAATTATCAAACGTCTTGCTTCATTCAAGAATCAATTATACATTGTTCATGCGGTTGTAGATGTCCAATGGGACAGCGTGGCTCAGCGGTATGGTCTTTGCTTCGTACCCGAAAGGTACCAAGTTCGACTACCCGCCGCGTTGTGTGACCTTGAGCAAGTCACCTAGCCTTAGCTCACTTTGCGGCGCTGCACTGCGGCTGACGCCTGGGTTATTCCAGTCTTCCCTTGGAAAAGATCCTAAAGAAAAATTTCCCTTTAGGGACTAATAAAGGGAATTTATTTATTTATTTATTTTATTTTAACATTGTGTTCCTGTGGTTGTAGATGTACGACCATTGACTCCAACATTGTGTTCATGCGGTTGTAGATGTACGATCATTGACTCCAACATTGTGTTTCTGTGGTTGTAGATGTACGACCATTGACTCCAACATTGTGTTCATGCGGTTGTAGATGTACGATCATTGACTCCAACATTGTGTTTCTGTGGTTGTAGATGTACGACCATTGACTCCAACATTGTGTTCCTGTGGTTGTATATGTACGACCATTGACTCCAACATTGTGTTCCTGTGGTTGTAGCTGTACGACCATTGACTCCAACATTGTGTTCCTGTGGTTGTATATGTACGACCATTGACTCCAACATTGTGTTCCTGTGGTTGTAGATGTACGACCATTGACTCCAACATTGTGTTCCTGTGGTTGTATATGTACGACCATTGACTCCAACATTGTGATCCTGTGGTTGTATATGTACGACCATTGACTCCAACATTGTGTTCCTGTGGTTGTATATGTACGACCATTGACTCCAACATTGTATTCCTGTGGTTGTAGATGTACGACCATTGACTCCAACATTGTGTTCCTGTGGTTGTAGATGTACAATCATTGACTCCAACATTGTGTTCCTGTGGTTGTAGATGTACGACCATTGACTCCAACATTGTATTCCTGTGGTTGTAGATGTACGACCATTGACTCCAACATTGTGTTCATGCGGTTGTAGATGTACGATCATTGACTCCAACATTGTGTTTCTGTGGTTGTAGATGTACGATCATTGACTCCAACATTGTGTTCATGCGGTTGTAGATGTACGATCATTGACTCCAACATTGTGTTTCTGTGGTTGTAGATGTACGACCATTGACTCCAACATTGTGTTCCTGTGGTTGTAGATGTACGACCATTGACTCCAACATTGTGTTCCTGTGGTTGTAGATGTACGATCATTGACTCCAACATTGTGTTCCTGTGGTTGTAGATGTACGACCATTGACTCCAACATTGTGTTCCTGTGGTTGTAGATGTACAATCATTGACTCCAACATTGTGTTCCTGTGGTTGTAGATGTACGACCATTGACTCCAACATTGTGTTCCTGTGGTTGTATATGTACGACCATTGACTCCAACATTGTGTTCCTGTGGTTGTAGATGTACGACCATTGACTCCAACATTGTGTTCCTGTGGTTGTATATGTACGACCATTGACTCCAACATTGTGATCCTGTGGTTGTATATGTACGACCATTGACTCCAACATTGTGTTCCTGTGGTTGTATATGTACGACCATTGACTCCAACATTGTATTCCTGTGGTTGTAGATGTACGACCATTGACTCCAACATTGTGTTCCTGTGGTTGTAGATGTACAATCATTGACTCCAACATTGTGTTCCTGTGGTTGTAGATGTACGACCATTGACTCCAACATTGTATTCCTGTGGTTGTAGATGTACGACCATTGACTCCAACATTGTGTTCATGCGGTTGTAGATGTACGATCATTGACTCCAACATTGTGTTTCTGTGGTTGTAGATGTACGATCATTGACTCCAACATTGTGTTCATGCGGTTGTAGATGTACGATCATTGACTCCAACATTGTGTTTCTGTGGTTGTAGATGTACGACCATTGACTCCAACATTGTGTTCCTGTGGTTGTAGATGTACGACCATTGACTCCAACATTGTGTTCCTGTGGTTGTAGATGTACGATCATTGACTCCAACATTGTGTTCCTGTGGTTGTAGATGTACGACCATTGACTCCAACATTGTGTTCCTGTGGTTGTAGATGTACAATCATTGACTCCAACATTGTGTTCCTGTGGTTGTAGATGTACGACCATTGACTCCAACATTGTGTTCCTGTGGTTGTATATGTACGACCATTGACTCCACCATTGTGTTCCTGTGGTTGTAGATGTACGGCCATTGACTCCAACATTGTGTTCCTGTGGTTGTAGATGTACGATCATTGACTCCAACATTGTGTTCCTGTGGTTGTAGATGTACGACCATTGACTCCAACATTGTGTTCCTGTGGTTGTAGATGTACGACCATTGACTCCACCATTGTGTTCCTGTGGTTGTAGATGTACGATCATTGACTTCAACATTGTGTTCTTGTGGCTGTAGATGTACGGTCATTGACCCCACACAATCTGAAATCTATAAAGTGTCTGCTAATCTACTATTGCTATTCTTGCCTTGGTCTGGGGATTTGACCAGAGATGAAACAACTCGGCAGCAGCAAATAGCCCTAGGAAAGATATTTTTCACACATTGTCCTTGTCCTGTCGATGATTTACGTTACAATCGAATGTCCCTCTGGTGCGAAGCAGCGTTTTCTATGTCCGAAAATTGTTAACACCTAACAGGCTGCTTGCCCCAACATGTGTTATAAACTGCTCTTTCTGTGATCAGCGGGAATTAAAAATAAATTCTAAGCGCTCAGAGCATTGTGTTGTGTGGATAAGTGGGACATCTTTTTCTTCCTCTTTTTTTTTTTTACAAAGTTACATCTGGTGGAACTTTTGTTGGGAAAACGTCCCATCCCAAAAATTGCAATCTTTCCTTTTCACGCTGTAGAAATCGGGATAAACTCCAGCTCTGTAGGCCTGGCATCTAAGGCATTTCATATTTCTCTTACTTATTCGTCTGTTTCATGCAAGATAGTTTGAATCGTGTACAAGGCAAGATTGACAGAGCTCGCACTTTTTTCAAAAATGTTATCCTAATCCTAACAATAATGCCAAAAATAATTCAGGGGAGTTAATTCCAATGAGCTGACGATGTCTCTAATCTAATACTGTTGTGGTTTCGTGGTTTCAAGGGCCTAAACAACCAGCTTGTTACGTGGAAGCGTTTATTTACAAATAACAGGTTCAACCCCGGAGGGAGCAGAGGAAATGACTAATTGTTTACACGCGATGAAGATGTGGGCATAATTAGCAAGAACATTTCAAGTGCTGGTTTTTCCAGAGTCGAGATTTCAAACCCCGAATTATTGGAGCCGCTGAAAATTGATTGGAACTTTTAAGATGCCAAACAACAAAATTATGTTGAACGAACAACGAAGACAAAATTGTCAATATTTATTGATCAAATATTCTGATATTAACCTTGTGGGTTGCTGACAATTGTGAGCGTTTGTGCAAGTGGCGAAAAGTCAAGGTTGATCCAAATATTTTGCGAAATGATATGTTTTGAATAAATTTACTTTCTGTTTTTTAAAATAAATTTGGCATTGACAATTCAACCGCCAGCATTATTTAGATTTGTGAATTAAAAATCGACCTAATATTAAAGAAGGTAATGTATTCGTGCCTGTGTTTTTAGATAAATAACATGTTTTCAGTTGTTTCGTGCAAAGAAAGGTAGACGTCTATGGCTAAATGTCCCCAGAGTTTTGTTTAATGTTATATTTTTCTTCTTTTTTTTAAACCATAAAATACTCAGTTTAAAATATTCATTGGTGTATTTTATGGGACTGATGGTTATCCATTTTTGAAAAGAATCATTTAATACAACTTTTAATTATAGATAAAATACAAGTCATTGGACGACCAACGGCTGATTCTCGTTTCATGATATACAATTCCTAATAAGACATTTGATTCTAATGAATATTACATGAAACACCATCTAAATTATCCATCAAGTTATCATATCTCATTGTTTCTTGAAAATGTTTAGCATACACGGTTTATCCTTTGGCGTTTAACAAACAATAAATGACATCTCTAAATTTTGTTTACTGTAGTTCAAGCCAAGACACAAAACTCTAGGCTATTACGGAGACGGAGTTCTTCTTCTACAATGCCGTCTGAATGGAACGCATCGGCTGATTGTCTTAGAAAAAGATCTGAACAGATCAAAGTGTGTATGAAAAGGTGCCAGACAAAGCAAAAAAAAATTGTTTCCTTGACTGAGGATCGAACCTCAGGTCTTCTAATTACCGGTCAGGCGTGCTACCATTACACTAATTTCTCAAATTGATTGTTTCTCTTACTATGTTATGTCTGTATTCTTCATTAAGCTTGTCTGTGTAAAACAATGGGTAGCCATTATTAAAAGGCAATTGGACACAGAGATCGTTGACAAAACATATTATGTACGAGTTGTAATAATGTAGCTGAGCTTTGATGAAACTAAAATGGTGTGTACGAAACAGTGCCAGACAGAGCCGAATGAAAAATACAAGAAAACAAAAATAATAATCACCAAAAAATTAGCTTTGATGATAATAGGATTCGACAGTCATGACGTCACTTCCCTCGTAATGACGCATAGTAACTTAGTAACTGGCTTTAAACTATCGAACAATAGCGGACGCCTTTATGAAATACTTCTCCGACGAGCATAAAAGTGTATCGAGAGGAGAAAAACATTATAAATCTGATCATGTTTTTGCTTTTATACATTCTTATCACATGATATATGAAAAAGTTCTAGGCAGCATGAAAAATAAAAAGTACCGATTTTCTTTGTTTAGAACCAAGCTGCTAGTTGCTGGGCGGACGTGACATCAGACTATTGAATTCAATTCTGTAACACATAGATTTTGGGGGCGAGGGAAAAGGAAATGTGAGGTTAATCACTTTATTTGAACTCCTAGAATACAATGGTGGGTGTCCTAACAACCATGGGGCTCACCTGTGACCCCAAGTAGTCCTCATTATAGTTAGTGTATCAGTGCTTTATACACTGTTGTGTCGTACTCTGTAAGAACACGTCATCAACATTTTGGTCAGAAAACCCGTCCTTCAAGTCATATCGATCGATTAAAATGACCCTCATCTTGGAAAAATAAAACTCTCAAACCTGGGACTTCGGCGAAGTCTCAAGATTGTGAGTTTTTTTAAGATGAGGGTTAGTTTAATCGAGCTATATTTGAAGGACGAGTTTTCTGGCCAAAATTTTAAAAACCTATTTTTACCGAGTACCTTCGTCCGTATTGCCAATTGCATCTCCACTCTGTATTAGTAGTTTGACAATGTTATAGATTTCACTTTGTGAACCATTAGGTAGTATGGAATATTACAAAACTGTGATCTCTGTAACGATCTGCTGCAAAGCAACGAAACGAAGCGTGGGAACGCCAATTTCTTCATGGAGTTGGCCTGTTCACCAGTTAACTGCAGTACTCTAAAAAACTCATATTTAAAAATTTGGCCAGAAAACTCGTCCTTAAAATATCAATCGATTTAAATAACCCTCATCTTGACAAAAAAAACTCAAACCAGGGACTTTCAGGAAGACTCCACGAAGTCCCAGGTTTGGGGAGTTTTCGCCAAGATGAGGGTCATTTAAATTGATCGATATTTGGAGGACGAGATTTCTGGCCAAATTTTTAGATATGAGTTTTTTACAACTACGACCGTTAACTGGTTAAAAGCTAGCAGAGTTTAGAGTGGAGCAGAGATGAACAGATTGACGTTGATTATCGTAATCAAATACAAATGGTTGTCGGGAATTAGAAGATCGTAAGGTTAATGACTGCTAGACAAGTTGTTGGAGTGAGTGTGGGTTTTCCCCAAGCTTCATGGGAATTCAAAAACCTGATATTGATTAGTAATGAGAAGAAAATTGGTGAAGACTTTACAATGCCAGAAGTATTATGTAAATGATGCTGCGGGAAGCTCGAAGAAATAAATAACAACTGCCCATCAATGTTTTGTTTATTCATCTTAACAGCGCCACTACCACATCATTTCATTCATCTGTGGTGTTTCATTCATCCTGTTTGTTGATAAAGGGGAAACCCGAAACGTTTATTCTATCTGCTTTCGTAATTAAATTGAAGCTTACATTCAATTTAACATTGCTATTCAGAAATATCATTATTAAAAGTAACATGTAGATCCTGGAATACAAAGCCACTAGACGCTGTGGACTGTTAAAACAGAAAGATAGAGCAGCTCTCCGCCATTGCTTTTCCAGTCTGTCTGGAACTTACGTTATGTTTTTCCATTTTATTGTTCCTGTTGGCTGAGTAAGTGTTTTGAATCAGAAACGTTCCGTGTTGATCATATTGATATTTTAGGTCATTTTTTATCCATCTTTGTTCAATATTTTTTATGTAGAGATCTCCAGGTTCTTAGTCCTTGCAGTATTAATGGTAAATTGATATATTATGA
Source organism: Berghia stephanieae (assembly GCF_034508935.2). Lineage (NCBI taxonomy): Eukaryota > Metazoa > Mollusca > Gastropoda > Nudibranchia > Aeolidiidae > Berghia > Berghia stephanieae. The sequence continues at coordinate 30,758,587 of NC_088371.1, forward strand.
TAACTTGACGAAACGCCATGTCTTTCCATCCTGAGCTGCCTCCTCGGAGTCATTCCATGACATTCTGTCAAATTCCCAAAGTCCTCACACAGCCTCTTTCTCCAGGTGGACTAAGAGGCCAATCTCCTCCTGTTTGGTTCCATCATACATCAGCTGATGGGGATTTCATCATAATATTAGTATATACAATCATGTCTATCTACCTATACCATCGTTTCTTCCTCCATTCTTTTATTACTCACTTTCTCTTTCCCTTTCTCATATCAGCATTACTTATAAATTGTTTTTTTTTTAATCCTATATTTGACAAATATTCCTAAATATTTCCTAAGACCGTTGCATTTGAATCCTTTATTTTTGAGCATCGTCTGCGTCGATCTTCCTTTTCAACCCCTTAGTCATCAATACTAAATGAACAGTTACATAATAATATCATAATAATATGATAAGTATATTTAATCTTTTAGATGACATTTTGTGATTCAGTTATCTAAATACGGCTCCAATCTTACATAAACGAGTTATAACTTAATCACTGGGTTTTCCATGGCCTCATTTATTCAAACTCCAAAGCTCTGTAATAGAATTTGTGTTTTTGACAGCCATCTGGTCTATTTCCATCATATCTGAACTTCAATTCCTAGAGTGCCCATTGTTACACATTCATTATTTTAAGTAAGAGGCAATTGAGGGTTTTCCCGTGGAACCCTATAATCCATAATATATATATATATATATATATATATATATATATATATATATATATATATATATATATATCTGTGTATTCCTGCTGCAATTCATTTGATTTCCTTAGAAATGCTCAGCCATCCGCAAAACAAGAACTACTGTCGTGTGGCTGTTGTTTTTGTTTTTTGTCTGTTTATTTTAGTTTTTGCTGTTATTTTTTTTTTTTTTGATTGTTTGTTTGTTTATTTTGTGTGTTTTTTTTTATTTGCTTGTTTGTTGTTGTTTTTGTTGTTTTTTTGTTTTTCTTTTTTTTTTTTTTTTTTTTTTTTTTGTTGCTTTTTTGTTTGCTTGTTTCTTTGGGGGGGGGGGGGGGGGGGGGTTCTGTTTTTGTTTTTGTTTGCTTGAAACCTTTATCACTTTGTCTGTAAATCCATGACTTATGGGAACAACAACGGTGACAAAATGCAGCCTTTTATTACCAAAATCCCGATTTTATTACTTTTATGATATTTTTTTGTGTCATACAATATTGCTAATCGGTCTAGCGTATAAATACAGATTTTAAGTGTTTTTGTTTTTTTTGTTTTTTGTTTTTTTTTAGAGTGACGCAGGATCGGATCGAAAAGTTTAAATTGGACAAGGAGAGATATTATTATGTGTATTATAGGGAATGAGATTAGCGGTAGAGTAGCGTCCCTTGATTGGACGTCACCCATAGTCTGTGACGTCACCGGCGGAAAAGTTATTAGAGAGAGAACGTCATGTTGGTTGTGCGCATTCGTCTCTCTTCCTGGCTTCCGCGTGACGTCACAGACTATGGGTGACGTCCAATCAAGGGACGCTACTCTTCCGCTAATCTCATTCCCTATAGAAGTCAACAAAAGCAACACAGATTTCATGGGCATCGCAGATTCGTGGAGACAGCTGACCGGCAACGTGCTCAAGAGTACAAGCCACGATGGATGATGAGAAGTCAACAGTAAAATGATTTCTTATTACACAAGACAATCACAAATCACTAACTTTTGAACAGCGAGAAAGAATTTTCACTTTCTTACGATTCAATCAATAATTATATTCCTATTTATCTGGTTCTAACTGTGGACCTATTATTCATTGAGAAAACAAAGAGTAGCACTTAAAAAGGAACTTGGGATTCATGCTTGATACGTCAGATTGCTATCTCCAAACACAACCCTTTGGTGATAGCTTTTCTGGGATGATCTGTGATGAGTAGGCATTTTCGTATGTTCTATGCTGGCACCACAGAATCCGGCTATGTGGTCTTGTGGTATGACACTCGCTTTCGGATCGGAAGGTCCTGGGTTCGAGCCTCGCTCGGCGCATAGCTGAGTCCTTGGAAAAGACTCTTTATTCACATTCTCTCACCGTACTCAGGTGTAAAATGAGTACCTGGCCGTTAATTGCGTTGTCTATGTCCCAAAAAAATGTAATATCGCCTAACAGGCGTCATGTCTCGTCCTATATATTGTGTTGCTGTTGGCCAGGGACCCCTTGAAAAGCACTTTGAGCACGTAAAAGCTCAAGCTCAAGTATAATCTTCACTGGGCTTTATTGAGGCAGTGCAAAAAGTTCATTCCATAACGCTGCGACACAAAAAAAAAGGCATCAATATCAATATCAATAACAATTGTCGACAACGATTTGACCTGCACCAATTTCTTTTATTTACACAATTGACCGAAATAAACCCTTCTTCCCCCCCCCCCCCAAAAAAAAAAAACAAACAAAAAAACAACAAAAAAAAACATCAAAACAAAACAAGAAAAAGGAAAAGAAAAACAAGCAAAAGACAAAAAACACTTGTTTTTTTATTTCGAACATTTGATGGAAAATTTGGAATATTTCAACAGTTAAAGCCGAAATCATTAAAATTTGTCATGTTTTGGTTCGACAAAAATTCGAATTTTTCCACTTTTCGATTTTTAAAATGTCCGAAATTTGTAAGTTTTGATTGTTGAAATCTTCGAGTTTTTGAATGTTTTTGTTGGTCCAGTGGTCGAATTTTCAAATTCTTTGATCTTTTTTAAATGAAAAAAGGTTTGAATTTTTGACAGTCGAAATCTTCGATGCAAAATTTGAACATTTAAACATCCAAAACATGTAAAAATTTGGAAGATTTCCAGTGTCAAAATTTCCAAATTTTGATCATTTAAAAATCTAAAAATGCAAAATTCGAACATTTGAACATCCAAAACATGTAAAAATTGGAAGATTTCCAGTGTCAAAATTTCCAAATTTTGATCATTTAAAAATCTAAAAATGCAAAATTCGAACATTTGAACATCCAAAACATGTAAAATTGGAAGATTTCCAGTGTCAAAATTTCCAAATTTTGATCATTTAAAAATCTAAAAATGCAAAATTCGAACATTTGAACATCCAAAACATGTAAAAATTGGAAGATTTCCAGTGTCAAAATTTCAAATTTTGATCATTTAAAAATCTAAAAATGCAAAATTTGAACATTTAAACATCCAAAACATGTAAAAATTTGGAAGATTTCCAGTGTCAAAATTTCCAAATTTTGATCATTTAAAAATCTAAAAATGCAAAATTCGAACATTTGATTTAAGATTTCGAATATTTCAACAGTCACAATATCCAAATTTGAGACATTTGAAAAATCGAAAGATGAAAAATTTCGAATATTTGACCAACCACTACATGCTAAAATTTGAACATTTCGAGTGATATGATCCAAACGTTGAAAAATTGAAGAATGCAAAAATTTAAAGATTTTGATAGTCAACACTTCCCAAAAAAAAAAAAAAAAAAAAAACAACCCGAAAATTCGAACAGCAGTTGACCATCCAAAACATGAAAAAATTCATGGATCATTTTTTTCTATCACTTGAAAAAAAAATTTAATGCAAAAATTCGAACACTTAACATCTAAGTTTTCAACAGTCAACATATCCAAATTTCGGATATTAGATAAATTGAAAAAATGCAAAAATATGAACATTTGACCAGCCTAAGTATGAAAAAAATTAGGATTTCGATAATCAAAACAATTTAAAAACAAAAACAAAAACAAAAAACAAACAAACTTAGAGGCAGGTATAAACAAAATAGCACGAATATCTAAAAAATTTTATTCTCTATTGTCTCCTGGCACTTTTCTACTCACTTCATATCTTGTTGTTACCAACATAAGTGCCTGCTCCACTCACTTTTCTGAATTTAAAATTCACCCCATACACCGGAGCATACTCAATGTCTCAATCGTTTCTATGTTATATGTTTGTGATGAGAATATTGGCTATTAAGCTTAACTGCTGGTCAACATTACTTCGCGATGGTGGTGAACGAATCGGCGGTCTCAAGAAGTGGGTGAGAGAGGGATCTAGAAATGACTTTGGGTTTGAAACGAATATTTTTGTGTTCTTGGATAGCTCACACGGTAGAGCCACGCTCTCACCTGCCAGGCGGAGTTGTCGTACCAATAAGGTCGCAGGTTCAAACCCCACCACCGCCGCGAAAAGAATTTTTATTCTCTATTGTCTCCTGGCACTTTTCTACTCACTTCATATCTTGTTGTCACGAATATCTATTAAAAGTTATAATAAAATGATTAAAGCTGAAGTTTTGTCTACATTTTTGGACACTTTGAGAAGATATTTATTCAGCTATTATTTTAATGTCAGTC
>NC_088371.1:30767949-30770449 GCF_034508935.2 Berghia stephanieae
TCGGAATCAATCTTTGAAGAACTTTTACCGTCATGCATGATAGTTGCCAAGTCTAAACATAATTGTAAGAATTGTGTCAAATAAAAGAACGTAGGTATGGGTTGGAAACTCGTGAAGATAGACAAAGGTAGTTAGGTTTAGAAATCGGAAATAGAGTAATAAAGTAAGGAAGTAGGAACATTTGTATTATGTGTGATGATTGTGGTGAGGCGGGTGGAATGGTGGGGAAAAGTAGGAAACTATAAACTAAATCAACGCATTTTTTTAGTAGTTCATGGTTGTTACAGTTTGTACAAATTAAAGGAACATCTACACATAATTAAACAAGGACCAACAGCGTTAACAAAATGCCTCTGTGTTCAAGTTGAGTTTAATTTGACACCAATAACAACATCGGAAGTGATCACAGGTGGATGGTTGAGTCGAGATGATACAGATCTTCATAACAACCAATGTTGTACTTCCGTACGCCGTACAAAAAAATTTGGCCAGAAAACTCGTCCTTCAAAACATCGATCGATCAAAATGATTCTCATTTTGACAACTCTCAAACCTGAGACTTCGCAAAATTGCAGATACTTGTTTTTGTTTGTTTTGTTTTGTATTTGATTGTCGAGTGCGACAGGGAAGTGATCACAGGTGGAAAGGGAAAACAAGACGTTACAGGACTTCATAATAACCAATACTGTAGTAACATTGGAAGATGGAAGACTTCAGGTGGTGTCTGAGGCCAACAGTTTAATATTATCTCGTCTTATAACTAAGTCATGCGATATTGAGTGTGATAACCGCAGGTCCCAGGTTTGAGAGTTTTTTCCAAGATGAGGGTCATTTAAATCGGTCGATATTTGAAGGACGAGTTTTCTGACCAAATTAACAAATACAAGGTTTTCCAGAGCACGGCAGTTAACGGGTTAAACATTGGAATTAGACGGGATAGTAGCGATAGAATCAAGACCAGGTTTAGCATTGGAACCGTCACGAATGGAGTCATCCAAAGACAACATCTCTCTGTTCCAACAATATAATAAAGGGCTCGTATCATCTCTCCTAGTCAACTCGACAACCCCCCCCCCCCCCCCTACTCGAGTGTTGAAGTGTTCCCTCTGACTCCTGGAAAGATGTTTAGAACAAATTACTGGTGCTCGCTCTTTTTCAGTGGTTTTAATATAACAACTAATGTTATGTGTTAAGGTAAAATACTCTCACCATCCTGCAGTCGGATATAACGTACCAATGCACGGCACTAGTTGTAACCTTGAACGTTTATAGTCAGATTGGTATAATTTAGTGAGAACTAATCACCAAGATGACTAATAACAAAGAGTAGATTGTCGTCAACGTCGCTCCTTCTATTGAAACAACATCATGAGCCGGTTTTATGGTCAGGTGATATTGATGCTAAAAATAGAAATTATAGTGAAAAATATGAAACTTAGCATACGTTTACGCACAAATGACTAGGATCCAGTGACTACCTCGAAAAAGAAACGACGGATAAATTTGCTATTCCTATCTTATAGACACTCTCTATTCTCTAGGACAATGGAGTTCTTTTGTGGACTACATCAACGTCAATTCATTAACAAGGACCTGTTACAAATCAATCTGTGTACCCTGCTGTGTTTCTGTAAGACACGGCGCCAACCTATCTAGTGTGCTTGAGTGCCACCCACTGTGGACCAATATCTTCTCTGTGCTCGCACGTGGACTTTTTCTACTTATCTGGAATGTGATTTATTTACCATAATGTTTGACCTATATTATTATTCAGGTTGCGGACGAGCCAAGCCAATCCAGGCATCCACTCTGAACTAAAGGTTGGGACACCTTGAAAAGCGCTTGAAACAAATTGAAAAGCCATAAGCCAGGGGTGCAGCGTGGCTCGGCGTGGCTCGGCGGTACAGTCTTTGCTTCGTGCCAGAGAGGTGTCGAGTTCGATCACCCGCCGCTGCGCTGTGGCCTTGAGCAAGCCACCTCACCCTAGCTCAATTTGCGGCGCTGCACTGCGGCGGACGCATGGGTTATTCCAGTCTTCCTTTGGAATAGACCCTAGAGACAGATTTCCCTGATGGGATGAATAAAGGGAATTTCAATTATTTAAAAGTTCACGTTTTTAAAATACATTGTGACCGACTCGTCCTGAGGAGTATTTTGCTGACAGATTCAAAGAAGTTGTTGATGATGATATGATGATGATGATGATGATGATGATGATGATGATGATGATGATGATGATGAAGATGATGATGATGATGATGATGATGATGATGAAGATGATGATGATGATGATGATGATGATAGTTTAAATAATAATAATAACAACAGTAATAATAATAATACTAATAATAATAATAATAATAATAAAAATAATAATAATAATAATAATATAATAATAATAATAATAATAATAATAATAATAAATAATAAAATAATATAATAATAATAATAATAATAATATAATAATAATAATAATAATAATAATATAATATAATAATAA
>NC_088371.1:30777949-30782949 GCF_034508935.2 Berghia stephanieae
TCTTCTTCTTCTTCTTCTTCTTCTTCTGCTTGCTTTTCGAAAACTTTTTATCATGTTTTAAAAAAGCCTCGATGTAACTTATCTAAATCTATTTTTTAATTTATTTATTTATTTATATTTTGGTCATTGTGATTATCAGAATTTGTGTGCCATGTTTATTTTTGCCTTTGCTTTTTTAATAATTATTATTATTCTATTATTATCATACTATAAACGTAAATCAGTAATCACTAAGCAGCGTGCAAAAGTCTACAATCGAAAACTCTATAAAACTCATGGACAAGATATGAAGTGAATAGAAAAGTGCCAGAAGACAATAGAGAATAAAAATTTTTTCGCGGCGGTGGTGGGGTTTGAACCTGCGACCTTATTGGTACGACAACTCCGCCTGGCAGGTGAGAGCGTGGCTCTACCGTGTGAGCTATCCACGAACACAAAATATTCGTTTCAAACTCAAAGTCATTACTAGATCCCTCTCTCACCCACTTCTTGAGACCGCCGATTCGTTCGTACACCACCATCGCGAATAATTTTGACCAGCAGTTAAGCTTAATAGCCAATATTCTCAACACAAACATATAACATAGAAACGATTGAGACATTGAGTATGCTCCGGTGTATGGGGTGAATTTTTAATTCAGAAAAGTGAGTGGAGCAGGCACTTATGTTGGTAACAACAAGATATGAAGTGAATAGAAAAGTGCCAGAAGACAATCTCATCTCATGTAGTTCCATATCTGAAGCAGACGTCGGAGGTCATCTTCCGCCAAGCTGATCTATCTCTTGCCAATTCTATTAAAGCAGCGCACCTTTCTCAGCTTCATCTGTCCAAGTTCTTATCCCTTTCAAATACGTTATTCTTTGTCTTCCTCTTATTCTTTTTCCATTCATCTTTCCAGTCAAGGCGAGTATTTCCAAACCAGGGTGGCGGATAATGTGTCCTAAAAATTCCATTTGGCGTTTGATGATTTTTGTTATCAGTGATCTTTTTCTGTTTGCCATTTCTAAAATTTCTTCATTTCTTTTCCTTTCCATCCATGACACCCTCATCATTCTTCTGTAAAACCACATTTCCACTGCCTCCAGTCTTTTAACCATGGTCTTGTTTATGGTCCAGCTCTCACAACCATATAGCAGCACAGACAGTACATAGCAATCCAGGACTTTGATTTTTGTTTTCATGCTAATATTCCTGTTTTTCATAATTGTATGCAGCTGGTTGAATGCATTCTTCGCCATACCTATTCTTTTCTTTATTTCACAATCTGATTTTCCATTGGATGTTACATTGAAGCCTAAATATTTGAAACATTCAACTTGTTGTATTGTTTGTCCTCTGCTTGTTATTACACAGGCTGGTGGGTTATTATTTTTAGATACCGTCATACATTCTGTTTTAGATATATTCAGTTCCAGTCCCATATTTTCACTACTCCTGACTACAACATCCAGTAATTCTTGTAGTTCATGTTCAGATTCTGCCAGTAGAACCGTATCATCTGCATACCTCAGATTTGTTACATTCTTTCCTCCAATACACACCCCTTCTTATGTTCGATATCTCTTAATATCATTTCACTATAGAGGTTGAATAAATCTGGAGACAAAACACACCCCTGCCTAACTCCTCTTCTAATAGGTGTAAAACTGCTTAGTTCGTTGGCTAATGACTTTGAGTTTGAAACGAATATTTTGTGTTCGTGGATAGCTCACACGGTAGAGCCACGCTCTCACCTGCCAGGCGGAGTTGTCGTACCAATAAGGTCGCAGGTTCAAACCCCACCACCGCCGCGAAAAAATTTTTATTCTCTATTGTCTTCTGGCACTTTTCTATTCACTTCATATCTTGTTGTTACCAACATAAGTGCCTGCTCCACTCACTTTTCTGAATTAAAAATTCACCCCATACACCGGAGCATACTCAATGTCTCAATCGTTTCTATGTTATATGTTTGTGTTGAGAATATTGGCTATTAAGCTTAACTGCTGGTCAAAATTATTCGCGATGGTGGTGTACGAACGAATCGGCGGTCTCAAGAAGTGGGTGAGAGAGGGATCTAGTAATGACTTTGAGTTTGAAACGAATATTTTGTGTTCGTGGATAGCTCACACGGTAGAGCCACGCTCTCACCTGCCAGGCGGAGTTGTCGTACCAATAAGGTCGCAGGTTCAAACCCCACCACCGCCGCGAAAAAATTTTTATTCTCTATTGTCTTCTGGCACTTTTCTATTCACTTCATATCTTGTTGTTACCAACATAAGTGCCTGCTCCACTCACTTTTCTGAATTAAAAACTCATGGACGTACGTAGATGGGTCAATTCACAGACAATAAGATGAAAAGCCTCTTGTTATCTGTAGGTCTGTCTATTCTACACCGCGCGTTTACACCACTAACGGTGGTACATAATAGTAATATGAATAATAATAATAATAATAATAATTATAATAATAATAATAATAATAATAATAATAATAATAATAATAATAATAATAATAATAATAATAATAATAATAATAATAATAAATAATAATAATAATGATAACAATAATAATAATAATAATAATAATAATAATAATAATAATAATAATAATAATAATAATAATAATAATAATAATAATAATAATAATAGTGGATGAACCGGATCAAGATGTCGGTCACGGACAAAATACTAAGAATACAGAGAAGAACCGCTAGACCTACCCATACCAAGCACCCGACGTCCTCTGTTGTTTTTGCTTTTTTTATTTATTTTATTTTTTTTTGGGGGGGGGGGTGGGGGGGTGGGTGGTTTCGAGCTTGGTATGGGTAGGTCTAGCGGCTCTTCTCTTTATTCTTAGTATCCGTACCCTACGTCTTTATCCGGAAGACGGCAGAGCGGGTCGTCGGAGTCAGTCTCCGGTGTGGGTCAGACCCTTGACTGATGTTTGATGACCACGAGCAGATTTATGACACAGTATTGATGCTGTGCGTTTGGCAAAGAATTAAAAACAAACAAAACTCACGTTTCGCCAGCCATATATTATAACGTAATCTATGTGTAATCTTAAACGTTTATAGATAGTTTTGGCTTGGCTCAGAAACTCACAACATTGCCACCCGAAAGTATAACAGACCAACACACAAAACTATATATGTAACCATGAACGTTTATAATCTGGTTAATACAGTTTAGGGAGAATTACTCACGCGGATGGCAAAAAAAAATTATAACAAAGACCTAAGTGACGTCAACTTCACACTATCTATAGTCTGATTGATCGTAGCCATCATTAACATATAGAGAGTATGAAGTTGATGTCACTCGGGTCTTTGTTATTGCTTTTTGACATCCGCGTTTATGAGTAATTCTCACTAAATTGTATTAACCAGACTATAAACGTTCAAGGTTACACATAGTTTTGTGTGTTGGTCTGTTATACTTCCGGATGGCAATGCTGTGAGCTTCGTAGCCAAGCGCATACTATCTATAGCCTGACACTGGAACCCTCTAGGACTTACAGTTTGACGTCATTTTTTAGGTTTGTGTAGCGTCTGGTGAGTTGTCGTTAGTAGAGCGGCTATGTGGTCTAGTGGTATGACACTCGCTTTCGGATCGGAAGGTCCTGGGTTCGAGCCTCGCTCGGCGCATAGTTGAGTCCTTGGAGAAGGCCCTTTACTCACATTCTCTCACCGTACTCAGGTGTAAAATGAGTACCTGGCCGTTAACAGCGTTGTCTCTGTCCCAAAAATTTGTAATATCGCCTGACAGGCGTCATGCCTCGTCCTACATGTAATGTGTTGCTGTTGGCCAGGGACCCCTTATAAAGCGCTTTGAGCACGTTTAGTGGATATTGCGCTATATAAAAGCTCAAGTTTTTTTAGAGCTCAAGGAAACAAGTGATTCCATTGGTTGAACTATTGAATACAACTCACGATTTGTTTTCTTTTGTGGCAAAAGACTGGCATTTTGACGTCATTTTTTGGTCCGAGTCTATAACTTTACGAAGGCCACACGATGGCTACGGATTGATACAATTTAGTGAGAACTACTCATAGAAATGGGCATCAATGTTTAATTTATTCATCTTAACAACGCCACTACCACATTATCTCATTCGTCTGTTGTGTTCCATTCCTCCTGTTTTGTTGATAAAGGGGAAACCCGAAACCTCCATTATATTAAACTGAAGTTTACATTCAATTTCACATTGTTATTTACGAATTTTGTTCGTAATAGGAAGCAGCTCGGATGATGTATGCGACCGATTTCTTCTCCCATGAGGCACCTTGAACAAAACATTGAAATTCTACTGTCATGTGTCACGCCTTTCCCCGACCCGATTTCTAATTGATCACCTTTTCACTGATGGGCCCAAGCAGTTTGATTGCAGAGTATGTGAAGCATGTGGAGAAATCTCCCCACCTTTCCAGAAGTAGCAATATCTCCCCAGGCACGGCAACAAAACATTGGGATGCTAACATAACAGAACATATATTTGACGAGAGTTCAGGATTGCTGAGGAGTCTCCTTAGGTCACGTGTTATGCTCAGCCTCGTACTGGTTTCTAATTGGTCAATCGGTGATGATGAACACTGACAGCTTCATTACCTGGTATGTGTTGTGGGGAAACGTGAGCAGATGTCAGACATGCAATGGGAATGTTATCGTGGTGGTGGTGGTGGTGGTGCTGGTGGTGCTGGTAGTCGGGGCGGTGGCTGTGGTAGAAGTGGTGATGGTGGTGGTTGTTGAGATGATGGTAGTGGTGGTAGTGATGGTTGTGGTAGTGGTGGTGGTGGTGGTGGTGATCGTAGTGATTGTTGTAGTAATGGTGGTGGTAGTAGTGGTGTTGGTGGTAGTAGTGATGGTGGGAATAGTAGTGGTAGTGGTGGTAGTAGTGGTACTGGTGTTGGTGGTGGTGGTGGTAGTTGTTGTGGTGGAGTGGTAGTAATGGTACTGGTGTTGGTGGTAGGTTGTGGTGGTAGAGGTAGTAATGGTACTGGTGTTGGTGGTGGTGGTA
>NC_088371.1:30787949-30792949 GCF_034508935.2 Berghia stephanieae
TAACAATGTGAAATTGAACGTAAGCTTCAATTTAATCGAAAACAGATAAAATGGACGTTTCGGGTTTCCCCTTTATCAACAAAACCTGCTTTTTTCTGTTTTCGTATATTAAATTGAAGCTTACTTTCAATTTCACAATTGTTCTTTATTCTTCCAGCTTCGAGCAGCAAGGTTTACATTACAATTTCTTCTTTATAAAGTATTTTAGTCAAAGACATTTATTGGCCCATCAATTCAGAAATGATCCATATTTATGTGGTATTAACAGCGGCTCTGTGGTCCAGTGGCATGACACTCGCTTTCGGATCGGAAGGTCATGGGTTCGAGCCTCCGTCGGTGCATAGAGTCCTTTGAAAAGGCTCTTTACTCATTCTCTCACCGTACTCAGGTATAAAATGAGTACCTGGTCGTGAACAGCGTCCGAAAATATTGTAATACGGCCTAACAGGCGTCATATCCCGTCCTAAATGTTAAGTGTTGCTGTTGGCCAGGGACCACTTGTAAAGCGCTTTGAGCATGTTTAGTGGATATTGCGCCATATAAAAGCTCAATTCTAACAGGCGCGATACTTCCCTGCTATCCTTTAGATATGATATTGGTTTATCACAAGGTACTTTCTACTATTTCACCAGCTTCCCATTTCCATTTATTGTGGGTTTTTTTGGATTTTTTAAAATGATTTGGTGTCTTGTAATATTTATCTATTTATGATAAAGACAATAGCTGTACTTATTGGTATGTATGTAATAAAAAAAAAGATAGAACCAAATTTTTTTTTAAATAATACAAAACGAAAGAACAGAAACGAGGGCAATGCAATAGGCTTCAACAGTCGTAACGTCACTTCCCACGTAATGACGCAAAATAACGGACGAATAGTATCTTAGAGTAACTGGTTCTAAACAATCGGAACAATGGCGGACACCCTTATGAAATACTTCTCCGTCGAGCATAAAAGTGTATCCAGAGGAGAAAAACATTCTAAATCTGATCATGTATTGACTTTTATACATTCTGATCACATGACATGTGAAAAATTTCTCGCCAGCATGAGGAATAAAAACTACCCGATTTTCTTTTTTTAGAACCAAGCTGTTCGTTGCTGGGCGGATGTGACATCAGACTATTGAATCCGATTGTAGAATCTTGGAATGTTTACTTGTTTGTTTATCTAGTTGAGTCATAATAAAATTTATATACATGAATTTATAACGGCATTTCAATCACTGGGTGATGTCAAGCGCAACAAAAATACGTGACATTATATACAAATGAAACATTATAAACTACACAACAATATTATATTATACAACAGTATAACTAAATAAAGTCTTATACAGATATGTTATAATACATCACATGCTATGTCAAACGGAAATAATATAATAATGATAATAACATAAACTAATTAACATTCATATGGGGTCAATTACAAGATGCATTAATCAAGAGTGTTACAAGAGTGTTTACTTTGATTAAATATTGATAGGATCATGAGATGACGAATAGATCGGTTTTGCTATAAATCAATTAGGGGTTTGTAACCCATGATTGACTGAACACTTTGATTTTAGGCAGCACATTACTGGCATCCACATCCACATCCACTCCATTTTGGACTGTCGGAGTTTGAGGAACTTGATTTTTGGCGTTCATGATTATCTAATTCTGAAACTGATACGGGAAAGAATTGTTAATGAATTCCCCCCCTCTCTCTCTCTCTCTCTCTCTCTCTCTCTCTCTCTCTCTCTCTCTCTCTCTCTCTCTCTCTCTCTCCTCTCTCTCTCTTCTCTCTCTCTCTATATAATATATATATATATATATTATTATAATAATAATAATAATAATAATAATAATAATAATAATAATAATAATAATAATAATAATAATAATAATAATAATAATAATAATATCACACATTTATACAGCGCTCATTCTCGTGTAAAACACAAGCTCTGGGCACTTTACAATATAAATTATCAATTTTGAAAAAAATAATGAATTCATAGCCAAATCAAGGGTTCACATCGTCAATAAAAGCAAATAGGTACAGTAAAGATGTGTCTTGAGATTCTTTTGAAAGCCAGGTAAAGACTTGCACTCCCTCAGACCACGTGGTAGTTCATTCCAAATCTGGGGGGCCGAAACAAGAAGAACGATCTATCACCAAATTTTGTTCTGGGTCTTTTTGTATTCGTGGTTTTGTCACACCCGTCATCCAAATTAGAAATATCTAGAAAAAACATAGCAAAACTGGGCGATGTGATCTTTTGGAGGAACAAAAAAAAAAACAAAAAAACAAGAGAATTTAAAAGAAACGTGATAGAGATCTTCGGGGGATGGGGGGGGGGGGGGGGAGGAGGCGAGTCTGTGTTAGAAAGTGGTTTAGATGAGGGCTCTAGATACCCCGTCATCTCACGGGCAAACACAATTAGCATCTGTGGACATCTTTGAACTATTTGACAACGGCGGATGAATAATGAACTGGGGGTGAACACGCCTGCCTCGGTCGCATTAATCAAACCTTACAGCGGTCTTCGACAGGGGGGCCAACACCCACTTCAAGATTTTCTCTCATCCCCTCTACGCACGCCCCCCTTTTCTGCCCCACACTGATGCTGCACCTCTTCCATTTCCCCCCATCCCAAAATCCGTGGATTGCAAATGTTTCGCTTGATAATTCCTCAAATATCTTTTATTTTCTTTTTTTAGCTTGTAATGGTGAGGATTGTGTGTGTGTGTGTGTGTGTGTGTGTGTGTGTGTGTGTGTGTTTTGGTGTGTTATTAATCCAAAGAAAGAAAAATAAATGAACAAAACACACAATATCTGCGTGGTTTATTAATGAGGAGAGGGAGGGGGTGGGGGGGGGGGGGGTCACGATAGCACAGTAGGTAGAGCACTCACTCGATTCACACACAAAGGGATCGAGATCGAACCCTTGTGCAGTCGAGATTATTTTATTCTGACCCCCCCCCCCCCACCCTGTCTACCCAGCAGTTATTGGGGAGCTGGGTCTGTTATATATAGCGGAAAGTACTTGTGCGTCTATGTGGTCTTGTGGTATGACACTCGCTTTCGGATCGGAAGGTCCTGGGTTCGAGCCTCGCTCGGCGCATAGTTGTGTCCTTGGAAAAGGCTCTTTACCCACACTCTCTCATCGTACTCAGGTGTAAAATGAGTACCTGGCCGTTGACAGCGTTGTCTCTGTCAGAAAAAAAATTGTAATATCGCCTTACAGGCGTCATGTTTCGTTTTACATGTTACGTGTTGCTGTTGGGCAGAGACCACTTGTAAAGCGCTTTGAGCACATTTAATGGATATTGCTCTATATAAAAGCTCAATTAAAAAAAAATAATAATTTTACTTTGCGATACACTAGCGTCCTATCAAAATGGTAGCAAGCAATTGCTATCGACTATCTCACGTTATAGAAACCAGTATAAACTCTGAATCAAATGGGCCTAACGGCTTTGACAGACTACTTTACTTTGAATGAGATGATAAATAAATATATAACCATACCCGTTATGTTATGAAAGCATCCCTGTAGTCAGGTGTCTGGACTCGTAGATAGGAAAAACATTGATGTATCATATATTACAGTGAATGACATAATCAGTCGGATGGTGAAAAGGTTTGAACTAAGATATTGCCAAGTTTTGTTAGAAGGTCAATTTTTATCAAAAATGAGTTCTTGTCATAAATAATTAAATCAACCCTTTTTGTACATCTTCGGGAAATATCAAAGCTTAATTTCACTTCTATATATCATTTACATCTAGTCAAGTTGAAAAAGTATGAAATTTGAGAAAAGTTGCTGGATACCTTTCCCCTTGAAAAATTAACCGATTTACTTTAATAAAGATTAAAATGCTTTGGGGAGCATATTCTTTCAGAAAATGAAAAAAAAAAAATGCATGGCCATGGTGGTGATGGTGGTGGTGATGATGATGATGATGATGATGATGATGATGATGATGATGATGATGATGATGATGGTGAGGATGATGATGATGATGGTGGTGGTGGTGGTGGTGGTGGTGGGTATTAACAATTCTCTAAGTTCTATGCTTTGTCATTAGGGGAATGTGATGTATAAGTAAATTGTAAGAGAAAATGAGGTCATTTTAATGATTGCTGAGATTGAATGTCTAGTGTTATTGGACACATTGTCAATATTGGAGTTTTCTCTTCAAATCCTTCCCGTAAGTTGATTGAACAAAATATGAAAAGAATGTCATTTCTTATTGTGTAGACTAATAAGTGTCCACCAGTGTATTTATACTTCAAAATTCGGTTCTTTTAGAAGTTGGTTATCCTTTAGTAACTCTCTTGACAAATTATACATTTGACTAAGAAGTTGCCTATCCTTGAGTAACTTTCTGGACAAATTATACCTTTGACTCTAGAAGTTGGCTATCCTTGAGTAACTTTCTTGACAAATTATACCTTTGACTTTGGCAATCCTTGAGTAACTTTCTTGACAAATGATACCTTGACTCTAAGAAGTTGCCTATCCTTTTCAGCTGAAAAAAAAAAACATATTTTTAATACAGATAAATACGATAAAAATAATTCTAACTAAGAGTCGATGTGCCAAGATGATACACTTCCGGTTTCCCTCAATTCATCTTTGACCTCTGCAGGGTCTATTTCTTTTTAAATCTCATCGTCTGCCACTGGCAGGGAATAGGATTCAACAGTCGTGACGTCACATCCCTCGAAATGACGAATAGTATCTTAGTAACTGGTTCTAAACAATCGGAACAATGGCGGACGCCCTTATGAAATACTTCTCCCACGAGCATAAAAGTGTATCCAAAGGAGAAAAACATTATAAAGTCTGATCATGTTTTGACTTTTATACATTCTGATCACATGAAATGTGAAAAAGTTATAGCCATCATGAAGAATAAAAAGAACCGATTTTCTTTGTTTAGAACCAAACTGCTCGTTGCCGGACCTTCTCCAGCGAGGGGAATGCTTTAAAAGAATTGAG
>NC_088371.1:30797949-30802949 GCF_034508935.2 Berghia stephanieae
AGTGGAGGATGAAGTTGAGACTATGGGAAGTGAACACCAGTAGAGTTAGAACCAAGCACTAAGGGCAATCGACACCGATTGGGAGCGAGTCTGGTACAATGGGAGGTCAACACCAATGGAGAGTGAACCTACAACTATCTGATTCCTTCATAAATGCCCACTAACTCTGGAACTGACCAATTAGTCTGTTTGGCATGTACTAAAGGTAGCTATGGAATTAAGGAATGTTTGCCAGGCCTTTTCCTTGACTAGAAATTATTAATTTAAATAGTCAAGGGGACGGAATGGGCTCAATGGCAGAAAATATTCTGATTGGTCAATGCTTAGTAACGCTCAAACCGTCAATTCAAACTAATTATTGGTAACCTACGTTCTTGCTTTCACTCTTGACTTTATATTCATACATTTTCTGACTTGGGTACTACTTATTTACTTTTATTTTATTTTTTTCTTTCTTTCAAATTAACCTTTCCGAGTCTGTGATACGTGGAGTACTTTGTGTTATGATATAAATATTGGATGTCTTTTATTTTATTTTCATTTATTATTTTATATTTTTGTTTCGGTTTGGAGAGGACGACAAACAAATAAATGCTGGATGACAATGTAAAGGAATTGACAAGGATATTCAGCCCAACACCAATTGAGAAAAGCTGAGGACAGACCTGTACGGAGGGCCCTCACTGTAATTTATCATCTCTCGGCTCTCATGTCTTCTCTACGACCACCTTGGCCAGGAAAATGAAGTTAGGTGAGGTTGAGGTGATATAAATGAATAGATAAAGCTATGACCACAATGAGAAAACTCATGGGACCATAAAAATAAAAATTCAAATTGAGTTGGAAAAAATACAAAACAAACGATAACAACCTTATTTCCATCTTAATTTATGTCATTTTGGTGTCTCCACTTAACAAGCCACATTTCACAGATAATTTCAGGCAATTCGTCAAAACATTACACACGCATGCTTGCCTCGTTTTGACTGCAGCATGTGCATTGCGCATGCGCCAGTGCGCCACCCGCGACCCGGAAGGAACCTCAAGATTGCACGTCGAGTGGTCGCCCTTGAGAGGAAGGAAACGCGTCATCAAGCCGCCAATAAATCACGTCCGTGTAACGGGGGGAAAGAAAAAGTAGGGTTTGAAAACTGGGGACAGCATTGTGCGACTCGTGACGTCATCGGCTAATAGAAACATGTCGTCCGTGGCGGGATCAAAGCCACGCCATGAATACATTTGAATACTAATTAATGAAATGATTGTGTTTCCGCCCCACCTTAACGCCTGATTAGCTGGTCTCAATGAAGAGCTCTCCGTCGGCGAAGTCTCTTTTTTCATCCTGCTTTTGTTCGATTTTAATGGCATATTTTCTTCTACAAGTTTTTTTTCCGGATTCTGTGCTGTTATATTTATTGGTTGTTATTGTTCTATTTTCTACAGGGGGACTGGTGATAGTTCCATAAGATTTATTTTCTTAAATATAAGAATGAACAATGCGAGTTCGTATGCTTGAATTGCAGCTATCTGGTCTAGTGATATGACACTCGCTTTCGGATCGGAAGGTCCTGGGCTTGAGCCTCGCTCGGCGCATAGTTGATTCAGCCCTTGGAGAAGGCTCTTTACTCACATTCTCTCACCGTACTCGGGGTGTAAAATGAGTACCTGGCCGTTAACAGCGTTGTCTCTTTCCGAAAAAAAATATTGTAATATCGCTTAACAGGCGTCATGTCCCGTCCTACATGTTAAAAGTTGCTGGTGGCCAGGGACCCCTTGAAAAGTGCATTGAGCACGTTTAGTGGATGTTGCTCTCTATAAAAGATCAATTTAATGCTCAATTTATTCATACCAAGTTTACCAACAAGAGTTTTCCACGTTTATTTGTGTATTGTTGTGCTGACGAAGGGTTTGTACCCGAAACGTCCATTGTCTGTTTTGTTCCCATACGAAGCCTTTCCATTTTCACTCTTTTGTTAGTATTTTACGATCACCGGCTTCAGGCAGTCCTTACCGTTTTCAACAAGAGTGCATGACTCTCAGTACAACGATGGAACTAGAATGTTGGTTTGCTTTTGTCTACAAAGATTTGTCTATTTTTTAATATTTTTTTTTTGATAATCAAAGAAAAAATTGTGATAGATTAAACAAAATCCTTTCAAAAATAAATGTCGTCACAGATAATCAGGGACAAATTTAAGCTTTTTTACCGCGAAAGTTAAATTTTTTTTAAAACGTTAGCTTTTATAAAGAGTAATATCCACTAAACGTGCCCAAACGTGGCCTTCGTAAAGTTATGGCCAGATACTGACCAAAAAATGACGTCAAAATGCCAGTCTTTTGCCACAAAAGAAAACAAATCGTGAGTTGTATTCAATAGACCAGCCAATGAAATAACTTGTTTCCATGAGCTCTAATAACGACAACTCACTAGGCGGTGCAAAAACCAAATAATGACGTCAAACTGCCAGTCTTTTTGGATTTCAGTATCAGGCTATAGATAGTATGCAGTTGACGTCACTCAGGCCTTTGTTATTGTTTTTGCCATCCGCGTTTGTGAGTTGTTCTCACTAAACTGTATTAACCAGACTATAAAAGTTCATGGTAACACAGAGTTTGTGTGTTGGTCCGTTATACTTCCGGATGGCAATGTTGTGAACTCCTTGGCCAAGCGCATTCTATCTATAACATAACGATGGCTACGGCTCAAAGCGCTTTAAATGACTATTTATTCTTTAAATGCCATCAATTCAAAATCGCATGTTATTCACACCACATGGATTATGAATGACAAAGAACTTTCTTTGGGTGTATAATATGTGCAAATGGAAAGAGAACAATATAGCCAGGAAAGAGGAAAGCCAATGCTTTGTCGTGGTCTTGTCGTAAAACACTTATCTTCGAAACTGAATGTTCGGGGTTCTAGTCCTGCTCTGAGCGGCTCATTGTTGAGTTCTCGGAAAAGTCTCTTTACTCACATCTTATCACCGTACTCAGGTGTAAATGAGTACCTGGCGGTTAACAGCGTTGTCTCTGTAATATCTCCGAATAAGCGTCATGTCTCGTCCTAAATGTGTTGCTGTTGACATAGGGACTCCTTTAAAAGGGCTTTGAGCACGTTGAGTGAATAATGCGCTATATAAATGCTCAAATTTCTCTTCTTTTTTTTTGTGTGTGTGTGTTTCTAAAACTTTTGTTGGGTTTTTGGGGAGTTTTTTTTTTAATTGTTTTTTTTTTTTTTTTTTTTTTTTTTTTTTTTTTGTTGTTTGTTTTTTTACATCTTTGGGGAAACGGATAAGACAACAGTAGTAAAAGATTGAACCTTCGGGCCGAGAAGAATTTGTTACAATATTATATATATTGGTGGTACTCAAGACAAGAGTCTCTCTAACTGTTAATTGAAGTCCCAAGTTTTCCCTCCCTATGAAAATATTGATAGACAACATTCATCTGTCCATCTAAGCGCATCGCGCAGCAAGTCACTCACCTTTTGTGAAATAAAACAAGCAAGTTGGAAAAGCCACAATTCGAAAGCTGGTAACCTGAGGCAATCTCAGGTAAACACAGAGCGCGTACACCACGTGGTGTTCAAGCGTGCTGCCATGATCAGAGCAGCCAGGTAACAAAGATATTGGTTGGTACTATGTACTATGATATAAATGCTATCAGATCTACATGCATCATCGGTCCCATGGTGTAATGGTTAGCACTTTGGACTCTGAATCCAACGATCCGAGTTCAAATCTCGGTGGGACCTGTTATCCGTATTTTTTTATATTTAATTTTTTTTTTTTGCTATTTTTATTATTATTTTATATTCTTTTCTTTTTTTTTTCTTTTCTATCTTTTTTTTCTCTTAATTTTTCTTTGTTTATTTGTTTGTCTTTTCATTTTCTATTTTTCTTATTGTCTTTCGTTTCCCAACGTACTATTTACTAATTTTATTCTTTTAATGGAGTTTTCTTCATCCTTGAAACTTGTTTTCGAGTATTTCGTTGTTTTTAAATGAAAATTTAAAAAAAAAAAATTCCGTTTATTCATCCCAAAGGGGAAATTTGTCTCTAGGGTCTATTATTACAAGGTAAGATTGTTTGTATGTATGTTTTGTATTTCTTTTCCTGTAGGGAGGAGGCTGGGGTTGTTTTTAATTTCATTCTTTTGTACAGAGAGATTATCATCATTATCTTTGTTGCTGTTATCATAATCAATATCAGTATCTTCATCGTCATCATCATTGCGTAATCATCATCGTCGTCATCACCATCATCATCATCATCATCATCATCATCATCATCATCATCATCATCATCATCATCATCATCATCATTACATAATCATCATCGTCGTCATCACCATCATCATTATCTTCATCTTCTTCTTCTTTTCTTCTTCTTCTTCTTCTTCTTCTCTTCTTCTTCTTTCTTCTCTTCTTCTTCTTCTTCTTCTTCTTCTTTCTTCTTCTTCTTCTTCTTCTTTCTTCTTCTTCTTCTTCTTCTTCTTCTTCTCTTCTTCTTCTTCTTCTTCTTCTTGTTGTTCTTCTTCTTCTTCTTCTTCTTCTTCTTCTTCTTCTTCTTCTTCTTCATCTTCTTCTTCTTCTTCTTCTTCTTCTTCTTCTTCTTCTTCTTCTTCTTCTTCTTCTTCTTCTTCTTCTTCTTCTCTTCTTCTTCTTCTTCTTCTTCTTCTTCTTCTTCTTCTTCTCTTCTTCTTCTTCTCTTCTTCTTCTTCTTCTTCTTCTTCTTCTTCTTCTTCTTCTTCTCTTCTTCTTCTTCTTCTTCTTCTTCTCTTCTCTTCTTCTTCTTCTTCTTCTTCTTCTTCTTCTTTCTTCTTCTTCTTCTCTTCTTTCTTCTTCTTCTTCTTCTTCTTCTTCTTCTCTTCTTCTTCTTCTTCTTCTTCTTCTTCTTTCTTCTTCTTCTTCTCTTCTTTCTTCTTCTTCTTCTTCTTCTTCTTCTTCTTCCTTCTTCTTCTTCTTCTTCTTCTTCTTCTTCTTCTCTTCTCTTCTTCTT
>NC_088371.1:30805449-30807949 GCF_034508935.2 Berghia stephanieae
GAGAGAGAGAGAGAGAAAGAGAGAGAAATAGTGAGACGAAGAAGATAAGCAATAGATTAGATAACGAGATTGAGATTCGCTAATTTCTCTGTTTTGAATAACTCGATTAAAAAGTAAGAAAAGCGTTAAGCTATTGTTAAAATACAATCAAATTAAAGATAGAATAGACCATGTTTCCGGAGTTTATCCCGGTTTCTGTAGCGTGAAACGGCTAATAGCGAATGCTTGCTCTCCTTTGTATTGGACGCTAGGGGGGGGGGGAGGGGAGAGGGAGAGGGTGGAGGGGGAGGGGTCAGAAAAAAATCTCCAATGCAGTCGGGATCGAACACGGCCTAATTGCTTTTGAAGCGGGTGCTCTACCAACTGAGCTACCGGGACCCTGGCAGAATAGTACTTGATGAAATTTGACACGAGGCTGCTAGAAGTGGTGGACTGCAAAAAGTAATTTTAAAAATGAATATAATAGCTTTAAAAAAGAACAAAATACCAAACACGGAACGTTTCGGGCCCAAAACCCTTCTTAAGCCAACAACAAAAAAAACAATAAAGACATAAAAAATAAAGACATTACCAAATTTCAGATAGACGACAGAGAGATATTTTCTCTCTTTGTTATTGTATCATTCTACATGTTAAGCGTTACTGCTGGATTGGGACCCCTGGTAATGCGCTTTGAGCACGTTTAGTGGATATTGCACTATATAAATGCTCGTTTATGTATAAATGCTCAAGTCTTTTAGATCTAGCGTTGATAAAGGTTACAATGAAATGTTATGTATTCTGGATTCTCTCTCTGAAGTCACACAATCTTCAGCTGTGTAACAGGCAGGAGTCAGTCTCGCGGGGTTGGGGGCTGTTCTTTTTTGTTGTTGTTTGTTTGTTACTTTTTGTTTGTTTGTTTTGTTTTTTTTTTTTTTTTTTGTTGTTTTTTTTTTGGGGGGGGGGGTTGGGGGGGGGGGGAGTTTTGGTGCGTGTTTTGTGTTTTATTTGTTTGTTGTTTTTTGTTTTGTTTTGTATTTCTTTTTTTTTTTGTGTGCCTTTTTTGATTTGTTTTGGTTTTTTTTATGTGTGTGTTTTGTTTTGTTTTTGTTCTCTCTTTGGGTCTGATTTTTTTTTGGCTTCCCTTTGTATTTATTTGGTTTGTTTGTTTGTTTTTATTATCTTGTTGTTGTTGGGTTTTTTTCGGGGGGGGGGGGGGGGGGGGGGTTCTTCCATTTTCTTTTCATTTTTGCTTTTGTTTTTATTTTGGGTAGGGATGGGGTGGAAGGGGAGGGAGGTTCAATAGAAAACGAGTCTTATAGCTTGGATTTATGACATTCCAAAAGTCATTCGATCATTCATATCTTCAACTAATAATACTATAAAAAATGTATATGTACTTGCTGTGAATATCATTATTATTATTATTTAACAGCATTTGTTTACCCATAAACCTTTACCACCGTTAGAAAAAACACATGGATTCGTTTTCCATGTTGCTTGTGCCGGTGTTTTGACTTCCAACTTTTTGTTTTCCTTTCAGAGCATTTTACATTTTTTGAAGT
The DNA here is from genome assembly GCF_034508935.2 of Berghia stephanieae. Lineage (NCBI taxonomy): Eukaryota > Metazoa > Mollusca > Gastropoda > Nudibranchia > Aeolidiidae > Berghia > Berghia stephanieae. Next base: position 30,806,994 of record NC_088371.1, read on the forward strand.
TATTAAACGATCTGTGAAAAATCTCCGCCGCAACCTCTTCCCTCGACACGCACGAGAAAGTTTCCATTGATTGTACGAGCTTGAAATATTATCTAGTTCCGTGGTAAAACCGAAAGAAACAGAGAATGGGGAAAGATATTACACAGCGAACGAGATACAGTCGGTTCTCTATAAGCCAACTGTCTATAATCTGGTAATTCCAATGATCCGACTAGACGAGATATAATATCTTTTCTGTGTTTTCGCCCAGTATGCTGAACTCTCTCCTTACTAGCCATTTTTAGAATATCCCCCAAAAAATTCACACCGATCCTACACAAAAATAGACTTTTGCTAATCAAACAAAACAAAAAAGTAACAAGTGCATTTTATGCAGAATGCTGTTCAGCAAAATGATGTCTAGAACACAGTGTTTAGTATTTATAGCTGTAATCAAAGCATTTCTTTACATTTTGTGATGTACAAGAGACATCTGAATGATAAAATTGTTGGTTGCATCGTAACGAATGACGATTTTCCTATGGTTGGTAAGGAGAGGGTTAACTAACCTATTTTTGCAGTATCTCAATCATTTATAGAAGCATGCGCGTAAATGAAACCACTTTTGATATCGCTGCTAGAGTATTTAAAGGAAAATAGCCTCATTGAAACTGTCAATAAGTGTCCACTTTTCAGATTAAAAACCTGACACTTCCCTGGAAATGATACCACCATACAGAGAGGCGATCATCAAAAGACAGTGAAAAGTGTAATATTGTTATCAGTGGTTGACCATTGGTTGTAATTGTATCTGTAACTATTTCAAAAACTGTTAGAAATTTTCAAAATCTGTAAATATCAGTTATTTGCCGTATTCTGGAAAACCATGCAAGGAAGACCTCTCGAGGTCCCACGTATGAACGTTTTTGGGAAGATGAAGGTCATCTAAACCAATCGATATTTGAAGGACGAGTTTT
>NC_088371.1:30810449-30820449 GCF_034508935.2 Berghia stephanieae
TCCCCGTCGCTATCAGAATTACCTCCACTTGTTATTGCACCCTAAACGCCCATAAAAATTTCAACTGGAATCCCTCAAGAGAATCAGCTGCTCGTAAACTTCCGGCGCTAAACAAACTCGGACGTCCTCTTGTGGGAGAACCGCTAACCGTTGATCGTCCACACAGGATTAGAGCCAGATTTTGTCACCCAATGGTTCCTAATCCATAATCAATTAATGAAATTGACTTTTCTAGATTAGTCAAAAGTTTAATTTTTTTTAAGGCAAAAAAAAAAAAAAAAAAAAAGAACAAAAAAAGAAAAGAAAAAAAGAAAACAAAAGGAAAAACAAATAAACAAGTGTTAGATTCGAGCAATGTATATGTGCTGAAGTTAGAACTGCACGTTTAGCGATAATTGAAGCATTTTGAGGTACACTTAAGCAGGACATTGTATTGTATTGTTTTACATCTATTTATTTATTTATCTATTTATTTACTCATTTATTTATCTTTTCATTGATTAATCAAATTGTCTATTCATTTATTTATTCATCTATTTATTCATTCATTCATTCATTTATTAATTCATTAATCTATTTATTTCTTTATTTATTTATGCATTCATTTATCTATCTATTTATATATTTATTTAGTTGTTTGTTCATCTGTTTACTTTTTATTTATAAAATACCTTAATGTATTTGAGTGCGTCAGAAAAATAAAACATTGAGAAAAATGAAAGAGCTGTGATTGTAGCCGGGGTTATACGGTAACATAATATAATGTTTTGTCAAAACGTTTGCTTTTAGATAGCGCAAAACAAAGTGTCCCTGGCCAACAGCGACGTTTAACATGTAGGACGAGAGATGACGTCTGTTATTATATATATACATATTACATTATATATTTATTACATATTATTACATATTATTACATATTATTGCATTTTTATATTAAACTTTCTTTAAAAACAGAGACAACGCTGTTAACGGCCAGGTACTCATTTATACCTGAGTACGATGAGAGAATGAGAGCAAAAAGTGTTTTCCAAGGTCACAGCTATGCACCGGTCAGAGTAGGACTCGAACACCAGGACCTTCCTATCCGAAGGCGAGTGTCATACCACAAGACCACAATATAGCGGCACACATAGAATTTCTATTGTCCACGTGGAGGAATCCATAACATGATGGAGAAAAAGAGCATCGCACAGACATTACTCATCCCATTCACAGTTTTGGCCAGAGCGGCTATGTGGTCTTGTGGTATGACATTCGCTTTCGGATCGGAAGGTCCTGGATTCGAGCTTCGCTCGGCGGGCGCATAGTTGAGTCCTTGGAAAAGGACTCTTTACTCACATTCTCTCACCGTACTCAGGTGTAAAATGAGTATTTGACCGTTAATAGCGTTGTCTTTGTCGGAAAAAAGATTGTATTATCGTCTAATAGGCGTCATGCCTCGTTCTATTTATGTAACACGTTGCTGTTGGTCAGGGACCCTTTGTACAGCGCTTTGAGCATGTTTAGTGGATATTGCACTATATAAATGTTCAATTTTTTTAAAAGTTCAAAATTTAGGCCAATAAACTCGTTCTTCACATTTGACGTCTATGTCGATCGACTAGAATGACACTCATCATCCTGCTAACAATTCTCAATCTTGGGACTGAACGGGTCTCAGGTTTCAGAGTTGCTGCAAGATGATGGGCTTTTAAATCGATCGATATTTTAATTTGAAGAACAAGTTATCTCGCCAAATTGTTCAATACATGTTTGCCCACAGTACAGCAGATCTTTCATTTGCTCCCGTTAATTTCTTTTTTTTTTTTAATTAAAAATAATGAGCTTTTATATAGCGCAATAATACCCACTAATAAACGTGCTCAAGGCGATATACAAGGGGTCCCTGACCAACGGCAACATTTCACATTTAGGACAAGACATGACATGACGCCTACTTGAATTACACATTTTTATCGGACAGAGACAACGCTGTTAACCGGTAGGTACTCATTTTACACCTGAGTACGGTGTGAGAATGTGAGTAAAGAGCCTTTTTCAAGGACTCCACTATGAGCCGAGCGAGGCTCGAACCCAGGACCTTCCGATTCGAAAGCGAGTGTCACACCACAGGACCACATGGCCGGGACATACTTTTTTTCTTTCTCCTTTCCCCCCTTCCTTTCTTTCCTTTAATTATTATTATTATTATTATTATTATTATTATTATTATTATTATTATTATTATTATTATTATTATTATTATTATTATTATTATTATTATTATTATTATTATTATTATTTATATTTTTTTATTATTTTTTTTTTGTTGTCGTTGTTGTTCTTTTAGATTGTGAAAACCTTTTTTTAATATTGGGTTGTGTATTAAGTGATGATGACGATGATGATGATGCTGCTGCTACTGCTGATGATGATGATGATGATGATGATGATGATGATGATGATGATGACGATGATGATGATGCTGCTGCTGCTGCTGATGATGATGATGATGATGATGATGATGATGATGATGATGATGATGATGATGATGATGATGATGATGATGATGAAAGTAAGTTTAAAATGACTTCCCTCTAGGCAATCAGTATCATTTTCAACATAACATATCATTTTCCTTTCAACATAAGGAATGGTTGGACAAAATAAGACTATGTGGTCTAGTGGTATGACACTCGCTTTCGAATCGGAAGTTCCTGGGTTCGAGCCTCGCTCGGCGCACAGTTTAGTCCTTGGAAGAGGCTCTTTACTCACATTCTCTCACCGTACTCAGGTGTAAAATGAATACATGGCCATTAACAACGTTGTTTTTGTCCGAAAAACTGTAATATCACCTAACAGGCATCATGTCCAGTTCTACATGTTAACTGTTGCTGTTGACCAGGGACCCCTTATAAAGCGCTTTGAGCACATTTAGTGGATATTGCCCTATATAAAAGCTCGATTTTTTTTTTGATTTTTTTTTATTTTTTTTTAGACACACACACATAACATAAATGGCCAAAGTCCAGTTAGAACTTTTTCAATCCAAATTGGCAAATTGCAAGCGATGGAATGCCACAAAAATCTAAACAAGACGGAAATGTTACCAGATTGGCCGGTCGTCTAGTAACCGATTCCCCCAGGTCACGTGTCCAATTTGAACCAATCAACGGAGCCCGATAGCCGAGGCTTTGGTGACAACGAGTTCTCTTCCGGTCTAACGAAGCCATCGATGCCCATGCGGTCGGCGGTGTCCCCTGGGGGGTGGCGGAGAAAATTGGACCCATTTTGGCGGCAATCCTCTGGAGTTTAGCCGGTAATGGCACTGGATGACAAGAGAAGCAGTCGACAGCTTTGCAGGTGTTTACTGGGAATTGGTTCCGTAGTATGTGTGTGTTTGTGTGTGTGTCTGTGTGTGTGCGTATATGTGTGTATATTTATGTGTGTGCTTTTATGTGTGTGTATTTATGTGTGTGTATTTATGTGTGTGTATATTTATGTATGTGTGTGTATTTATGTGTGTGTATTTATGTGTGTATTTATGTGTGTGTATTTATGTGTGTGTGTATATTTATGTGTGTATATGTATGTGTGTGTATTTATGTGTGTATTTATGTGTGTGTATTTATGTGTGTGTGTGTATATTTATGTGTGTGTGTATTTATGTTGTGTGTATTTATGTGTGTGTGTATATTTATGTGTGTGTATTTATGTGTGTGTGTTTATTTATGTGTGTGTGTGTATTTATGTGTGTATATTTATGTGTGTGTATTTATGTGTGTGTTTATTTATGTGTGTGTATTTATGTGTGTGTGTGTGTGTGCATCATGATTGTATGCATATATGTGTGTATGAGTGTGAGGTGTTTAAATTCTGTTGATGTGAGTGTTTGTGTGTGTGTATGTGTGTATGTGTATGTATGTATGTGTGTGCACCATGTTTGTGTGCATAATATATGTGACCCATCGTCTCAAAGCGGTATTATGTCGGAATGAACTTGATGAGGAAAAATAAAGTTTTTACCTTAAAGATAAAACATGGTGTTTCCTTCTGTTCGTTATGGTAGAGTATAATAAATACTATTTCTTGCATTGCGAAACGTTCTAAAGTCATATTTCCCACCGTTTTATCTCTAAATTCACTTCTTGGGGTACAACCAGTGACATCTATAGTCCTAGGGTACAACACATCCGGACATAATACCGTTTTAAGACGAAGGGTCACATATGTGTGGGAGGTGTTTAATTTTGTTTATGTGTTGTGTGTGTGTGTGTGTGTGTGTGTACCTGTGTGTATGTGTGTGTGCATCATGTTTGTGTGCATATATTATGTGTGTATTTGTGTGTGAGGTGTTTAATTCTGTTTATGTGTGTGTATTTGTGTGTGTGCGTGTGTGTGAACGCGTATATGTATTTAATATAATAGTGACCAATTGACATAAATGTATTGAACATCTTGCTCTCACAGGAAAGATAGAAGGTAAAAAGAGTAATAAAGGTAGACCAAGAAAAACATATTTGAATAGTTTGAACAGCTGGGTGACAAAGAAAGATAAAAGTAATATTAGTTTTTTAAGATTATCTGAACAGAGAGATGAATGGCGTTGTGACGAGCGATTTTCTTTCACTGCGTGATTTCTTTATCATTCGTCAGCGTCTCGTTTCAAAACCACTTCAAACCTAGTGGACGAGACATATAATTGATTAACTCCTCCAGTAAGATAACCAAACATGGACAGTCTTTCTCCAATAAAGCTCCAAATCTTTCTAACGGAAATTTTGGTCGTTAGGTGGTAAACATTTCCATTGTATAACGGAACACTCACGTTCAGCTTAAGGCTTATTTACCTGTTCAAATTGTCTGCCCATTGTATTCATGCCACCTGCTAATTACCTTTCCCAAACAAGTCTCCAACGTCCTAGGCCCTGAGGTCTTGTCTCTTTCAAGAGTAGCTCAAATTACAATTAAGGTCTAGTCTCTCCGGTAATTATCCGTTATTCTTTCTTACCAACGCATCTGGATATCATTGGCTATCTAAAACAGGAAATTCTTCTGATTGGCTATTTTCGTTTCACAAAACCAAATTCATATCTGAATCTGATCACACACACGCTAAGAAGCCCACAAGAAAAGAGCTATCTCTCCAATTTCAAACTTGTAAAAGTTTGTCTATCTCGGCTGGAGGTAAAATGAATTATTGGTTAACATTCAGAGTTGAACGAGATGTTACTGTGAATTCAATTTAATCCAGCATTAATATTATAGTTTGTGTATATATTTTAATTGTGCTATTCCATGGATGTTCGTAAGTTGGAATACCTGTACAAAACTATATCTATATGTATCTTATTTTATATTAACAGTTGTTTATGATCTATGTTATTATTTCATTTATATTCAATATGCATATTGCTTGAATGTCTGTAACCCACCGCCAATCGCCGGCCACACATCATAACCTCAATTATAATTAATAAAAATAAATAAAAAAATACCAGGGACACAACCCTGTTAAATTCTCATCATGTAAGATAGCTCGACTGTCAGTTGATGTTTAAACCATGTACCAACTACCATTATCATGGAGTTACTGCTTCCCCTTGCCTTTGTCGGCAAATAAAGGCTATTATGATGTGTCGCTCAAGGACGATTCGGTGGCGAAAGACAAACTCGATTGGTTCTAAGACCTTGTTGTTTTAACTCTCAAATTGAAGGTCCTGGCCATTTTCCTGGCCATTTTCCTGGTCCTTTTCCGTGTCGTTGGAGCACCCAGTTGTGCCGAATCCCTGCATCCCAGTCCTTGAACAGCGGTAAAACCCTGATGTCAGCCTAACTACAACACACTGTTGTGATGTCCAGAAAACTCTGCAAAGCAGGCGCCAACCCTGGAACTAGCTGATACATTTGCCTCAGTCAAGCAAGCCGACGGGATAAAGATAAGCCAAACGGGCTTATACCATTTTCAAATGTATTTTCCACAGACACATATGATTATATCAAAGTAACAAATAAATATATAATAGATTAGATCCACTCAATTAGAGCTATTCTTCCTGATATTAAATAAATACTTATTCTTTCTATCTTTTCCTGTAAAAATCTAATTAAACTTTATGTATAGAATTGTTATTATTGCATTTGGGCGTTACTATTGTCTTGACTCACTTGTTATTAATACAATTAAGTTATAAGGGACCCTAAGGCAATTCTTAATCACCCCTAGATTAAACCTGAGCCGTTTGTGATATAGGTTGAGTGGTGCAGCTGGTAACGAGAGCCATAGCGCGCATACTAGTTCGAATCCAGACCATTGAGCTATCGGTTGGACTCGATCCCACAAATTAACACACAACCCGCCACAGGCGTACCATGATCACCGATGTCTGGCACAGACTTGGTACTTGAAAAAGAAGAAGTAGTGACCAATCAATACAACCGGATTTGCGACATACCTTAGTGCCCCCCTCGGACAAATATATTTACAAACAATAAAGTGCATGAAAACGATCTTCTTTGCTCTTTGCCGTTTTAAAACCGCCAATTGAATGATTCGTTCTCACAATATTTTCTCAATCAATTGATGCTATACTTTTGGATGAAATATTCACGACATCCACCAGCCGGATAAAACATACTACACATAACTATGTATAACATTGAACGTTAAAATCTGATTGATATAATTTAGTGAGAATTAATTATTTAAAAGACTAAAGTCTAAAAACAATAACAAAGAGCTGGATGACGTTATTGGGGAGGAAAAGCCTGACGTCACTCCCTATTTTGAGCTTTTTTATATACTGCAATATCCGCTAAAATGAGCTCAAAGCACTTTACAAGGGGTCCCTGGTCAACAGCAACATTAAACATGTAGGACTGGACATGACGCCTGTTATGCGATATTAAATTTTTTTGGACAAAGACAACGCTATTAACGGTCAGGTACTCATTTTACACCTGAGTACGATGAGAGAATGTGAGTAAACCGTTTTTCCAAGGTCTCAACTATTCGCCGAGCGAGGCTCGAACCCAGGACCTTCCATCCGAAAGCGGGTGTCACACCACTAGACCACATAGCCGCATATCCCTATTAAAAACACATGCATTGTAACTGGTTCCAAGGGATCGCCAAAAATAGCTGCCGCCAATATCTCCATCACAGCCTTTATAAAGTACTTCTCCGACGAGCATTAAAGTGTATCCAGCGGAGGAAATCTATATAAATCTTGTCATGATTTGACTTTTACATATTCTGACCGCATGGTGTGTCTCACTGACTCGATTTGACTGTGACATCAGTTAGCTTACATCCCTACTATAGCATGATGATGATGGTAATGATGATGATGATGATGATGATGATGATGATGATGATGATGATGATGATGATGATGATGATGATGAAAGTAAGTTTAAAATGAGTTCCCTCAAGGCAATCATCAGTTTAAAAAAAAAAAATTAACATATCATTTTCCTTTCAACATAAATGACCAAAGTCCAGTTAGAACATTAAGATTAAATATCACCACAAATCCAGTGAGTGTATAGGTAAAGCTGTTTGACTCTAGACTGAAATTCCTCGGGTTCAAATTATTATTTCATTCATCCTGTTTTTGTTGATAAACGAGAAACTCGAAACATCCATTTTATCTGTTTTCCTATATTAAATTGAAGCTTACATTCAATTCCACTTTGTTATTTATTTCTTCGAGCTTCGAGCAGCAACATTTACATTACTATAGTACCAACAAATGCCCTTAATAGCGGATCGACAACTATCCTTTTTCGGACACATAGTAAGGAAAGATAAGAATGAATACCTGGCAAGTTGTGGAAAAATACCTGGTAAACGCGCCCGGGGGAGACAAAGAAAAACACTCATAGACCAACTGAAGGGCTTCACCAACCTAACAATCCAAGAGCTGTTTGAAAAAGCAAGAGACAGGGAGGAATGGAGAGAGATAATTCATGCAGTATCCGAAGCCTGGACCAGGCATGGAACCTAGAAGAAGTACCAACATTATATCGAAATGACTAGACTCTTGGTCAACAATAATATCATCTGAATATTGCATTTCTTATCCAATTAATAATATCCAATGGAAATATTATATTTTTACCATTCGACGTTCCGTTGCAGTGATTATTTAGACCCCGGGTGAAAATAAAATTCCTCTGTGATTCCTCTTACTGGATAGCCATCATTATTATATATACCACAAACACAGTGGTTCTATAGTGTAGAGGTAAAGCTGACTCTGGACTGGAAGGCCTCGGGTTCAAATCACTGTGGGGACAACCCTTTTTTAACTTTATTATTATAACTTTTGCTTTAATTTAAGTTTTCAAATGTACTTGTTATTATTATTATTATTATTATTATTATTATTATTATTATTATTATTATTATTATTATTATTATTATTATATCATTATTATTATTATTATTATTATTATTATTATTATTATTATTATTATTATTATTATTATTATTATTATTATTATTATTATTATTATTATTATTATTATTATTATTATTATTATTATTATTATTATTATTATTATTATTATTATTATTATTATTATTATTATCATTAATATCAGTAGTAGTAGTAGTAGTAGTAGTAGTAGTAGTAGTAGTAGTAGTAGTAGTAGTAGTAGTAGTAGTAGTAGTAGTAGTAGTAGTATAGTGTGACTACAATATACACTTTGAAGTTTTGGTTTTTAATCATACCCAGTCACAAACCCCATGAATTGGCCTTATTGATCCAACTGACATCATGTTTACATCTCGATTCCTGAAATTACCGCAATATTCACCAAACGTTCTTAAATGCGCTTTAGAAGGGGTCCCAAGCCAACAGTAGCACTTAAATTGTAGGACGAGACATGACCCTCGCTAGGCGATATTAATTTCTTTCCGACAGATGACAAAATTCTCTCATCAGGGTTGAAGGATATGTTTATTGTTTGATTTTGTAAACAATGATAATAATCATGTATTCAAGTCTTATGTCAAACTGAAAAATGCTATGAGAGATGATGCAGGTACTGGTTATTGATAACTCAGATAAGGACAGAGGCACGCTATTAACGGCCAGGTACTCATTTTACACCTGAGTACGGTGAGATAATGTGAGTAAAGAGCCTTTTCCAAGGATTCAACTATGCGCCGAGCGAGGCTCGAATCCAGGACCTTCCGATCTGAAAGCGAGTGTCATACTACTTGATCACATAGCCGCAAGGTAAAAGGGAGACTATAGTGGTATACAGATGACTTTCATTGTAACCTGACTCTAATCGTCACCTACAAAAGTAGTCCTTCAAAGCCATAAGGCCTCCGGAGCGAGAGTTTTTCCTGGTTTCTATTGCTTTAAACTTGAGCATTTATATAGCGCGTTATCCATTTAACATGCTCGAAGCGCTTTCCAAGGGGTCTCTAGCCAACAGCAACATTTAACATGTAGGACGATACGCCATACCTGTAAGGTGATATTTTTTTTTTCAGACAGAGACAACGTTGTTAACCGCCGGGTACTTATTTTACACCTGATTTTGGTGAGAGAATGTGAGTAAAGAGTCATATCCAAGGACTCAATTATGAGCCGCTAGGAGCGGATCGCTGCGTCAGATCACTAGACCACACAGCCGTACGGACAATGGCAAAAGGATTCAACAGTCGTGACGTCACTTCCCTCGTAATGACACATTGTAACTATCGGAACTATGGCGGAAGTTCAAATGCATCTGAAGAAAGAAAAGGTGGGGGGTAGAAAGAGAGAGCGAGGGGGGGGGGGAGATTAAAGAGGGAAATAGAGAGAGAGAGAGAGAGAGAGAGAGAGAGTTAGAGAGCGGGGGGGGGGGGGTAAAAGAGAGGGTGACGAGAGTGAATGCGTGAGATAGAAACAGACAGAGAGAGAGAAGAGAGAGAGAGAGAGAGAGAGAGAGAGAGAGACAAAGAGAGAGAGAGAGAGAGAGAGAGAGAGACAAAGAGGAAAAGTGAGAGAGAGAGAGAGCG
>NC_088371.1:30827949-30832949 GCF_034508935.2 Berghia stephanieae
GGTTAAATAATGAAAATATATTTTTTATATATAAACGGAGAGATTGGCACCAAGAATAGGAAAATAACTCTTGAAATGGCTGGAAAAGGGTGGTTAAAATCTGATATTGTTGTCCACACATTTTAGGTTTTTTGTAAATCTTGAATACAATATTTTCTGATTGAGTTACTACTAACTTGAGCTTTTATATATCGCAATATCCACTAAACGTGCTCAAAACGCTTTACAAGGGGTCCCTGACCAACAGCAACATGTAACAAGTAGAACGAGACATGACGCCTGTTAGGCGATATTACAATTTTTCGGATAGAGACAACGCTGTTAACGGCCAGGTACTCGTTTTACACCTGAGTACGGTGAGATAATGTGAATAAAAAGCCTTTTCCAAGGACTCAACTATGCACCGAGCGAGGCTCGAACCCAGGACTTTCCGATCCGAAAGCTAGTGTCATACCACTAGACCACATAGCCTAACAGGGCAAGTCCTGAGAACTGATGGTCCAAGGGCTTGAGTCATCTGATGACCTAAAGATGACGGTATAGTGTCCCATTATGTGATTTGGTTAGAGCATCTGTGCTGAATGATCACTGTGTGTTATTAAAGATCTATTCAATGTTAAAGAGTAGGTTTCTAGTACTCGGGAAAAAAAATTATGAAAAAACTGCTGGCTTTTTAAGAATTGTTAGCGTGTTTTCTCACAGTTGGGCAGGCAAGTTTTGTTTGTTTAAAAAAAAAACAACATTTTTATAATTAACAAACAAGATAGAAGTTTTAGGGACATTGAAAAACTGAACGCTTTAAGTAAATGTCACCAATTCCAGAGAGTCGCTCTCGTGGCCCGGCGGAGTTGCCGTAACCGTCGGGCGTGCGTTCGAATCCTCATAACCGCAAAGTTTTTAAATCTCTTATTGTCTCCTGGTACTTTTCTTCTCACTTCATTTCTTATTAAGTAAATCATGTGTAGCTTCGCACAGAATCTCCAATAACGATTTTTTCAATGTCTCTCACACATGGCCTTCTAAAAATAGTTTGGTCGCCTCGCTCTCACATAAAGTCACAATTTTGAAGGATTCATAAATTCACTATAAAATTTCAATACATTAATATTATTATAAATTGTTCCTAGCCTGTATTAAAATTAAAATCTATTGCATAAAAAATCTAAGATTTATGATATTTGAAAGATTTTTTTATTTCTGTCGAGCACGACTTTTCATTAATTAGTTTACGTATAAATCTTTACTTATGCTTAATACACACAAACACACACACACACACACACACACACTCACACAAACCCTCACTCACATAAACACAAAGGCAAACATACTAACAGAGTATGTTTGCTTATTTTCTTATCTTAAAAAATATTCTGATCTTTAATTATTACAATAAGGAAAAATGAAATAGCAGAAAACAAATATTGTGTGTGTGTGTGTGTGTGTGTTTTATGCCAGCATGTTTCCGTGTGTTTGTGCATGTATGTGATGCTATTTTACATTTTTGCGTGGCTTTAAACCAGTCGGTTCTATTTAATTTGACAAAACCGCCGAACCTCTTAATCTCATTACGATTAGAATAGCTCCCGATTTTCGAGTCGCGCACTGAACAGAAAACACCAAACGCTTCGCCGCCACTGCTGATTTTTGGAGTACATAACATTGAATTATTTGAAAATATCCGAAGCACAAGAAAGAAATATGCTTTTGCTTTTGTTTTTGGTGTTTAGTTTCTTTTAATTTCTTCAAATCCCCGGTAAAAAGAGAAGCAGATCTTTTGTAATTAAGCTTATGTACATCGAGCGTAAAGACCCAGTGGAGTGGCAAATAGCAAACAGCAAAGAGCGAAACATCGACAAAGCGGAACAAGTATTTTATTTTTATTTTGCAGGACGTACGACGTTTGCTTTTCAAAAATAACGATATTAGTTATGACAAGAAATGTAAAAATCAACAAGCACCAAAGAACAAACTATTTTGGAAAAATGTTCTCCTGCTGTTACGCGTACATACCTTTTAAAATGTAGCGGCGTAGACGTTGGAGAGGCATACGGTTTTCAGTTCTAACATTTATGTTTTTAGTTTTACGTTTTGCTTGATTGAATTTCTATAGAATATGAATCGTGTACGGTAGGGTAAAGAAAAAATCCAAAATTGTGTCGTAAATAAGCGCGTATTTGACAGAAATCCTAAAAAGCCAAAGGCATTAGAGCCACTCGAAGGTGTCAAGTAAAATGGCTTTCAAGTTGGTCGGGTTTAAAGAGTGATGTATGTTCTCTCTTCTTTTATACGATGGGGGTGTTTGTGTTTTTAAAGAGACCCAGTATTTTTTTTGGAGAAAATTGGTGAGGATTTGAATGGAGATGAGGGGCAGTGAATGAAAAGAGAATGATGATGATGATGATGATGATTATGATGATGATGAGGATGATGATGATAATGATAGTAATAACGACGACGATGATGATGATGATGATGATGATGATGATGATGATGATGATGATGATGATGATGATGATGATGATGATGATGATGGTGCAATGATGATGCTGATGATGATGTTGATGATGATGATGATGATGATGATGATGATGATGATGATGATGATGATGATGATGATGATGGTAATATCGACGACGATGATGATGATGTTGATGCTGATGATGATGATGATGATGATGATGATGAGGATGATGATGATGATGATGATGATGATGATGATGATGATGATGATAGTAATGACGACGATGATGATGATTGATGTGATGATGATGATGATGAGATGATGATGGATGATGATGATGATGATGATGATGATGATGATGATGATGACGATGATGATGATGATGATGATGATGATGATGATGATGATGATGATGATGATGTGATGATGATGAGATGATGATGATGATGATGAGTGATGGATGATGATGATGATGAGATAGATGATGATGATGATAGTAATGACGATGATGATGACGATGATGATGATGTTGATGATGATGATGATGATGATGATGCATGATGATGTGATGATGATGTTGATGATGATGATGATGATGCTGATGATGATGTTGATGATGATGATGATGATGATGATGATGATGATGATGATGATGATGATGATGATGATGATGGGAATTTTTTTTAAAAATGAGTGGAAACATAAAAGAATACACCTAGAAAGAAAGAGATAACAAGTTTTGATGTAAATGCAAGAAATATGCGGCTATGTGGTCTAGTGGTATGACACTCGTTTTCGGATAGGAAGGTCCTGGGTTCAAGCCTCGCGCTCGGCGCATATTTGAGTCCTTGGAAAAGGCTCTTTACTCACATTATCTCACCGTACTCAGGTGTAAAATGAGTACCTGGCCGTTAACACCGTTGTTTTTGTCCGAACAATTGTAATATCGCCTAACAGGCCTCATGTCCCGTCCTACATGTTAAATGTTGCTGTTGACCAGGGACCCCTTGTAAAGCACTTTGAGCACATTTAGTGGATATTGCGCTATATAAAGCTCAATTTAATTTAATTTTAATAAGAAGACAAGAGGTTTGGAATTGTTTTTCTTTAACCAGGTCGTCTCAGGTTTGATCCTTTCAATTATTTAATCATATAGAACTTGTTGAGAAGAGTTTAATGCATAAATGAATGGGGGAAAAAATGAATGAATGAATGAATGAATGAATGAATGAACAAATAATGAGTGAATATATGAATGAATCAATGAATCAATGGATGAAAAAATATTCAATGTATAAATGTTCAAATAATGAATGAATATGATAAATGACAAAAAAAGAGTCAATGAATAAAAATAATGAAAGAATAAACAAAAAAGAATGAGTAAATAAAAGAAAAATGAATAGATAATGAATATTTTTTTTAAAATTAATAAATAAATAAATGAACGAATGCATGAATATATGAATGAATTTATGAATGAAGGAATGAACAAAAAGATGTCGTGGATTTATTAATGAATTAATTCATGGATTAAACTGACTGAGAATGAGAGAATAAATGAATAATTGAATTTATGGATGTATATAAAATGAGTGAATTAATAAATGAATGAACGAATGAATGAATGGGTTGATGAATAGATGTCAAATGACAGGAATTAGTCTATCACAACAAACGCAAGATAATTCTTTCCACATTTCAGCCATGAAATCTGTATATTTTCAATTCGATTTTGGGGAATACGAGATTTTTAGCAAGCTTTGATTGAAAAATGTTTGAAATAAAAATAGATTAATTATATCACTTGATTGTGGAATAAAAATATATTTAAAAAAGGGGAGACAAAAAATAAATTGATGAATGAATAAATCAATAAGACATTTTCAAGGTCAGTGCTATAGACAATAAACACTGGAAAGAGCTATATTTATTTTTATTTTTTTCCCCAAAAGGGTATTTAGAACCAAATGCTCATTAAAGAATGTACTAGTAGTTGATGATAAAAAGTAAAACTCCCATTTACATGTAGAATGAATTATTATAGGATTCTTTTACGGTTTTGGAGCGGTTGATTTTTTTTTTTTTATCGCGCCACATAACATATGCGCTTGCGAGGGAGTTTTTGGACGATAACAAAAATAAATAAAACGAATTTAATAAATAATAAGCCGTGAGCGAATACATTTACTCCACCTACCCCTCAATGTAATATTCTTAGATATCTCGTAGTCAATTAGAGGAGGAAGAGGAGGAGGAGGAGGAAGCTAACATGTAGGATTAGAAATGATGTTAGTAAGGCGTTGTATTATTAAAAGAAGTAGAAGAAGAAGAGGAAGAAGAGGAGGAGGACTCAACTATGCTCCGCACAGAGTTGAAATCGAATCCGGGAATTCCAATCTGAAGGTGAGGTATAGTTTATATCCCTTCCAATAATAAATAACAATTGCAAAATTTTGATTTTGAAAGAATTTAAGTCTCACCGTGGAAAGATTATACATCGGTGGGTTGGGGTTGGGGGGGGGGGGGGGGGGGG
>NC_088371.1:30835449-30837113 GCF_034508935.2 Berghia stephanieae
TATATATATATATATATATATATATAGAGAGAGAGAGAGAGAGAGAGAGAGAGAGAGAGAGAGAGAGAGAGAGAGAGAGAGAGGGGTAGGGGGAAGAGAGATGGTAAGGTTCGGAAGAATAAGGGAGCCGGTAAGTTTTTTAGTTTCTCTTCCATGTTGTTTTTCATGAGTCTTTATTTATGATTTTTAATCGTCTTGCCTGACACAAGGATGTTGAAATTAAGGTAAACTCTGGGCATTTGAGAAATGTGTTGATGGAATTGTTACCAGAAACTAATTAGGAGAGAAACGTATAAGAGAAGCAGGGGTAGGGATGGGGAAGGACACTATATTATTATTATGTGGTCTTGTAGTATGACACGCACTTTCGGATAGGAAGGTCCTGGATTCGAGCCTCGCTCGGCGTATAGTTGAGTCCTTGGAAAAGGCTCCTTACTCACATTTTCTCACCGTACTCAGGTGTAAAATGAGTACCTGGCCATTAACATCCATGTCTCTGTCCGAAAAAAATGTAATATCGCCTATCAGGCGTCATGTCTCGTCCTACATGCTAAGTGTTGCTGTTGGCCAAGGACCCCTTGTAAAGCGCTTTGAGCACGTTTAGTGGATATTGCGCTATATAAAAGCTCAGTTTTTAAAAATAAATATCATGTGTCGCTGTGGTGCAGACAGTCTTGGACTCACAACACGATCGATCTCAATCAGATCGGAGGATTCGAACCGGCGATTAGAGACCACATTTGTATGGCTGTAAAAAAGAAAAAAAATATGATAATGTTGTTATGACAACAATAATAATAATAATAATAATAATAATAATAATAATAATAATAATAATAATAATGATAATAATAATAATAATGATAATAATAATATAATAATAATAATAATAATAATAATAATAATAATAATAATGATAATAATAATAATAATGATAATAATAATAATAATAATAATAATAATAATAATAATAATAATGATAATAATAATAATAATGATAATAATAATAATAATAATAATAATAATAATAATAATAAATAATAATAATATAATAATAATATAATAATAAAATAATAATAATAATTAATAATAATAATAAAATGATAATAATAATAATAAATAATAATAATAATAATATAATAATAATAATAATAATAATAATAATAATAATAATAATAATAATAATAATGATAATAATAATAATAAATAATAATAATAATAATAATAATAATAATAATAATAATAATTAATAATAATAATAATAATAATAATAATAATAATAATAATAATAATAATATAATAATAATAATAACAATAATAATAATAATAATAATAATAATGATAATAAATGAAAGGGTAAATGAATACAATGGGTTTTTTTAATATAGCTATTTTAACTCACTCAACCCTAGAGATTTTTGCTACTTTTCAAGATGGGAAAAAAAATGTATTAAAAATGATCATGTACATAGATAGTTTTATTCAACTACCATTAACCTGCAAAACGATAAAACATAAGTTTTGATACTACGCCTATAATTGTGTCATAAAAAATGTAATAAATAGTCATAAGGTAAAAGTAACCCGGGCAAAACTACGTATATAGTCGGTGTTAGGGATGAATGAGTTAACGATTTGGAGGAAAATTAAACTTCTTTGCTTAG
>NC_088371.1:30837211-30847653 GCF_034508935.2 Berghia stephanieae
GGTGGTTAACGGCTTTCTTAAGGCTGTTCTACACAAAAGTTTCATATGAATGTTCAGTTATCTATATTTTTATTCCAGTACAATGCTTGCAAGTGCAAGCGTCAGCTTGGCCGAGCCAGCCGTCAAGAGCCATATTTTGAGCCACCCATCGCTGACCGACGTCCAGGTTCCTCCTTCTGTAGAGTCCTAAAGAGATTATCTAATTGTTAAGTTACATCGGATTAATAAAATACCTCCCCTCCCACTCCCACTCATGTAGATTAATTCTCGGCTGGTACAAATACATTTTCTTTTTCTTTTCTTTCTTATTTTCCCCAGATATATGTGACGGCCAGGAATAAATTTACTAAGGACGAACTTCAGATGGCCTTCCATTATTTAGGAGCCTATAGAAGGAAGACGACGGTGGATCCATGTCTAATAAGATCACTCAGGACAGCCTTCCAGAGTTTCACAGAACCTTTGCCAAGATTAAAGATAAAACTTTAACAGATAAAATGCGAGCATGGCCTGAGGACAAAGACCTTATTTTCTAAAAGCCTATACAGTCCATTTCTTTTCTTTTATAATGACAACAAACCAAAACGTTGAACTGGATCTCACTCCCTGGGAACATATTGTCGGCCGTGGAAGAAAGTTTCGTCAAACAGTTCATATATATTTATATGTGCTGGAAAATTTAAATTGAAGTTAAGTTCATTTATTTTGTTGAAATTCCAAACAAATGGTATACTAATTGTAATTCTTTGTAAATTGGGCGGGGTGGTAAACGCTTTATAAAGGCTGTCTAAAAAAAAAAGGTTCATATGAAATGTTCAGTTCATCTATATTTTTTTATTCCAGTACAATGCTTGCAAAGTGAAGAGTTAAGATTGGACGAGCCCAGCACGTCAAGAGTATATTTTGAGCCACCCATCGTTACCGACGTCCAGGCTTTGCCTTCAGTAGAGTCCTCAACGTTGTCACCTGTAGTTCCCGGTATGTATGCAATACTAATTATGAACATGGTGCACCTGTCTTTCTTACATTTTTTCTGGTCTTTTCTCGGAAAAAAATAATGTCATAGTGTGAGGTTTTTGGCCGTAAAGGATTAAACATTTCTTTAATAAAAACTAATAATCACACGGCTTTAGATGATTCAAATATCTATGTTTATTCTTTTAAATTAAACAGATACAAGTGTGCTATATTTCACAAAGACTTTGTCTGCAATAAACCGGAGACGTGCCCAATAATTGCATCAGAGAAGACAAGGTCTTAAAAGGCGTAAGTAAATTATGAGTTTGGCTTTGTTTCCTTTGTCTACGTAATACAAAAATTACCGAGTAAATGATCGGCTTCTACTGGGAGATAATTAGGAAAGTTCGGGGTGGGGGGGGGGGGGGGGGGGTGGTGGTTTTTTGGGGGAGGGGGGGTCTCTCTAAGGAGATGTAAAGAGATTTATCTAATTCTTAAGTTACATCGGAGTAACAAAATACCTCCCTCCCACTCCCC
Organism: Berghia stephanieae; assembly: GCF_034508935.2. Taxonomy (NCBI): domain Eukaryota; kingdom Metazoa; phylum Mollusca; class Gastropoda; order Nudibranchia; family Aeolidiidae; genus Berghia; species Berghia stephanieae. The sequence goes on from NC_088371.1 coordinate 30,838,706, forward strand.
ACTCATGTAGATTAATTCTCTTCTAGTACAAATACATTTTCTTTTTCTTTTCTTTCTTATTTTCCCCAGATATATGTGACGGCCAGGAATAAATTTACTAAGGACGAACTTCAGATGGCCTTCCATTATTTAGGAGCCTATAGAAGGAAGACGACGGTGGATCCATGTCTTATAAGATCACTCAGGACAGCCTTCCCAGAGTTTCACAGAACCTTTGCCAAGATTAAAGATAAAACTTTAACATATAAAATGCGAGCATGGCCAGAGGACAAAGACCTTATTTTCTAAAAGCCTCCACAGTCCATTTCTTTTCTTTTATTATGACAACAAACCAACGTTGAACTGCATCTCACTCCCTGGGAACATATAGTCGGCCGTGGAAGAAAGTTTCGTGAAACAGCTCATATATATTTATATATTGCCTGAAATTCAAAAAAAAATGGTATACTAATTGTAATTCTTTTAATAATAAACTTTGAATTTTATTGTAAATTTTGTCTCGTTTTCACAGAAGGAGAAGAAGAAGAAGAAGAAGAAGAAGAAGAAGAAGAAGAAGAAGAGAAGAAGAGAAGAAGAAGAAGAAGAGAAGAAGAAGAAGAAGAAGAGAGAAGAAAGAAGAAGAAGAAGAGAAGAAGAAAGAAGACGATGAAGATGTAGCAGAAGAAGAAGAAGAAGAAGAAGAAAGAAGAAGAAGAAGAAGAAGAAGAAGAAGAAGAAGAAGAGAAGAAAAAGAAGAAGAAGAAGAAAGAAGAGAAGAAGAAGAAAGAAGAAGAAGAGAAGAAGAAGAAGAAGAAGAAGAAGAAGAAGAAGAAGAAGAAGGCTATGTGGACTAGTGGTATGACACTCGCTTTCCTGGGTTCAAGCCTTGCTCGGCGCATAATTGTGTCCTTGGAATAGACTGTTTACTCACATTATTTCACCGTACTCAGGTGTAAAATGGATGCCTGACAGTTAACAACGTTGTCCCTGTCCGAAAAATTGTAATATCGCCTAACAGGCGTATGTCTCGTCCTACGTGCTAAGTATTGTTGTTGGACAGGGACCCCTTGTAAAGCGTTTTGAGCACGTTTAGTGGATATTGCGCTGTATGAAAGCTCAGTTATTTTATTATGTTTATTAAACTAAGAAGAATAGAAAGATGGTGTCTTTCTTTCTGGTGACAGAGTCGTAGGGGGCGCCATATAAAGGAAGGGAGGTGGGGGAATGTCCACGTCTTTAACGTCATTGGTCGTGCGCATTTCCGCTACGTAAAGAAGGATATTATTTCAAAAAGCGACCACCATCGGACAGGGCTCGGACACTTTAGTGCAAAACAGTTTTTTTTACTCGTGGCATGGCGGATTTGATTTTCGGCAGTATAGTTCTTAAACATGGCTTTGTCCGTTCCAATGGTGGCAGTGCCGTAGAGGGATTGCGGTATCTATTTGTAGGACGCATTTCCGCTATGGAGAGTAATAATTTTAAATATAATGAGCTCGGACAAGAGTCGCCAGAGCCGTTTCGTCGGTGCTCATTCATTTTGTTATATTTATAATAATAATAATAATAAGAAGAAGAGGAATAGGAAGATGGTGTCTTTCTTTCTGGTGGCAGTGTCGTATGGTGATATCGTTGAGGGCGCCAATGAAGGAAGAGGGGAGGGCGGGGGGGGGGGGGGGGTGTGTCAGCGTCTTTAACGTCATTTGTCGTGCGCATTTCCGCTTCGTAAAGAAGGATGACATGCCGGATTTGATTTCCGGCAGTATTGTTCTCGAAGCGGCATTCTCCGTTCCAATGGTGGCAGTGTCGTAGAGGGATAGCGGTATCTATTTGTAGGACGCATTTCCGCTATGGAGAGTAATAATTTTAAATATAATGAGCTCGGACAAGAGTCGCCAGAGCCGTTCGTCGGTGCTCATTCATTTTGTTATATTTATTATAATAATAACAAGAAGAAGAAGAGAATAGGAAGATGGTGTCTTCTTTCTGGTGGCAGTGTCGTAGGTGATATCGTTGAGGGCGCCAAATGAAGGAAGGGGGGTGGGGGGGGGGGGGGTTGTCAGCGTCTTTAACGTCATTGGTCGTGCGCATTTCCGCTTCGTAAAGAAGGATGGCATGCGGATTTGATTTCCGGCAGTATAGTTCTGGAACGCGATTTTTCCGTTCCAATGGTGGCAGTGTCGTAGACTGATAGCGGTATCTATTTGTAGGACGCATTTCCGCTATGGAGAGTAATAATTTTAATATAATGAGCTGGGGACAAGAGTCGCCAGAGCCGTTCCGTCGGTGCTCTTCATTTTGTTATATTTATTATAATAATAACAAGAAGAAGAGAGGAATAGGAAGATGGTGTCTTTCTTTCTGGTGGCAGTGTCGTAGGGTGATATCGTTGAGGGCGCCAAATGAAGGAAGGGGGGTGGGGGGGGGTGTGTCAGCGTCTTTAACGTCATTGGTCGTGCGCATTTCCGCTTCGTAAAGAAGGATGGCATGCCGGATTTGATTTCCGGCAGTATAGTTCTGGAACGCGATTTTTTTCCGTTCCAATGGTGGCAGTGTCGTAGACTGATAGCGGTATCTATTTGTAGGACGCATTTCCGCTATGGAGAGTAATAATTTTAAATATAATGAGCTCGGACAAGAGTCGCCAGAGCGTTTCGTCGGTGCTCATTCATTTTGTTATTTATTAATAATAATAATAAAGAAGAAGAAGAGGAATAGGAAGATGGTGTCTTTCTTTCTGGTGGCAGTGTCGTAGGGTGATATCGTTGAGGGCGCCAAATGAAGGAAGGGGGGTGGGGTGGGGGGGGTGTATCAGCGTCTTTAACGTCATTTGTCGTGCGCATTTCCGCTTCCAAAAGAAGGATGGCATGCCGGATTTGATTTCCGGCAGTATAGTTCTGGAACGCGATTTTTTCCGTTCCAATGGTGGCAGTGTCGTAGACTGATAGCGGTATCTATTTGTAGGACGCATTTCCGCTATGGAGAGTAATAATTTTAAATATAATGAGCTCGGACAAGAGTCGCCAGAGCCGTTTCGTCGGTGCTCATTCATTTTGTTATATTTATTATAATAATAATAATAAGAAGAAGAAGAGGAATAGGAAGATGGTGTCTTTCTTTCTGGTGGCAGTGTCGTAGGGTGATATCGTTGAGGGCGCCAAATGAAGGAAGAGGGGAGTGGGGGGGGGGGGATGTCAGCGTCTTTAACATCATTGGTCGTGCACATTTCCGCTTCGTAAAGAAGGATGACATGCCGGATTTGATTTCCGGCAGTATTGTTCTCGAAGCGGCATTCTCCGTTCCAATGGTGGCAGTGTCGTAGACTGATAGCGGTATCTATTTGTAGGAGGCATTTCGCTATGGATTGTAATAATTTTAAATATAATGAGCTCGGACAAGAGTCTCCAGAGCCGTTCCGTCGGTGCTCATTCAATTTGTTATATTTATTATAATAATAATAAGAAGAAGAGGAATAGGAAGATGGTGTCTTTCTTTCTGGTGGCAGTGTCGTAGGGTGATATCGTTGAGGGCGCCAAATGAAGGAAGGGGGGTGGGGGGATGTCCACGACTTTAACGTTATTGGTCGTGCGTTTTTCCGCTACGTAAAGAAGGAATTGTTTCAAAAAGCGAACCTCTTCGGACAGGGCTCGGACACTTTAGTGCAAAACAGTTTTTTTACTCGTGGCATGGCGTATTTGATTTTCGGCAGTATAGTTCTTAAACGTGGCTTTATCGGTTCCAATGGTGGCAGTGTCGTAGAGGGATAGCGGTATCTATTTGTAGGACGCATTTCCGCTATGGAGAGTAATAATTTTGAAAATAAAGAGCTCGGACAAAGTCGCCAGAGCCGTTCCGTCGGTGCTCATTTATTTTGTTATATTTTAAAATAAAAATAATAAGAGTAATAGAAAGATGGTGTCCTTCTTTCTGGTGGCAGTGTCGTATGGTGATATCGTTGAGGGCGCCAAATGAAGGAAGGGGGGTGGGGGGGGGGTGTCAGCGTCTTTAACGTCATTGGTCGTGCGCATTTCCGCTTCGTAAAGAAGGATGACATGCCGGATTTGATTTCCGGCAGTATAGTTCTGGAACGCGATTTTTTCCGTTCCAATGGTGGCAGTGTCGTAGAGGGATAGCGGTATCTATTTGTAGGACGCATTTCCGCTATGGAGAGTAATAATTTTGAAAATAAAGAGCTCGGACAAAGTCGCCAGAGCCGTTCCGTCGGTGCTCATTTATTTTGTTATATTTTAAAATAAAAATAATAAGAGTAATAGAAAGATGGTGTCCTTCTTTCTGGTGGCAGTGTCGTATGGTGATATCGTTGAGGGCGCCAAATGAAGGAAGGGGTTTGGGGGGGGGGGGGGGTCAGCGTCTTTAACGTCATTGGTCGTGCGCATTTCCGCTTCGTAAAGAAGGATGACATGCCGGATTTGATTTCCGGCAGTATAGTTCTGGAACGCGATTTTTTCCGTTCCAATGGTGGCAGTGTCGTAGAGGGATAGCGGTATCTATTTGTAGGACGCATTTCCGCTATGGAGAGTAATAATTTTAAATATAATGAGCTCGGGCAAGAGTCGCCAGAGCCGTTCCGTCGGTGCTCATTCATTTTGTTATATTTATTATAATAATAATAAGAAGAAGAAGAAGAGGAATAGGAATATGGTGTCTTTCTTTCTGGTGGCAGTGTCGTAGGGTGATATCGTTGAGGGCGCCAAATGAAGGAAGAGGGGAGCGGGGGGGGGGGGGGGGGATGTCAGCGTCTTTAACATCATTGGTCGTGCGCATTTCCGCTTCGTAAAGAAGGATGACATGCCGGATTTGATTTCCGGCAGTATTGTTCTCGAAGCGGCATTCTCCGTTCCAATGGTGGCAGTGTCGTAGACTGATAGCGGTATCTATTTGTAGGAGGCATTTCCGCTATGGATTGTAATAATTTTAAATATAATGAGCTCGGACAAGAGTCTCCAGAGCCGTTCCGTCGGTGCTCATTCAATTTGTTATATTTATTATAATAATAATAAGAAGAAGAGGAATAGGAAGATGGTGTCTTTCTTTCTGGTGGCAGTGTCGTATGGTGATATCGTTGAGGGCGCCAAATGAAGGAAGGGGGTTGGGGGGGGGGATGTCAGCGTCTTTAACGTCATTGGTCGTGCGCATTTCCGCTTCGTAAAGAAGGATGGCATGCCGGATTTGATTTCCGGCATTATAGTTCTGGAACGCGGTTTTTTCCGTTCCAATGGTGGCAGTGTCGTAGAGGGATAGCGGTATCTATTTGTAGGACGCATTTCCGCTATGGAGAGTAATAATTTTAAATATAATGAGCTCGGACAAGAGCCGCCAGAGCCGTTCCGTCGGTGCTCATTCATTTTGTTATATTTATAATAATAATAATAAGAAGAAGAAGAGGAATAGGAAGATGGTGTCTTTCTTTCTGGTGGCAGTGTCGTAGGGTGATATCGTTGAGGGCGCAAAATGAAGGAAGGGGGTTGGGGGGATGTCCACGACTTTAACGTTATTGGTCGTGCGTATTTCCGCTACGTAAAGAAGGAATTGTTTCAAAAAGCGATCCCCCTCGGACAGGGCTCTGACACTTTAGTGCAAAACAGTTTTTTTTACTCGTGGCATGGCGGATTTGACTTCCGTCAGTATATTTTTTGAACCTGGCTTTGTCGGTTCCAATGGTGGCAATGTCGTAGAGGGATAGCGGTATCTATTTATAGGACGCATTTCTGCTATGGAGAGTAATAATTTTAAAAATAAAGTGCTCGGACAAAGTCGCCAGAGCGATGGGATCTCAATATAACGCGGGGACCCATCGTATTCATTATTATTACAGACGAGTAGAGGGAACGCTAAAGCATGACAAAGAATTTCATTAATAAAAGTCTCTCCCATTCTGGTGTGTGTGTGTTCTTGTGTGTATGTGTGTGTGTGTGTGTGTGTGTGGGTGTGTGTGTGTGTGTGTATTTTTTATTTCATTGATACTAATGGGGAAAGTACCCTGGTTACCGGGGTTAGGGTTAGGGTTAGGGATATGGACACCAGTGGGGAGTGAATCCGGACTTTGGGAGCTGGACACCAAGAAGTGAATCCGGGGCTATGGGAGATGGACACCGATGGGGAGTGAACTCGGGGCAATGGAATATGGTCACCAGTGGGGAGTGAACCTGGGACTATGAGAGGTGGACACCAATGGGAATGAACCTGAGACCATGGGAGGTGGACACCAGTGGGAGTGAATGTCGCGTCTCTGTGGAAGAAGTGGCAGTAGGTGAAGACAACTAGAAGTCAAATAGTTTTCCCCAAAGACAGAAGTCACCCGGTGCCTCTTATAGGTGGGCTCGAGTTCCTGGCCACTTAACAGATAGTCATCATCATATCTTGTCGCGCCAGTGAGTCAGCCAGTCCCGGGCAGTCTGGTTGCATTCCCTCAGGTCAGCATTGGTGCAGTGAGGTCCCAGCGAGCATTCGGACAGGATGTGGTCCATTGTCTGTCTGGGGTGACCGCATGGGCATTCAGTGCCCGGTGAGATTTTCCATTTAAAGAGGTTGGTGGCGGTGTTTCCCACCTTTGCTCTAGCTCTGTTCAACGCCACCTATTCTTTTCTCTTGAGGTCTGTGCCTGCTGGGAGCTTTTCTGTTGGGGGCTGGAGGGCATCGTTTGCTGTCTTGTCCCATTCTACCCATTTGTCCAGGCGGAAGAATGCTGAGTGGTCTGGGTGAAGGCTCTCTACTGTGAGGAAGCTTTTTCTTGATTTGAGCCTGCTTTTGGGGCAATTGTGGTCATGAAGGGGGTGTCTCTGGTCCATTTCCTGTTTGCATTTTGTATTTGGGCATGAGTTTCCCTCCGGATGTGTGGTGGGGCTATTCCTGCTGCACGGTAGACCAGTGGTAATGGTGTTGCTCTCAGCTGGCCCGTTATGATCCGGCAGGCGTTGTTGAGCTCGGGGTCTAGCTTGGAGGCATGGCATGATCGGGCCCATACAGCTGAGCAGTACTTCGCAGTTGAGTAGCTGAGGGCCAATGTTGTGGTCTTAACAGATAGTAATAAAGTGCAACTTTAAAGAAATAGATAGCAGCAGTGTTAGATGTGACTCGTTATATAGGGATAGATGTCAGGTTCACTGCTCTCCAAATTATATGTTTCGGTGTATTGGTTCTTTGGCAGTATGTTATTCCGAGGATTTTGATTTGGTTAAGCCATTGAATGTTGGGTACCTGGGCTATTTTAGTTTCCCAGGGTTCAGGTCCGAGATTCATGATTTTGGTCTTTTGAATATTTACTTTGGCATCACTTGCGAGGCCCAAACTATTGAAAGTGTATAAGATTTTATGTAGGCTAGGTACATCTCTTAGAAACAGGGTTGTATCATCTGCATACATGATGCGTTTTTGTTGCTTTTTTTTTCTGGAGATTCTGTTGCCTTTAATTTTCAGGTTTCTCCATTTTTTTTCTAAAACAGTTACTAGACATAAAATGTATAGTTGGGCCGAGAGGGCAATCTGTTGTACTGACCGATCGATTTGGAAGGGGTCAGATATTACTTGGTTTACGATCACACAACTGGAGGGATTGTTGTAAAGTATTTTTATCCATCTTCTGAAATAAGGGCCTATGTTGGTGTTTTCGAGTATTTTGTGTAAGAAGCTATGTTCTAACCTATCGAAAGCCTTTCTTGATCAATGGATACAATTTATGCATGTGTGTTTGTCTGTTTTACATATTCTATAAGGTCTCTGATGAAGTTTGCGTGTTGCTCTATTGTTCTGTTTTTGATGCTACATGTTTGTTCTTGGTCTTTCAGTTGGGGTAGGTAAGTTTTGATTTTATTGTTTAATGTATTGGCTATCATTTTGTAGTCTGTATTAGAAAGAAATGGGTCTGTATTGTTTGCCGCCTGTTGTGTTCCTTTCTTTGTGTATGAGGATTATAATGTACGACGTGTTTTGACTGTTTGTTAATTGTCCTTCTTGATATATTTCTTTGGTTAGTTTTAGAAGGGTTTTGTTTTAAGGAGGGGGAAGAAACTTTAAAAAAAATTCCACCGTTAAGCCATCGGGGCCTGGGGACGTGTTCGTGTTCATGTTGTCTAAACGGTGCTGTAGGTCTTCTAGGGAGATCTTTGTCTCTAGCTGTTCATTCTGTTCGTCTGTTAGTATTTTTTGTTGTTGTTGTGAAATCGGTGTAGTGGTCATGTATGTCTGTTGATATTTCGCCGCTTGTGTACCGTTGTTTGTCTCGTTTTTTGTTATTGACCGTCTGTGGTTCTGACTTTGTCTATCTTTGAGTCCTTGGAAAAGACTCTTTACTCACATTCTCTCACCGTACTCAGGTGTAAAATGAGTACCTGGCCTTAACAGCGTTGTCTTTGTCCTAAAAATTATAATATCGCCTAATATGGCGTTATGTCCCGTCCTTCATGTTAAATGTTGCTGTTGACCAGGGACCCCTTGTATAGCGCTTTGAGCACATTTAGTGGATATCGCGCTATATAAAAGCTCATTTTAAAAATGTTATCTTCGCCTGTTGTGTAATTCGATTTCTATCCTGGCTATTGTGTCGTTCAGTTCCGTGTAGTCATTGCGTGTTTTGTATGTGCTTCTTACTTTGTGGCCTCTGTATTTTTTTTTTTTTTTTTTTTGGTTTCTGTTCTATTGCTTTGAGTTTTTCTATTGCTTTGGTAACATGTGGTTTTGTTTGTGTTTTTATTTTGTTGTTTCACGCCCTGTCGGAACAAACACACTCACACACATACTGATGAATCACGACCTGCCGCGTTAGACACACAATGGATGGGCTATTTCTGTACACACACACACACACACACACACGCACACACACACACACACACACATACACACACCAACTGATGCTAACATATTATAGCAACAGTAGTAATACCTAATGACATTCTATTACACATGAATAATTTCATGACAGGCTCAATAAAATTGGTACTGGTTATAAT
>NC_088371.1:30847753-30850253 GCF_034508935.2 Berghia stephanieae
ACTACACACATACACACACACATACACTCCCTTTCCTTCCTTTCTCTGATATTATTCAAATACCCACTCAAACGGCTACAATGACAACACGCACAATTCCACCGGTATCATTCTTCACTTCCTCATTCTTGTTGTAGTCAATGCCAGATCTTTCAAGGGCTCACGTGGAAAGGCCGCCAGGTAATCTTCTTTGATCTTCACCGCCGTCCAATTCGTTCCGGCCCAAATCACAGACTAATCCATCATCTCAGCTGACCACCGGGTTTTCATCGGACTCCAGGCCCTTGATCTACCAAGCATTCCTTCATTCTCTCTCTCTCTCTCTCTCTCTCTCTCTCTCTCTCTCTCTCTCTCTCTCATCAATCTTCTCTTCTCTTCTCTCATCTTCACTATCTATCTATCTATATATCTATCTATCTCTATCTTTCTATCTATCTATTATCTATTATATATCTATCTATTCTCTTATCTCTATCTATCGCTATCTATCTATTATTCTCTTTGTCTTTATCTTATTTCAACCTCATCTCTCTTCTCTCTATCTCTCTCTATCTATCTATCTATCTTCTCTGACTCTTTATCTGTCTTTCCCCCCCCCCCCCTTTCTCCTCCCTCCCCCTTTTCTTCCTCCTTCCCCCCCCCCCCCCTTTCTCCCTCCCCCCCTCCCCCCCCCCCCCCCCCCCCCCCCCCCCTTTCTCCCTTCCCCCCCCTCTCTCTCTCTCTCTTGTAAGGCCATGGCTCGGCTATCACTGTGGGACGGAGCAAAATTAGATCCTTGGAAAAGTCTCTTTCCTCACATTCTCTCACCCTTACCGGTCAGTAACAAGGTTAAAAACAGCTCATAATAGGTATAGATAGTATGCAGATGATGTCACTCAGGCCTTTGTTATTGTTTTTGCCATCCGCGTTTGTGAGTTGTTCTCACTAAACTGTATTAACAAGACTATAAAAGTTCATGGTTACACAGAGTTTGTGTGTTGGTCCGTTATACTTCCGGATGGCAATGTTGTGAACTCCTTGGCCAAGCGCATTCTATCTATAGTTTCAATAGCCACTTAGTACGCACATGGCGCTTAACAAGTTCTCTGTCGAAAATAACCCATAGTAACGCAGTAAGGCGTCATGTGCCTTTTTATATTATATACATATATAGTTTTAAAAATGTTTGTAATTAGATATATAATATATATATATTATATATATATATATTTATATATATATATATATATATATATATATTATATATAATATATATATAACGAAACGACGTCCGGTAGGCTATATTACCTTTTTTTTACATTTACGTCCAGGTACTCATTTTACACCTGAGCACGGTGAGAGAATGGGAGTAAAGAGCCTTTTCCAAGTATGCGGATGTTATGAGTTATCTAACTAACCGTTAAAGCTTACACACCGTTGATATTATGTTTAATTTGGCCAGCAATGTGAGTATTTTACATAAAAAAACGTATAGCATCAATACAGGTCTGTTGTTTATCATTGTTATTATTATACAAACTAGAACTGACTATGTTTGTCTGAATCTATACTCGAGACAAGGATGAAATTAACAAGATTAACTCGTTCACGGCCTTTCTCTTTAAAAATTTGGCCAGAAAACTCGTCCTTCAAATATCGATCGATTTAAAGACCCTCATCATGTCAAAAAAATCTCAAACCTGGGACGTCTAGGAAGACTTCACGAACTCCCAGATTTGATAGTGTTTGCCAAGATGAGGGTCTTTAAATCGATCGATTATTGAGGGACGAGTTTTCTGGCCAAATTTGTTTAAAACGTGTTTTTCCAGAACACAACAGTTAACTGGATAAGTGTGACCCCTCGTCTCAAAACGGTATTAAGTCGGGATGAATAAGTTGCTGAAAATTGAATTTGTGGCCAGAAATATCAGACTTGCGTTGAGTTTATTTGCTTTATTGAGAAGAATGGATATCATATTTTAGAGTGATAAATACTAGTAAGTCATAATTTTGACCAGTTTAGTTTTAATTAATTTGACTTTTTAGCATCAGTTTCATCCCGACATAATACCGTTTTGAGACGTTGAGTCATAAATGGAGTCAAACTCCATCAAGCCAGTACTCACAAGTCGTGCACCCTCTGGTATCAGCGGACGAGATAAAACCGTCGTAACAGAGAGATGTAAGCAGCTGTCATTCTCCCCAGGCTGCAATGATTGAAAACCGCCCAGGTGGCGGGGGAGTGAAATTTATTCAATAATATCACTCATTTACTACATGTTGTGTAGAGGTAATCTGTAAATACGATGGTAAAGTAGAGGAGGTAAATGGTAATGGTGTGTTATATTATAAGGCAGGTAAGTAAATAAATAAATGTGATGGAATGGATTGATGAATGGATTATGATGGAAAGAATAAATGAATGAATGATTGAATGAATGAATGAATGAATGAGTGAAGGAATGAATGAATGACTGAATGGATGGATGGATTCATGAATAGATAATGATGGAAATAATAA
>NC_088371.1:30852753-30855253 GCF_034508935.2 Berghia stephanieae
ATGACACTCACTTTCGAATCTGAAGTTCCCGGGTTCGAACCTCGCTCGACGCATCGTTGAGTCCTTGGACAAGACTCTTTAATCACATTTTCTTACCCAATTCATGTGTAAAATGAGTGCCTGGCCGTTAATAACGGTGTCTATGTCGAAAAAAAAAATAATTGTGTCTCCTTCTCCTAACAGGCGTCATGTCTCGTTCTACATGTAACGTGTTGCTGTTGGCCAGGGTCCATTTGTAAAGTGCTCTGAGCTGGGGGGGGGGGGGGGGGGGGTTCTTGCATTTTTCTTTTTTTCTTTATTGTTTTGTCTGGCACTGTTTCATACATATTTTTTCAGATCTTTGTCTTACACCAGAGTCTGCTTGTAACTTTGACATTTTATGTAATCTTCAGACATTTTGGATTTATATCATAAACAAAACAATTACTATCATCATACAATAAACAATTGAATTCAAATTTTGTCCAAGATGTTTTGTGGCGCGATTCCAAGATTTGTCGCGTTCGACCCTGTCGAGATTGTGAAACTCCCTTTGACTTGTGTTGTCCTAATTTATGTAAATGGTTCTGACTTTATTCATTGCGAACCTTTTATAAAATATCGATCGTTCGATTGTAATTCCTACTTCCTTACAAAGGAGCACACTATTTCCTGCCCAGCAATGTTTTTGTTGATTCGTCTTAAATAAATAACAATGTGAAATTGAGTGTAAGCTTCAATTTAATTACAAAGACAGATGAAATGGACGTTTCGGGTTTCCCCTTTATCAACAAACAGGATGAATGAAACAATACAGATGAATGAGATAAGATGCTTAACAACGCCACTACCACATCATCTCATTCATCTGTAGTGTTTCATTCATCCTGTTTTGTTGATAGAGGGGAAACCCGAAACGTCAATGTCTATTTTATCTGTGTGTTTTTTCGTATATTAAATTGAAGCATACATTCAATTTCACATTGTTATTTATTTCTTCGAGCTTCGAGCAGCAACATTTACATTACAGAGTATGGCAATGAAAGCGTTATTGTTCACAGCACTTGCGATACCTTGGCTCATTATATTATACTGTTGTGTTAAAGAGGAAGATGGGTGCACAATTCAGGGCAGTCCATTATTATCAAGAATGCTGTGTCCACTTTAGTCACAAATTTAGACTTCTGTGGTCACAAAACAAAATTACAACAAAGAAGAATTGATAACAATGCAATTTATATAAATAAATGTATCTTCATAATTTATCCCCGAGGGAATGTTTTCCATTACAGTCTATTCTTAGGGGGTTGCGATAGCTCAGTTGGTAGAGCTCCCACTTCACACGTAAAGGGACCGAGATAAATCCCGAGTGCAATCGATATTTTTTTTATGCCCCCCCCCCCCCCTCCCGTTTTTGTCCGCCGTCCAGTGATTGGGTAGCTGGGTCAATCAGATCTGGTGGAAAGTACTTTTGCGATAGATTATTGTCTAGCAAGATTATTGGGTAGCAAGCAATTACTATTGTCCATTCCAGGGGATAAACTCTCGCTCCATGCACCTAATAGCTCTGAAGGACTACTTTGGGTTTTTTTTACTATTCTAAGGGAACACTTGGATATTCTAAGCTTTGGCCTCAGTGCAGCACAGCAACGTGAGTTAGGGCGAGGAGACTTGACTTGTTCAATCAAGACTTCAGTCACTCAACGTAATCAAGGTTTGGCCCCTTCTTTTGTTCATCTTTATACCCTCTCTTAGAGACATCTAGTTGGGTTCACATTTTTTAACGCTTATTTATCGAACACAGATGAACGTATAGATTGAACGAAGTTGACGTCACTCGGGTCTTAGTTACTGTTTTTTTTTTTCCATCCGCGTTTATGAGTAATTCTCACTAAACTGTATTATCCAGACTATAAACGTTCATGGTTACACAGAGTTTTGTGTATTTGTGACCCCTCGTCTCAAAATGGTATTATGTCGGGATGGACCAGATGCTAAAAAAAATCAACTTATAGTTAAACTGTTCAAAAATATGAAACGTTGGCATTTAGCACCGTAAAATATGATATTCTTGCTCCTCTATAAAGCATATAAACTCATCTTCAGCATGATATTTCTGGCTACAAATTTCATTTTCAGCATCTTAATCATCCCGACTTAATACCGTTTTGAGACGAGGGGTCACATTTGGTCCGTTATACTTCCGGATGGCAATGTTATGAGCTTCTTAGCCGAGCGCATACTATCTATTGAATGAGAGACTTAGTCGATATTTCATATCAACGTAACAAGACCTGGCAGGCTTGAACACCGTTCCAAACCCTGACTTGTTCAATCACGGAAAACAACATCCGTCGACCAGGCAGGGTTGGTTCTGATTCTAACAACAAAGTAGGGAAGGAGGCGATTCATCATGTTCCTCCTCGGTGGGCGACAGTTGGCGCAGGGCGGCAGGCGCGAGTCCCAGATGATACAATAACACATGCGTACGTCCCAGACTGGGCAGCCATCAGATCCCAAT
>NC_088371.1:30860253-30867753 GCF_034508935.2 Berghia stephanieae
ATAGCTTGACCCTAATAGAAACTGAACATTTGCCTGTTTTATAAGTTACCTGTGAAGAACCATTTGCTTATTTTAATATCAGAACATTGAGAAACAATTGATCTGTTTATGAATACTGTGAAATCAGAACAATTTCAAGAAGAGACAAATTAACAATATTAGAACAACCTTACAGTTTTGTTGAATATCAAGGACACTCTTTTGGCTTTCTTCTACACGTCTGGATTGTGTTTAGTTAGTTAGTTAATTATTAGTTGCCTGTATGACTGTGATGGTTGCAACCTATCTGTGAGATTGTCTGATGTGGTAGCGGTTTGGTAAAGTATTGATAATTAATTGATTTAATTATATATTTTCATATCGCTTTCATATCATATTCATCATCACACCATCTCCATCAATTTGTCATCCATCCATTTGATTTCATACTTATGACATCTATCATTTCATCTTCATATCTCATAATATCTTTGTTATATTGTAATAAAATATATCTTCATTTAGCTTCAAAACCTTTATCAACGTATTGTGTTTGGTTATTGATCGGTGTCGTAGCTTGAATATAGCACACATAAACAAGGTTGCAAACTGCGCTACATAAGCATACGGTTTACGTGCGCACTTTGTGACATAGTAGTAGTAGTAGTAGTAGTAGTAGTAGTAGTAGTAGTAGTAGTAGTAGTAGTAGTAGTAGTAGTAGTAGTTGTAGTAGTAGTAGCAGTAGTAGTAGTAGTAGTAGTAGTAGTAGTAGTAGTAGTAGTAGTAGTAGTAGTTTGGTAGTAGTAATGGTGGTGGTGGCGGTGGTAGAAGAAGAAAAAAGAAGATGATGATGATGATGATGTAGTAGTAGTAGGGAAAGAAGAAGAAGAAGAAGAAGAAGAAGAAGAAGAAGAAGAAGAAGAAGACGTCATAGTAGTAGTAGTAGTAGTAGTAGTAGTAGTAGTAGTAGTAGTAGTAGTAGTAGTAGTAGTAGTAGTAGTAGTAGTAGTTGTTGTTGTAATAGTGGAGGTGGTAGATGAAGAAAAAGAAGAAGAAGAAGGAGAAGAATTAACCTGTCCTCAATCGTATCTGGTCCCCATATCCATCGTCTTTCATCCCCCCCCCCCCCCCCTCCCATTATACTAATACACCCTCAAAACCCCCATTCACAAAGTGAGCATGAAATTATTCATATTTTTACATCCCAAATTCATGGAATGCATGTACAATATTCAATCCTGATGAATATGTATAAAAGCATCGTGAGAAAATGTTCTCAATTTGAGAACAAAGAAAAATTTGCTTCACATTCAGTTGGAAGAATTTACAACACTCTTTAATATTCTATATTCTTTGCACTAAAATCATTGTATATCTATATAAAAATTGGAATATTAATATAGTGGAAATTAGAAAAGAATCCTTTGTCATTTCATATTCAAAATGCTTAAAAATTACTTGAGAATTAATTTGGCCAGAAAACTTGTCCTTCAAATATCGATCAATTTAAATGGCCATCATCTTGACAAAATCTCTCAAACCTGGGACTTCCAAGGAGTCCCAGGTCTGAGAGTTTTTGCCAAGATGAGGGTCATCAACATCGATGGATATTTGAAGGACGATTTTTCTGGTCAAATTATTAAATACAAGTTTGTCCAAAGTACGTTTGTTATCTGGTAAAAGATGAGTTGATGATGTGACTGTCCCAAGGAAGTGCTAGGAGATATTGGGGACAGTGAGTGGAGCAGGCACTTGTGTTGGTATTAACAAGAAATAAAGTGAGCCTGTGGAGTTGTCGTATCAGTAAGGTCGCGGGTTTGAGCCCCCTTTGTCGTTGAGAAGTTTTTATTCTCTGTTGTCTTCTGGTAATTTTCTACTCTTTTTTAAAAATAAGATATTGGTAAAATTGTTGCTGCTTGAAGCCCGAAGGAAAAAATAACGAAACGTATTGAATTGTAGGCTTCAATTTATTAGACGAAGACAGATACTGTAGACGTTTCGGGTTTTTCCTTCATCAACAAAATAGAATGAATGAAACACTACAGACGAATGAGATAATGTGATAGTGGCTTTGTTAACAATGTCACTACCACATTATCTCATTCGTCTGTAGTTTTTCATTCATCCTGTTTTGTCGATAAAGGGGAAACCCGAAACGTCCACAGTATCTGTCTTCGTCTAATAAATTGAAGCTTACAATTCAACACGTATCGTTGAAAGATATTAATAAAGATGGGTTGATGAATAAGCTTAATTGATCTTAACGTAACCGTGATTACAGACTTTATATGGTATTGTATATTAGTAATAAACTTTATTTTTTTTAATAAATGAAGCATAATAATACAATATAATGTAAATAAATGCATCACATGATATAAATAATCAGGTTTACATTATAAGGCTACAATGTAAATAATGATTGCTAGTAGAAGTGTAAACCAGATAGAATAAAATATGAAAGAAATTCAGGAGCAGGCACCAGTATAAGAAAAATACAAGAAAAAAAAAATCCCAAAAAAAAAATCAATCGATTGATTTTTGTGGATGTTTTCTTTTTTCTTCTATTTTTCTTTCTTGCTTTGTCAGGCACCTTTCATACACACTTGTTCAGGTCTTTATTTTTATTTTTTTAAATGAACTCCTTGTGTATAATTGGGATAGTTTGCAGAAGAATGTACTTAATTTTCTCATCATATGTTTACCAAATTACAATCGTAGAGTTCTCTTTTCCACGTGAATAATATCATGTTTCAAAGTTTTTAAGTTTTCAATCTTAGGCTTTCGCCAACAAACCATATAATTTGATGACAACAAACATGAAAGTGGAAAAAAAATGGTAAAGGGAACCAAAAAAATAAAACGATACCATTAATAACCACCAAAAAAAATACAACAATCGTATTACCAATAATACGTACAAGTCACAATGGAAGTCACAATAATATTCAGTAAGTCACTCCCCAATCAATTTACATTTGTCACATCTTTTTTTTTTTTTTTTTTTTTTGTCCCAAGATGTTACAGGCCGATTCTAGTTGGTTAACGTCAGGAGGATCTTCAAACGCTGGACCCGTCTCCAACCGTAGCCATCGTAAACTTATAGCCTGCCACTGATAAAGATAATGACGTCAAAATGCCAGTCTTTGGCCACAAAAGAAAACAAATCGTGAGTTGTATTCAATAGTTCAGCCAATAGAATCACTTATGAACTCTACTATCTACAACTCACTAGACGCTGCACAAACCTTTAAAATGACGTCAAACTGTAAGCCCTGGAGGGTTCTAGCGTGGCCATCGTTAACTTATAGCCTGACATTGACCAAAAAATGACGTCAAAATGCCAGTCTTTGGCCACAAAAGAAAACAAATCGTGAGTTGTATTCAATAGTTCAACCAAAGGGAGCGCTTGTTTCCATGAGCTCTGCTAACGACAACTCACTAGGCGGTGCAAAAACCAAATAATGACGTCAAAAGACCAATCCTTTTTGGGTCTCAGTGTCAGGCTATAACCTAACGATGGCTACGCTCAAACAAGACGGAAAAATGTGTATAAAAAGCAGTTTCCGAAGACTTTTGATGAGAAGCACAAGCTGGTGTCTGCACTAGGAACTCCATCCTGATGCCATGTATAAATTGGGTATCTGGCCGTTAACAGCGTTGTCTCTGTCGGAAAAAAATGCATCATCACCAATCAGGCGTCATGTCTCGTTCTACATGTTACGTGTTGCTGTTGGTCAGGGACCCTTTGTAAAGCTCTTTGAGCACGTTTAGTGGATATTGCGCTTTATAAAATCTCAAGTTTGTTTTTGGTTTGTATTTTTGTTGTTGTTTCTTTTGTTTGTTTGTTTGTTTGGTTTTTTGGTTTTTTTTTTTTTTTGTTTTTTAATTGTATATCGAGAACTTTCTTTCTTTTCATTAATTTTTTTCCTTTTGAGGAGAGTTGTTTTGTGTATCTTTTAAGACTCGAACTCATGACCTTCTCGAATGTGAATCTCAACGACAGTTTACCTCTCTCCGTAACATGTTGGACTCGTCCCCGTTGTTCCTCTTTAATCTCTAACCCACCCCCTAACATGTCACGCACGGCTCGCCACTCACCACCTCTCACCGACCTCTCACGACAACACAACACACAACCTATCCAGCCAGCCAGATGTAATCATAATTAATGGCCCTATCGAGCTCATTAACCGCCAAAAAAAAAAAATCGACACTTTACTTAACCCGTGTGGCAGGCAACAGGACAATTTGGTGGTAATCCTGGCCAAAACCCCTTTTCTCTCGGATTGGTCCATAAATCTTGACGAATGGTTTGGTTGGCAGCGTATAGACTTAACCCTTTACAAGCGGACTTATTTTAGGTTGACATACTAAATCATACGTTTAACGCCACGAAATCAGTAAAAGCGATGCGACATTGACTTCATTTAAGCCAGAAAAGTATCGCTGACACAGCTCTTTGGGTGAGAATGGCTAGAGTGGCAAGATCTGCAATTATAATCAGACAAATAATGAAAGAAAAAAGAAAGCAAAAACACTTAGAAAGAAATCCGCTTCAAAAGTAGTGACGTCACTTCCCTCGTAATGACGCATAGTAACTCAGTAACTGGCTCTAAACTATCGGAACAATGGCGGACGCCCTTATGAAATACTTCTCCGACGAGCATAAAAGTGTATCCAGAGGAGAAAAACATTATACTCGTAAATCGGATCATGTTTTGACTTTTACACATTCTGATCACATGACATGTGAAAAAATTGTAGCCAGCATGAAGAATAAAAATTATACCGATTTTCTTTGTTTAGAACCAAGCTGCTCGTTGCTGGGCGGATGTGACACCAGACTATTGAATCCTATTCACGATCTCTGCCTTCAAAGACGTAAGCGATACGTTTTCACGCGGACTGACAATCCGATCATCCTCTAATGACCGTCCTTTGAGAATTGTTTCTCTGCGATGCTCGAGCTTAACTTTTTGGAAATTTCTTTCGTGCTCGATGCTTTTTGCATTTCTCCCCAACACGGCAGGCAGATGGAATCAAACTTCCCTATCGCACACACAGTACAAGTTGCCAGTTTCGCGTATTCTTAACCTTAGCATTCTCACGACATTCGTAAGTGCCTATAACCATAATTTTATAAATACGAGGAATGATTTATGTCGAGTAATTTCCCCCCTAATTCAACGCTAGGGTCAATATATTACTACTACTACTACTACTACTACTACTACTACTACTACTACTACTACTACTACTACTACTACTACTACTACTACTACTATTACTACTACTACTATTATTATTAATAGTAATAATAATAATAATAATAATAATAATAATAATAATAATAATAATAATAATAATGATAATAATAATAGTAGTAGTAGTAGTAGTAGTAGTAGTAGTAGTAGTAGTAGTAGTAGTAGTAGTAGCAGCAGTAGTAGTAGTAGTAGTAGTAGTAGTAGTAGTAGTAGTAGTAGAGTAGTAGTAGTAGTAGTAGTGTAGTAGAGTAGTAGTAGTAGTAGTAGTAGTAGTAGTAGTAGTAGTAGTAGTAGTAGTAGTAGTAGTAGTAGTAGTAGTAGTAGTAGTAGTAGTAGTAGTAGTTGTAGTAGTAGTAGTAGTAGTATAATGAAAAACAAATTGAAATCTCTTTGAGTGTTTCAATTGATGGGACCTAACTCATAAAATTAAACACGTGAACGAGTCATTACAGAGTTGTCTTAGTGAGTGTTCTATGCACTCACTGCAAAGCAAAAATCTGGACAGTCGCGTATGGTACAGTGCCAGATAGAAATATATGAAAAATATTGATTACATCTATGTCAATAACACATTAATCTGTGTGAGTGTGTGTTTTGTATGTATGTCTGTCTCTCTGTTTGTCTGTCTGCCCATCTGTCTATCTGTCAATCCGTCCGTCCGCCTGGATGGATGGATGGATGGGTGGATGGATTATGGATGGATCATACTAAAAAGGAAAGTTTGATTCTAAAGATTCTATATTTAGGTCTAGGATGCACTTTTTTTATCATGCTGAGAGCAAATTATTTATTTCTAAAGCTTTTTATGGTGATACGTCTTTTTTTTTTCGCACAGAAACTACGAATTTTTGAAAATTCAAATACGGCAGCTTTGTCTTAACCATCTTTGGGAGGTGGGAAAGGGGCAAATTACTGGTTAACGGGAGGTAACCAATAGAATCTTTTATTGAAAGAGTTATTTACAGAGTTGTCTATCCTGCTCCCAACCATGCCTCAGACACTTTTATTTTGATATCAATATTCTCTCAACATCAATAGAAGGTTATCGAAATCGACATTGAACGACGAACGACAAGCAAAAAGGCCCGGATCTGTCTTCTCACGTCACCACACGATGGGTACAAGTAGCATTTGTCGTAGTTGTTGGTGGCGTAAGAAGACGTAAGAGATGCGGGCTTTCTTGTTCGTCTTTGGCGTTCGACGTCGATTTCGTTAACTTGTTAATATCAATATCACCAAGTCTCTTTTACTGGTAGGTTGATAAAATGTAATATCACAAACATTTTACCATCATTTTCACTCATTTTGTGCATTAGCACGCTAAGTGTAGCTTGAATTTTATGATAAAAACGTGGCACCTAGCAGTCTACCATCGAGGTCTCTCACTCAGGTTGGTTTGTTTCTTTTTTTTTTACGTTTCATTATTGTTTTTGTTTGTTTGATTGTTTGTTTTTGTTTTGTTTCTTTTTTTTCCTTTTTTTTTCTTTGTTTTGATTGATTTGTTTTTGTTTTCTGATTTATTTATTTTTGTTTGGTTTTGTTTTGTGGGGGGTGGGTTTGGGGGTGAATGACTTAAAGGAAAACAAATAACTTTAAAAGTGAAAATCCCTCCCAAATATGCATATTAAAATGCTGACAAAAACTAACAACAAAATATTTTGAAAAGAAATAGTTTGACTACACATGTTAGAGGCCACGGAGGAAGCCAGCAGTGGGGTCATGTGTTGGATTGTTCCATTATTCGCCATAGGGGTGATGCCTACGATGTCACATATAACGTTGTAGAGGTCAACGGAGCGAATGGACTTGACTGATGACCCTGCCTTGAAATCTGTGCGACACAATTGACAAAAAAAAAAGGAAATCAGATCAAATAGTCAGTATTATTCGACCAAAAGTCATAAACAAAAATGAATATAACAACTTTTTTTAAAAAAAAGAACAAAATACAATTTTTGTTTATAACTTTCTAGCAGTCTAGTATCACTTTGTATTATTCTACCACTCACCTTAAAATAGCAACGCGTAATTATATCAAATCGATAATTGGTTTCGTGAGATAATCAAGCGTTAAATTTTACAAAAATTACATTAATAATAATAATAATAAAAAGAAGTATCATTTCAGTATTTTTGTTTATGTCTTTAATTCAGAGATCATTTTTTAAATCGACAGAGGGGTAGAAAGAAAGATTTATTATACTCTTGTGTTTTGTAATTCGAAATTTGTTCCCAACGCGCACGCACAGGTTCG
>NC_088371.1:30872753-30877753 GCF_034508935.2 Berghia stephanieae
CCTTGTAAAGCGTTTTGAGCACGAGTAGTAAATAGTGTGCTTTATAAACGCTCAAATTTGTTGTCTTATCTTTTTAAATGTAATGATAATAATAATGATGATGATGATGATGATGATGATGATGATGATGATGATGATGACGACGACGACGATGTCATCTGCTACTCACTTTATCTTGAAGGTTCGGATTGGATAAAAAAATGTTGCAAAGAGCATTGTCCTCGGTTATGGTTGTGAAAAGGTCAGAGGTCAAAATGTTGGTGATGTTAATGGTCCTTGACCTGTCGATACTTGTCATACCGTGATCCGACACTATCATCAAGTTCACCTGATCATAAAGTGGACAAAAAAAAGTTATACAAGCGTACTGGTTTTATTGGAATATTAACCCATTATGTTTCTGAATAGGTTCAAATCTCTTAACTAAATCATCATTCAAATGAAACTAATGACATTTTATCACTCATTTAAGCTTTTCAGCAATATTGTTCATAATAAGCTGACAGAATTTAAAAGGGCAATACGGATAACCGCAATAATAATAATAATAATAATAATAATAATAATAATAATAATAATAATAATAATAATAATAATAATAATAATAATAATAATAATAATAATAATAACAATAATAATAATAATAATAATAATATAATAATAATAATAATAATAATTATAATAATAATAATAATAATAATAATAATAATAATAATAATAATAATAATAATAATAATAATAATAATAATAATAATAATAATAATAATGACAATCTATTGATATAGAGATTTACTATCCTCTGGTAAAGAACCTCGCGCTGTTTTAAAAAGCAAGCACGCACGCACAAACACAAACACACAAACACACACACACACACTCAAACACACACACACACACACATATCTGTGTGTCTCTCTCTGTCACACACACACACACACACACACACACACACACATACTTACCAAAACTTAACTTTACAATTGTTCAACTAGCGTAAAAATAGCTCTAAAATATTCATAATAATATTCATAATAATATTCATCACAAGAACTAAGTCTTATATAATGACAGAGCATTCCACAAATAAATCAATCTGAAGGAAAGTCATTTTGCAATCAGTCTAACAAAGCACTCATTGTCTAGGACTTAGAATCATGAAATGACTTACAAGTCACAGACACATTTTGGTATGAAATCTAGTTCTTGTATCCAGGCAATAGTACCTACGACAAGTATAACAAGAAATGAATTGAGTAGGAAAGTACAAGAAGACAACAGAGAATAAAAACGTCGCAGGGGTAATGGGGTCTCTTCTACAAGTAAACAAGGACTGCAACATGGTATCAAATGAGATGTCGGTGATTCTCGTACAGATCTGATTTTTCTCATCAGATTGCCCATAAGATTTGGCCAGAAAACTCGTCCTTCAAATGTCGAGCGATTTAAACGACCCCAGTTTGGAAACAAAATAAACCCTCTCAAACCGGGGACCTCGCGAGGTCTTCCTTTGATGTCGCATGTTGTAGGGTATTTGCCAAGACGAGAATCATTTAAATCAATTAAGGACGAGTTTTCTGACCAAATTTTTAAATACGTTTTTTTTTGGAGTAACAAAGTTAACTGGTAAAAAGAACATTTAACTTGAGCTTGAACGTTTATATAGCGCAATATTCACTAAACGTACTCAAAGAGCTTTACAAGGGGTCCCTAGGCAACAACAACACTTAACATATAGAACGAGACATGACGCCTTTTAGAGGATATTACAATTTTTTTTCGGACAGAGACAACGCTGTTACACCCGAGTACGTTAAGAGAATGTGAGTAAAGAGTCTTTTCCAAGGACTCAACTATGCGCCGAGCGAGGCTCGATCCCAGGACCTTCCGATCCGAAAGCGAGTGTCACACCACGAGACCACGTAGCCGCACATTGATCCAGCATACAGACAGTAAAGCTCTTTTACCATCTCACTCTCCTCGAGTCCTTCCATCGAGTCTAAGAGGTTTCCAACGACTGCATCGATTTCCATCAGGACTCCCTTCAGATTGTTTGGGCCATTCACGTGACCGTAATGATCAATGTCTTCGTGATAAATACCTGGTAAAAAAGATTTAAAATGGAGCTTTTATACAGCGCAATATCCACTAAACGTGCTCAAATCGCTTTACAAGGGGTCCCTGACCAACAGCAACACGTAACATGTAGAACGAGACATGACGCCTTAAGGCGACATTACAATTTTTTCCGACATATACAACGCTGTTAACCCTCTCCTTACCGATCCTTTTCAGTATTTTCCCAAAATGGCAGGCTTACCAAGCAGAAAAAATATTTTTATACTCAAACAAGCTCCAACATTATGTTCTTATTAATTAAACAAAGATTACAAAATTAATCTAAATTAGAAAAAAAATGTATATTGTGTCGTAACAAATGTGACGATTTTGCTGTAGGTGATAAGGAGAGGGTTAACGGCCAGGTACACCTGAGTACGGTGAGAGAATATAAGTAAAGAGCCTTTTCCAAGGACTCAACGATAATATTCTCATCTGGTATCAAGTATCCATACTATAATATGTACATAGATGTTTCTTCTCCAATATTTCGTTCATAGCCTTTTAACATATTCAGTAGCAAATCACGATGGACATTTAACTCATACATAATAAAAATTCAATGCAATAAATATTTTAAACCACAAGACAAAACATCTAGTGTAAAGGATTGTTTAATCAGCAGTAAAAATAAATGCACAAAGTACCACATTAGCATGTACTACTTATACAATATTTCAACCCACCCAATCAGTTCGTGATATATTGGTAATTTATCCATCTATCCATCCATCTTCCTAACAACCCATCCATCCACCTATCTCTCTAACAACCCATCCATCCACCTATTCACCTAACTCCCTAACAATCCATCCATCCATCCACCTATCTCCTCCCTAGCAACCCATCCATCTATCCAGCTCAATCTACCTTACGAACAAACCCCGTATAAGACACAGGCGAGTAATATGAAGATTCATCCATACATTGATTAATCCACCTATCCATTCACCCACCAGTCCATCCACAAATTTATCCATTGATCTGTCTACTTATCCCTCCATCCTTACTTACGAAAGTTACCGCTCCAGTCTTAGTGCAACAAACCCAAATCCTAGTGGCTAACTTGACTTCAGACAAAACCCAATCCTAATGGCTGACTTGACTTCAGACAAAACCCATTCATAGTAGCTGACTTGACTTCAGACACAACCCAAATCCTAGTGGCTGACTTGACATCAGACAAGACCCAATCCTAATGGCTGACTTGACTTAAATCAAATAAAATTGAGCTTTTATATAACGCAATATCAACACAATCCTAAGATCAAAAGTAGAGAAAGCCCTATACTGCATGAAAACAGGGAAGGCCAATGGAATAGATGGGGTGTCAACAGAAATGCTGCAAGCACTGGGTGAATTTGGTGTTGATGTGATAACGGACCTTATGAATGAAATATACGAGTCAACGCACATCCCAGAAGACCTTCGCACTTCTATCTTCATACTGCTACCCAAGAAAGCGGGTGCAATTGAGTGTTCGGACTACAGAACAATCAGTCTTATGGGCCATCTACTGAAAATCCTCCTGACAATAATCCTGAAAAGAATCTCGTCAAAAGTAGATTGTGAGATTTCAGAACAGAAAACTGGATTCAAAAAGAACAGTGGCACCAGGGAGGCAATTTTCGACTTTAAAATCCTGTCAGAAAAATACTTAGAGGTCCAAAAAGACATATATGCCTGTTTTATCGACTACTCAAAGGCATTTGATTCTGTTAGTCATCAGAAACTTATCCAGGACCTTGTGACAACAGGTGTGGAAGAGAATGATGTGGCTCTAATCGCTAATCTGTACTGGCAGCAAAAGGCTCAGATAAAAGTGCAGGCAGATACAACAGATGCAATTGAAATCAAGAAAGGAGTGCGCCAGGGATGTGTTATGTCTCCTTGCTTGTTTAATTTATACACAGAGTCTATTTCTCGGCAAGTAGAAACAGCACAAGGGTTGAAGGTTGGTGGCCACAACATCAACAATTTACGTTACGCTACGATACTGTCTTGTTGGCGGAAAGTAAGGAAGACCTACAGAAGCTACTTTCAAAAGTGAACGAAGAGAGTAAAGAAAAGGGGCTGTTCATGAATGCGAAGAAGACAAAAACAATGGTGATAACAAAAAAGAAAGAGCCCATAGATATAGATATAGAAATAGAAGAGTGTCCAGTGGAACAAGTAAAGGAGTTCACGTACTTGGGGCAGTTGGTAACATCCGATGCAAAGTCTGACAAAGAGATCAGGAGACGAATAATGCTGGCCAAAAACGCGTTCATGAAACTAAAGCCAATCCTCACCAACACAAATATCTCCATCAGAACACGAATGAGGTGCACCAAATGCTATGTGTGGTCCATTTTCTTGTATGGTTGTGAAACGTGGACACTAACCGCACAGACAGAACAACGTATTGAAGCTTTTGAGATCTGGACGTACAGGAAAATACTGAAAATACCTTGGACAGCAAGAAAAACAAACATCGAAGTCCTCGACCTATTGGGCCAAAAACAAAAAGAACTTCTTTTGACTGTGAAGCACAAAAAGCTGTCATATTTTGGACATATACGAAGACATGATAGTCTCGAAAAAAGGATAATGGAGGGAAGAATTGAAGGAAAGAGAGGCAGAGGAAGACAAAGGAAATCCTGGACAGATGGCATCAAGGAAGCTACAGGACGGCGCAGGCAGACTGTAACGAGGCTGCAATGGACCGTGAAGGATGGAAGGCCATGACATCCGACCTCTGGACAGAGATGGAACCCGGGTAATATCAACTAAATGTGCTCAAAGCGCTTTACAAGGGGTCCCTGACCAATAGAAACACGTAACATGTAGAACGAAACATGACGTCTGTTAGGCGGTATTCCAATTATTATTTTTTTTACAAAGAC
>NC_088371.1:30882753-30895253 GCF_034508935.2 Berghia stephanieae
TCACCTCGCCCTAGTTTAATTTGCGGCGCTGCACTGAGGCTAACGCCTGGGTTATTCCAGTCTTCCCTTGGAGTAGACTGTAGAGACAAATTTCCCCTATGGGATGAATAAAGGGTATTTGTATTTATTTGTTTCTAATTATTGTCCATTAAACGTGCTCAATTCGCTTTACAAAGGGTCACCAGCCAGCAGCATCACTAAACATGTAGAACGAGATGTGACCCCTTTTACTACAATTTTTTCGGACAGACAGACAACGCTGTTAACGGGCAGTACTCATTTTACACCTGAGTACGGTGAGGGAATATGAGTAGAGGGCCTTTTCCAAAGACTGAACTATACGCCGCTCGGGATTCAAACCCAGGAGCATCTGATCCGAAGGCGAGTGTCATACCACTAGACCACATAGCCGCATAAAGCATTGACAAAAGTAAAGATTGGTTCATACGTTGATATTTAAGTACATGACATTTCACAGAGGATTAATTAAACCTAACATGAAGTGACTCAAAATAATTTGATTTATTGGTAGAAAACACATTCATTGCTGTATATGTTTTTTCTTGTATTTGTGTCAGTGCATGACATAATCAGTCGGAAGGTGAAAATTTTGGATTGCATTTGTTTGCATTTTCTGAAAGAATATGCTCACCAGAGCATTTTAATCTTTATTTGAAGTACATCGGGTGATTTTTTATGAAGTTATGGTCAGATGTATGGGAAAGGTATCCAGCAACTTTTCTCAAATTTCATACTTTTTCAACTTGACTGGCTGTAAAAAATATTAAGAAGTGAAAAAAAGTTTTGATATTTCCCGAAGATGTACAAAAAGGATTGATTTAATCATTTATGACGAGAATTCATTTTTGATAAAAAATTGACCTTCTAACTAAACTTGGCAACATCTCAGTTCAAACCTTTTCACCATCCAACTGATTATGTCATTCACTGTAGCGTATATTTTGTTTTACAAATTTGTTTTCATTTTTTTGGGGGGTATATTTTACTCAACGCTAACGGTATTATAAGATGCTCGATTGCTCAGGATTTTTAAACTACTGTGCGTGACAAAACTATTCTTTAAAAAACCCAAAAAACATGGGGTCGGGAGTTAACATTGTTCAGAAAACCCGTGTCATTTTTTTTCCATTGAGCACAGAATTACTGGCAAATCTAAAAACTATTGTTTTTTAATTTTACAGATTGATATACCTAGATCTACGAGTAACTTGCAAATCTTTCATAGATCAAGGGTAATTCTTTTATCCGTTAACTCTCTCCTGACCAGCCATTTTCAGGATATTCCCCAGAACGTCACACCCAACTAACACAAAAATATTATTTTTATCACACAACACAATTTAGCAGTAAAGTTCTTGCCATACATAATTTCTTTATCAAAACATTCTCTACAACACACTGTTCATTTTCTTAAAATGTTATGATGTACAAGAGAAATTTGAATAAGAAAAATGTTGGTTGTATCGAAGGGTTAACTCAAATGATAATATATAAAACCTGCTAGGGCATAATGATGATGTTGGGAATCTTCACCTGCCTGCCCTATTGCCAGATTCGTTTACGTGCTATCACAGGACTGATTTTGATCGTTGATGACTCAAAAGATCCATCTTAATCTATGTTAATTTCCACAATACAACAGTATAATATTACGAGGGAAGTGACGTCACGACTGTTGAGTACCAATAAGGTCGCAGGTTCAAACCCCACCACCGCCGCGAAAAATTTTTATTCTCTATTGTCTTCTGGCACTTTTCTACTCACTTCATATCTTGTTGTTACCAACATAAGTGCCTGCTCCACTCACTTTTCTGAATTAAAAATTCACCCCATACACCGGAGCATACTCAATGTCTCAATCGTTTCTATGTTATATGTTTGTGTTGAGAATATTGGCTATTAAGCTTAACTGCTGGTCAAAATACTTCGCGATGGTGGTGGGCGAACGAATCGGCGGTCCCAGAAGTGGGTGAGAGAGGGATCTAGAAATGACTTGGGTTTGAAACGAATATTTTTGTGTTCGTGGATAGCTCACACGGTAGAGCCACGCTCTCACCTGCCAGGCGGAGTTGTCGTACCAATAAGGTCGCAGGTTCAAACCCCACCACCGCCGCGAAAAATTTTTATTCTCTATTGTCTTCTGGCACTTTTCTACTCACTTCATATCTTGTTGTTACCAACATAAGTGCCTGCTCCACTCACTTTTCTGAATTAAAAATTCACCCCATACACCGGAGCATACTCAATGTCTCAATCGTTTCTATGTTATATGTTCGTGTTGAGAATATTGGCTATTAAGCTTAACTGCTGGTCAAAATACTTCGCGATGGTGGTGGGCGAACGAATCGGCGGTCCCAGAAGTGGGTGAGAGGGGATCTAGAAATGACTTGGGTTTGAAACGAATATTTTTGTGTTCGTGGATAGCTCACACGGTAGAGCCACGCTCTCACCTGCCAGGCGGAGTTGTCGTACCAATAAGGTCGCAGGTTCAAACCCCACCACCGCCGCGAAAAATTTTTATTCTCTATTGTCTTCTGGCACTTTTCTACTCACTTCATATCTTGTTGTTACCAACATAAGTGCCTGCTCCACTCACTTTTCTGAATTAAAAATTCACCCCATACACCGGAGCATACTCAATGTCTCAATCGTTTCTATGTTATATGTTTGTGTTGAGAATATTGGCTATTAAGCTTAACTGCTGGTCAAAATACTTCGCGATGGTGGTGGGCGAACGAATCGGCGGTCCCAGAAGTGGGTGAGAGAGGGATCTAGAAATGACTTGGGTTTGAAACGAATATTTTTGTGTTCGTGGATAGCTCACACGGTAGAGCCACGCTCTCACCTGCCAGGCGGAGTTGTCGTACCAATAAGGTCGCAGGTTCAAACCCCACCACCGCCGCGAAAAATTTTTATTCTCTATTGTCTTCTGGCACTTTTCTACTCACTTCATATCTTGTTGTTGCCAACATAAGTGCCTGCTCCACTCACTTTTCTGAATTAAAAATTCACCCCATACACCGGAGCATACTCAATGTCTCAATCGTTTCTATGTTATATGTTTGTGTTGAGAATATTGGCTATTAAGCTTAACTGCTGGTCAAAATACTTCGCGATGGTGGTGGGCGAACGAATCGGCGGTCCCAGAAGTGGGTGAGAGAGGGATCTAGAAATGACTTGGGTTTGAAACGAATATTTTTGTGTTCGTGGATAGCTCACACGGTAGAGCCACGCTCTCACCTGCCAGGCGGAGTTGTCGTACCAATAAGGTCGCAGGTTCAAACCCCACCACCGCCGCGAAAAATTTTTATTCTCTATTGTCTTCTGGCACTTTTCTACTCACTTCATATCTTGTTGTTACCAACAGTATAATAATATTGCGAGTTGTTCTCCACTCATCATCATCATCATCATCATCATCATCATCATGGCTTATCCCTCCTGGACATGGCCTCCGCAACTGCCAACCTGTCCTGCGCCATCCATCCTTCCACATTCAGTCACTGATTTATTCATCCATTCGCTAGTGTCTTGTGACCATCTTCTTCTTGGTCTCCCTCTCCCTCTTTTACCCTCCACATTTCCCTCTAGAAAAATAAACCCCCACTAGTTGAATATAATATACCTACATATCCGAAACTTGGCTATTCAATAAAATTTGGAAGACGCTAACGTCTTGTCAAGCAGAGTACCTACCG
Source organism: Berghia stephanieae (assembly GCF_034508935.2). Taxonomy (NCBI): domain Eukaryota; kingdom Metazoa; phylum Mollusca; class Gastropoda; order Nudibranchia; family Aeolidiidae; genus Berghia; species Berghia stephanieae. The sequence goes on from NC_088371.1 coordinate 30,886,473, forward strand.
CACAATATTTTACATTATTTTTACTACCGGCCTATAAATAGGTGGTGACGAAAAAGGTGATTGAGCACTTGCCTCAACGAGTTATCGATGCGCGTGCGGTCGAGTCTTTTTCATATCCCTGAGTCCACCCAGCAGTGATCGGGTAGCTGGGTATTTTAGACAGTGCTTTCGATAGACTGTGTGTGTTAAACCCGTGACCTCAAGAAGTCAGGAAGAGAAGGCTCTAATAAAAGGCTAGGGTTAGAGACGATCTTTTTGGGATCGTGGATGGCTCATACGGTAGAGTAACGCTCTCCCCGGCCAGGCGGAGTTGTCGTACCAGGAAGGTCGCGGGTTTGAACCCCCATCGCCGCCGCGAAATTTTTATTCTCTGTTGTCTTCTGGCACTTTCCTACTCACCAGTTTCTTGTTTGCGATAGACTAGCGGGCCATCTAAAAATGTTCATGTGATGGCCTATCGGATAAGGCTGAAAAATGAGAGAGAGAGAGAGAGAGAGAGAGAGAGAGAGAGAGAGAGAGAGAGAGAGAGAGAGAGCTGGGTTCAACCTCCATTTTCGGTTTTCCATTCTTTCTTTAGTGTGGCGTGATGGCTCAAGAGTAGGTGTCTCGTCTGGTTACAAAAGTCAAACGATGTTAAGGGTGGTCAGTGGCCGGGTGAGTGACAGTAATCGTGCAAGATTCTGATCCCGGCGCTGTGTCCTTGGGTAAAATATTTAACACATATTATCCCACATGACTCAGGTGTGAATGAGTACGTGGCAGTGACGGATATTGTAGTAGTGTTAGTACATAATAACAGGCGACTAGTACTGTATGAAATTAAAATATGATTTCATATTATGGCCGTCCGGGGAAAAAATGAAACAATGTTAAGCGCATAATATATTCTTGAAAAATACGCCCTATTATAAATGTTCATATCTATTTATATTCAGACAAAATGAGCACCTCCATAAAAGCTCATATAGAGATCACCAGCAATGCCCTTTCACACCATAGAGAGTCTAGGTCTTTCTCTTGAGATGTCCTTAATTATGGTTAGAAGTCTTTTTAAAAATTTTTTAACCTCAGGAATGAGAGACATCCAATGTTTGTCGTCACTTTGCCAGTTTAGTTTTATCTTTTTTTTATACATTCAACAATAAACATAGGCATAGGGATATTGACCTTTAAAAAAAGTATACTAACTAAATAATTTTTTAAATAAATAAATAAATATATAAAATAATAAATAAATAAATAAATAAGTAATTAAATAAATAACTAAATAAATAAATAAATTTTAAAATTCTTTTTTAACATAATTTTTTTTTTTTTTATGTTTAGAAGTCTGCTTGACTAGATGTCACAACCAACACAATACATTTTCCAAGAATCTATTTCATAATACTTTCTTTTGTTCTTATGATTAAACACCCATTCAAATCAACAGATAAACTTTAAGCCTTCAATCCTATGAGAAACTAGCAACAGCTATCTTTTTATGCTGTAAAAAACTCAATGCTCAAAAGGGTCTCAAGGTGATAAAAAGCTATTTACCTTTGCAATAAGGTTCAACAAATAGAAAAAGTACAGTAATTTATTCCAGAATAATATGAAGGTAACTAAATGAATGCTATTTCCGATAGTAATGAACACATAACAGCTGCGAAAAAGAACACAATACCAAACACGAAATGTTTCGGGGCCAAAACTCTTCTTCAGCCTATAACAATGTCAAAAATGCATTAATCCGTCACTTAAAATCCAAAAAGACGGCAGAGAATAATTATTTTGGCACGGTTGTCCGCAAGTTTTTGTGAGAGAAAAACCAGTCGTAAAACAATATTAACTTGAGGGCTATGGTTTTCTAATAGCACAACACTGATAAAGTAATCTAGAGTTGGGCGAGTTAGTCCACTATTCCGTAATCCCCCATCCTATCAGCGCGTTGACCAGTATCAATTTGTTGGACATATCATATAGTTCAACTGAACAAAATTCCAAAGGTAGACGTTTACGGAGTTTGTCCCGGTTTTCACAGTGTGAAACGGGTAGTATCAATTTTGCTTGCTGCCCTTTGGATAGGACACTATAGTCTACCGCAAATACTTTCCGCCTAGTCAAACAGACCCAGCTACCTGATCACTGCTGGGTGGACATGGGGGGGGGGTGGTCAGAAAATTATCTCCGCTGCAACCGGGATTGATCTCGATTCCTTTGTACGAGCAGCGTCTGAGCTACTCTGATCCCTGAATAATATATTTCCAGATTCAATAATGTACAATTTTCGGGGAAACTTCGAGCCCAAACAAGTCTTCAGTCAAAAACAAAACGGATGTCATGGGGTTGTTTTTGAACTACGGCCTTCTTAATTCAATTTATAGCAGTATATTGGAGTTTTTATTTATGAAAAAAAAATCGTAATTTATATGCATCCCACCCCCGCCCCCTCCCCGAAATAAGTAATGCAAAAGGGAATATAGACTTCACGATCTTTTAATAAAGATAGACCGTCTATACACTTTAACATAAAGAGCAGTATCCAATTTTCACAAATCACTTTTTATTCGATTAAATCCTTATAATATTTGATCGAATAAAAAGTTATTTGTGAAAGTAAAAGATTCCGGAAGTTTTACTCTAAATAATCGTTTTAGCCTATTCTGACTTGGTGGATCGCAAATATGGTTAAAGTCGATTTTATTATAACGTGACACTAGGATGATCCCATTTGTAGACCTATATGGGGAAATATTCCTTTAGCGGACACTATAATATACAAATGTGCTAAAGTAACTCAACATTTTTATACGTCAATTTACTATTGTTTAATTATGTGAAAGAATCTAGAATTTGATATCATCTTTAAAAGCATTTATTAAACTCCATGGGAAATTAGAAAACGGTAGGGGTTGCCTGGAGTCTGTGATCGTGAAAATACTAACGAAAGAGTGAAAATGGAGAGGCTTCGTATAGGAACGTATATTACACTATCATCACCTTTCCAGAAGCCTCTCCATTTTCACTCTTTCGTTTGTATTAAACTACATGCATGCTTAGTAATATTATTGTAATCTGTGAATCATAGAGTAGGTGGTGAACATGTTTGTAAGATCACTTGATATTTTAACGAAATGACGTAGAATGTAACAGGGACAATCGTGACAACTTAAGTTCTTAATTAATTCTAGAAACAGAATCCTTTCGCACCATCGTGCCCGGATTGAAAATCGCCATGTTGTCTTCTCTTGTTTCCAAGTTATCTGCTCATTTAAACTTTTTAAAATATTATATTTGTGTATTTGTGAAATCATTTTGTAATTACTTTGGTGTCAATTCTTTTACTCTGGAAAACATGCTGGAACTGAGCCTCGAAGAGAGAGAGAGAGAGAGAGAGAGAGAGAGAGAGAGAGAGAGGGGGGGGGGGGCTTCTTGGTTATCCAGTAGATGAGGTTGCACAGTTTTTCAGTGTTAGAGCTACCTCTACTCTAATAACGCAAAGTTCAACAACGAAAGGGGGCGTGTGGTGGATGAAAGGCGGACAGATCAAACCCGGGCATAATGAATGATCTGTCCTTTGATGTTGGGAATCGCCATCCAGTCGACCTTTGACCGATTCATTTGTGCGCACATACAGACTACAGAACCAGACCGATTTTTATCGTTGAAGGCTCAAAAGATCCGCCTCAATCTATGTTAATTTCCACAAAACTGTAGTATAATAATAATCAAAATATTTTTTTTTAATTGAAAAAATTGAGCGTTTATATAGCGCAATATCCCTAAATGTGCTCAAAACGTTTTACAAGGGGTCCCTGGTCAACAGTAACATTTAACATGTAGGACGGGACATAGAAGCGTACCTGTTCAAAATAGTCTTTACTTATAGCGGGTATCTACTCCAATAATTATAGAGTTCTTGGATAATGAAAAAAAATATTATCGTAAGCTTGACTCTCAAAGTCTAAATGAAGACTTATCTGTTTAATTCTATCCCCGATTTCTAAAGTGTAATTTTTTTCATTTTCCTCTTCTTCTTCTTCTTCTTCTCCTCCTCCTCCTCCTCCTCCTCCTCCTCCTCCTCCTCCTCCTCCTCCTCCTCCACATCCTCCTCCTCCTATTCCTCCTCCACACCCTCCTCCTCCTCCTCCTATTCCTCCTCCTCATCTTCCTCCTCCTCCTTCTCCTCCTCCTCCTCCTCCTTCTCCTCCTCCTCCTCATCCTTTCACTCCTTCCGCTTACTCTACATAAACTGATTTGACTTAATCAGACTTAATATTACTGTCAATGTTTCATATCAAAAGACAAAAGAAGAATCTTGTGAAATTCCTGATAGTTTGTAGTGCATATTAAAATGTTTCCATATTGCTCAACAAGCTTGATACCTGCACAGAGGTTGTCCCTTAAACGGAATGTAGTTGGAAAAAATTAAGAGTGAAGATATGGCTGTTCAGTTTTCATTCTCTTTGATTTTACTTGCTGTTGATCTTTTGGTATGTATATCTATAAGAATTATTCAAATCGTTTTATCAAGTGTTATTCTAGTCCTAGCCGATACTTCATAATGATGTTGTATCAGGTGTGAATCTGATTTAAAAACTAATTTATCAATATCATATTACATTCAGGTGTGTCATATATGTTTAGATGTTACCATGTCTTCAGGTGTGTCATATATGTTTATATGTTACCATGTCTTCAGGTGTGTCATATATGTTTATATGTTACCATGTCTTCAGGTGTGTCATATATGTTTATATGTTACCATGTCTTCAGGTGTGTCATATATGTTTATATGTCACCATGTCTTCAGGTGTGTCATATATGTTTATATGTTACCATGTCTTGTTTCCAACAGAGGATGGTGGATAGCCTAATTTGCTCGCCCAGTTTAGAGAGTTCGCTTAGTGTGGTTCGTTAGTCAACCTCGTCGAAGTCGAGAGAGAGAGAGAGAGAGAGAGAGAGAGAAAGAGAGAGAGAGAGAGAGAGAGAGAGAGAGAGGCGCATGATTGGTACTAAGTTTAAAAGTCATATTTATTTTTATGTGGCTGGATAGCTTAGTCAGTTGGGCGACCGCTCGTTGCCGCCTCTCTCTCTCTCTCTCTCTCTCTCTCTCTCTCTCTCTCTCTCTCTCTCTCTCTCGGCCAGACGGAGGGTGTCGTGTCAATTGGACCCTGCGTTTGGCACTGGCCCCGTGACTTTTTATTCTCTGTTTTCATGTTGCACTTCTCCATGCCCTAATTTTCTCTTCATTATTGATGCAAGTGTCCGCTCCACACGTTTTCCGAATTTTAATCAACCTAATATCAGAGCTATTCCATTATGTCCTATATGTCTATATATTACCATGTCTTGTTTCAAAAAGAGGGTAGCTTAATAGCCCACAGCGGCAACTAGACTGTATCAAAGAGTTGTTTTGTTTTGTTTTGTTTTTGTTTGTTTGCTTTTTTGTATTTTGTTTTTGTTTTTTAACTGGGCGAGCACACGAGAGAGCGATGTAAAATCCATCAATTTCTCATACAAAAGAAACAATCTGATTCAAAGTTTGATACAGGGACTTAATTCATAATATTTACAATTACATAACACCACATCAAATAACCAACAATATTCATGTAGGCTTTAAAACCCTACGTTGGCTAACAACCTGGTTCTGTTGTCACTAGAAAGCTGGGCAGGAATGCGGTGACTGATGTCTTTGAAAAAGAGAAAGGAAGGGGTCACATTCCTAGCAAGCAGTCTCTTTATATCAATGGATGAGGGGATGATAAGGGGAAGGGGGCGGGGGGTGGGGGGGGGGCAAATAGAACTTATATAAGTAGAAATCCGTTCCATGTAAGGGCCTTTGGATGTCCGGCTTTATTTACTTTGTTGAGAGAAGGTGACGATGGAGTTAAAATAAGGCTATCACTTCAGTTATTATAGAAGTTATTTTATTATACAAAGTAAGGATGGAATAGGATTTATTATCAGTTGATTGTCATCATACAAGCCAGCAATCTATCCAGAATAATATACCAAAGTTTAAAATAACGATAAGTATTGAATTGTAAGCTTCAATTTATTACGAAGATACTATGGACGTTTCGGGTTTCCCCTTTGTCAACAAAAGTTTAAAATAGAATTGTTCATACTCAACCTATGATTAGTAAAACGTAACAAAACTTTAATACAATGAAACAATTGATGCTATGAGTTTAGCCAAAATTTTCACAACATCTGTCAGCCGGATATAAGTACAACACACAAAACTGTTGCAACATTGAACGTTTATACTGATTGATAGAATTTAGTGAGAACTACTCATAAAATGACTGGATAAAAGCAAGAACAAAGAGCTGATTTACGTCATTTTCGTTCCTTCTATACACAAACACGACGTTTCGGCCCTTGGTCTTCCTCAGGGGACGAAGGAATCAAAATATTCAATGAACACAGAAAGATACGTATGAGGAGATCCCAAGACAAGGAGACCAAACACCAAAACAAATAAATACATGATTAAATGTGACGAATAGTCATTTATAAATGTACCCATTTCTTTTTTGATGATTTCTGAGGCCTCTCGTCGTTGCCTTCATTTGTACACTCTATTTACACCGTATAGGGGATGCAACACATGATTTAAATTACATGGAGGAACTTCCATCCTTACCTTTACTCATACTTCGCCTTGACATGAAGTCAAAGAAAAATATTATTGTTGGAGATTTCAACTTACACTTTGATCGAGACACAACGGATATAAGAAATATAAATAAACTACTTTCGTCACATCACATGACACAGCATGTCAATGAAAAGACACATCGGTGTGGACACATTATTGACTGGGTATTGACCAGCGTTGACATGCAACTAGCGACACATATCAATGTAGATGATCTTTGCATTTCAGACCATCATTTAATATCTTTTGGCATCAGAGGGGGGATAGTACACGACACAAAAACAAAAAAAATAGTTGTTTCGAGAGATTTGAAGAACATTGACATAGAACTATTTAAAGCGGACCTCTCTCACTCTCTAACTACATATTGTGAGAAAGAAGTGACTGTTGACAATTTTGATAAAGCAATTATTAGTGTTATGGATAAGCACGCACCTCTCACGACAAGATCTGTGAACATCAGAAAAGAATCACCATGGTACAATTTGGAGGTAAAACGTATAAAGAAAGAGAAAAGAAAAGCGGAGAAGAAATGGAAAAAATCTGGCCTGACAATTGATAAGGAAATTTACATATCATTCAAACATAAACTCAAAAAGGTGACAATTAAGGCAAAGCGTATCTACTATCTTGATAAAGTTGATAACATAAAAAGTCCGAAGGAGTTTTATAAAATCTCAAATAAGCTTCTAGGCAAAGAGATCAAAACAAGCCTGCCACACCACACTGACGACAAGCAACTCGCGGACTGCTTTGTAGAGTATTTCATGAATAAAATAACAACGATACGGAGTTAACTTGACACAGACGAAACAGAAGCAGAATATATCTCTTTTTATGGTGAACCCTTAATATCTTTCAAAGAAATTTCAATAAATGACACAAAGAAAACGATTCTCTCTAGTCCTAGCAAATCATGTAGGCTCGACCCTTTACCAACATCCCTTTTGAAGGAGTGTATTGATGAACTTGCACCTTACATCACTGAATTGATTAATCAATCATTAAGGGAGGGAGTTGTTCCAGAAAGCTTCAAGAAAGCATTGGTGAAGCCATTGTTGAAGAAAGCGGGACTTGACAGTGATAGTTTTAAAAAACTTTAGGCCTGTATCAAATCTACCATTCATTTCCAAAATTCTAGAAAAGATTGTACTAAAACAGCTTTCTTGTCACGTGAAACATAATAACCTCGATGAGTGCTTTCAATCGGCCTATCGGAAAAATCATAGCACAGAAACAGCATTGATGAGAATCACAAATGACTTGCTGCAAATTATTGATCAAGGAAAAACCACCCTCCTTAGTCTTCTCGATCTTTCGGCGGCCTTTGACACCATCGACCATGCCATACTACTTCGAAGGCTACAAGTTTCTTTCGGCATATCAGGCTCTGCTCTAAACTGGTTTGCATCATATCTTACTCAAAGAACTCAATCAGTTTTAATTGGGGAAGTAACTTCGTCAGAGCGTGACCTTCATTTTGGTGTACCTCAAGGATCCGTTTTAGGCCCAGTCCTTTTCGTACTTTACACTTCCCCTGTTGTGAGAATCTTAGAGCAACATTCTCTCGCTTACCATATGTACGCCGACGATACCCAGATATATAGCATGTGTTTGCAATCCGATATAGTTTCAAAGATAACTGTTTACGAACAATGCATCAACCATGTGATGAGATGGATGTCTGCAAATAGATTAAAATTAAATGGCGACAAAACTGAAGCCTTATTCATTGCTAGTTCCAATAATAAGACAGATCAATTTACACTGGCACTGACAATCAACGATAATGACAAAATACAGCTCACAACATCAGCAAAAAATCTCGGCATCACCTTAGAGAGTGATCTGTCTATGAACAAACATATTAACAATGTGAGAACAAGTGCTATCTGCATTCTAAGAAATATCAGAACAATCAGACCATTTATTAATAGGGAAACTTGCAACAAATTGGTAACATCTTTGATATTCCCGAAAATGGACTCAGCAATGCACTGTTTGTTGGTCTCACAAAGGACAAAATAAACAAACTCCAGAAAATACAGAACATGGCAGCCCGCGTTGTACTGCAGAAAGACAGGAAAACTGCAGCTCCCGAATTACTACAGCAGCTGCATTGGCTGCCA
>NC_088371.1:30900253-30995253 GCF_034508935.2 Berghia stephanieae
ATGTAGTAGTAGTAGTAGTATAGTAGTAGTAGTAGTAGTAGTAGTGTGTATGTCGTAGTAAGTAGTAGTAGTAGTAGTAGTAGTAGTAGTAGAGTAGTAGTATAGTAGTAGTATTAGTAGTAGTGTAGTGTAGTAGTAGTAGTATAGTAGTGTCATCGCCGTCGTCGTAGTAGTAGATAGTAGTAGTAGTAGTAGTAGTAGTAGTAGTAGTAGTAGTAGTAGTAGTATGCGTAGTAGTAGTAGTATATAGTAGTAGTAGTAGTAGTAGTAGTAGTAGTAGTAGTAGTAGTAGTAGTAGTCGCATCGCCGTCGTCGTGAGTAGTAGTAGTAGTAGTAGTAGTAGTAGTATAGTAGTAGTAGTAGTTAGTAGTGTATGGTGTGTAGTAGTAGTAGTAGTTTGTAGTAGTAGTAGTAGTAGTAGTAGTATGTAGTAGTAGTAGTAGTAGTAGTAGTAGTAGTAGGTAGTATAGTAGTAGTATGTAGTAGTAGTAGTAGTAGTAGTAGTAGTAGTAGTAGTAGTAGTAGTAGTAGTAGTAGTAGTAGTAGTAGTAGTAGTAGTAGTAGTAGTAGTAGTAGTGGTCGTCATCGCCGTCGTCGTCGTAGTAGTAGTAGTAGTAGTAGTAGTAGTAGTAGTAGTAGTAGTAGTAGTAGTAGTAGTAGTAGTAGTAGTGGTCGTCATCGCCGTCGTCGTCGTCGTAGTAGTAGTAGTAGTAGTAGTAGTAGTAGTAGTAGTAGTAGTAGTAGTAGTAGTAGTGGTCGTCATCGCCGTCCGTCGTCGTAGTAGTAGTAGTAGTAGTAGGTAGTAGTAGTAGTAGTATAGTAGTGTGCATGAGTAGTAGTAGTGTAGTAGTAGTAGTAGTAGTTAGTAGTAGTAGTAGTAGTAGTAGTAGTAGTAGTAGTGTTAGTAGTAGTAGTAGTAGTATAGTAGTAGTAGTAGTAGTAGTAGTAGTAGTAGTAGTAGTGGGTCATCGCTCCGTGTAGTAGTAGTAGTAGTAGTAGTAGTAGTAGTAGTAGTAGTAGTAGTAGTAGTAGTAGTGTAGTAGTAGTAGTGGTCGTCATCGCCGTCGTCGTCGTGTAGTAGTAGTAGTAGTAGTAGTAGTAGTAGTAGTAGTAGTAGTAGTAGTAGTGTATGTAGTAGTAGTAGGTCGTAGCGTACGTCGTAGTAGTGTAGTAGTAGTAGTATAGTAGTATAGTAGTAGGAGTAGTAGTAATAGTAGTAGTAGTAGTAGTAGTAGTAGTAGTAGTAGTAGTAGTAGTAGTAGTAGTAGTAGTAGTAGTAGTAGTAGTAGTATCACCATGTAGTTTCTGATAGAACAGGACAGGTGAACATACCTTTATTGAAGTCAATTGAAATGATTATTAGCAATTAAGTCAAAGGAAGCATGTAAATACAAGAAAAACACGATTGAGCAACGTAAATTCAAACTCCATACCTAATTATCAAGTCAAATGTTCTATTTCATTTTCAAACCATGAAGTTAGTATTACCCCACATGGATATCTCACAACAGCCTATTCTATCATAATTATAATCATAACTATAATTATAACCAGTACCAATTTTATTGAGCCCGTCATGAAAATTATTCATGTGTAATAGAATGTCATTATTACTACTGTTGCTATAATATGCTGGCATCAGTTGGTGTGTGTGTGTGTGTGTGTGTGTGTGTGTGTGTGTGTGCGTGTGTGTGTGTGTGTGTGTGTGTACAGAAATAGCCCATCCATTGTGTGTCTAACGCGGCAGGTCGTGTTCATCAGTATGTGTGTGAGTGTGTTTGTTCCGACAGGGCGTGAAACAACAAAATAAAAACACAAACACAACCACATGTTACCAAAGCAATAGAAAAACTCAAAGCAATAGAACAGAAACAAAAAAAAAATAAAAAATACAGAGGCCACAAAGTAAGAAGCACATACAAAACACGCAATGACTACACGGAACTGAACGACACAATAGCCAGGATAGAAATCGAATTACACAACAGACGGAAGATAACATTTTTAAAATGAGCTGTTATATAGCGCAATATCCACTAAATGTGCTCAAAGCGCTATACAATGGGTCCCTGGTCAACAGCAACATTTAACATGAAGGACGGGACATAACGCCTATTAGGCGATATTATAATTTTTCGGACAAAGACAACGCTGTTAAGGGCAAGGTACTCATTTTACACCTGAGTACGGTGAGAGAATGTGAGTAAAGAGTCTTTTCCAAGGACTCAAAGATAGACAAAGTCAGAACCACAGACGGGTCAATAACAAAAAACGAGACAAACAACGGTACACAAGCGGCGAAATATCAACAGACATACATGACCACTACACCGATTTCACAACAACAACAAAAAATACTAACAGACGAACAGAATGAACAGCTAGAGACAAAGATCACCCTAGAAGACCTACAGCACCGTTTAGACAACATGAACACGAACACGTCCCCAGGCCCCGATGGCTTAACGGTGGAATTTTTTTTAAGTTTCTTCCCCCTCCTTAAAACAAAACCCTTCTAAAACTAACCAAAGAAATATATAAAGAAGGACAATTAACAAACAGTCAAAACACGTCGTACATTATAATCCTCATACACAAAGAAAGGAACACAACAGGCAGCAAACAATACAGACCCATTTCTTTTCTAATACATACTACAAAATGATAGCCAATACATTAAACAATAAAATCAAAACTTACCTACCCCAACTGAAAGACCAAGAACAAACATGTAGCATCAAAAACAGAACAATAGAGCAACACACAAACTTCATCAGAGACCTTATAGAATATGTAAAACAGACAAACACACATGCATAAATTGTATCCATTGATCAAGAAAAGGCTTTCGATAGTTAGAACATAGCTTCTTACACAAAATACTCGAAAACACCAACATAGGCCCTTATTTCAGAAGATGGATAAAACTACTTTACAACAATTCCTCCAGTTGTGTGATCTTAAACCAAGTAATATCTGACTCCTTCCAAATCGGTCGGTCAGTACGACAGGGTTGCCCTCTCTCGGCTCAACTATACATTTTATGTCTAGAAACTATTAGAAAAAAATTAGGAGAAACCCGAAAATTAAAGGCACCAGAATCCCCGGAAAAGCCAACAAAAAAAAATGCATCGCGTATGCAGATGATACAACCCTGTTTCCTAGAGATATCTTCTTCTTCTAGGTTCCATGCCTGGTCCAGGCTTCGGATACTGCATGAATTATCTCTCTCCATTCCTCCCTGTCTCTTGCTTTTTCAAACAGCTCTTGGATTGTTAGGTTGGTGAAGCCCTTCAGTTGGTCTATGAGTGTTTTTCTTTGTCTCCCCGGGCGCGTTTACCAGGTATTTTTCCACAACTTGTCAGGTATTCATTCTTATCTTTCCTTACTATGTGTCCGAAAAAGGATAGTTGTCGATCCACTATTAAGGGCATTAGTTTCCTTTGTTGGTATGTTTGTTTTAGCACTTCTTCGTTCGTTTTGTGTGCAGTATACGATATTCTCTGCATCCTTCTCAAGCACCACATTTCAAAAGCTTCAATGTTCTTTTGTGTTTCTGCATTTGTAGTCCAGCTTTCGCATCCGTATAACAAGATTGGCCACACGTAGCACTTCAAGACTCGGAATCTAATCCCGAACGACATCTGTTTGTTTTTCAAAATGTTTCCCAGGTCCATGAAGGCCTGTTTGGCTTGAGTTATTCTTGCTCGTATGTCTCGGTTACATCTTCCATCTGTTGTCACTATTGAACCTAGGTATTTAAAACTTTCTACGTTGGTAAGTTGCTCGCCGTGAATCGTTATATTGCAGGTGTTGTTGTTTTCGGGGTTTTTCTGTATTACCATGCATTCCGTTTTGGTGATATTCACTTCCATTCCCTTGGCTTCACTATCTACTACCACTTTGTCAACAATCTTTTGAAGTTGGATTTCTGATGTTGCAATGAGTACCGTATCGTCTGCGTATCTTATATTATTTATGTTGTGACCTCCTACTTTTATTCCCTCCATATTATTTATGCCCCTCATGATTGTTTCTTGGTATAGATTAAACAGATCTGGTGAGGCAACACACCTTGACGGACTCCTTTCTTAATAGGAATGGAATTTCCTGTAGAGTTTCCGATTTTGATAGATGCCTGCTGGGTGTAGTATAATGTTTGCATGAGTCTGAGGTCTTTCTCATCAGCGCCAATGGAGTGCAGTTGTTTTAGTATTTCTTCGTGGCGTACTCTATCAAAAGCTTTTTTGTAGTCGACAAAACAGAGGTATAGTGGGGTCTGAACCTGTATAGCTCTTTCACTTAAAACACGGAGGAGGTATATTGCGTTCCTTGTCCCTCTGTCAGGTTGGAATCCATATTGTTCTTCTGCGATTTCGGGGTTAATCTTATTCCTTAGCCTGTTGATAATTATACGCAACAGTATTTTGTTGATGTGGCTTATTAAACTTATAGTTCTAAAATTTTCGCATCTGACTGCACCTGCTTTCTTTGGTATTGCTATGAAAATAGAGTTACAGAGATCTTCTGGAATTTTCCCAGTATTGTATATATTGTTGAATAATATGTGAAGTTCATCAATTGCTAGATCTCCTAGGCTTTTTAATACCTCTACAGATATTTCATCAGGGCCTGTTGCTTTACCATCCCTCATTCGTTCCATGGCATGTTCAATTTCACTTTTGGTGATGTTTGGTCCGCTTAATGGTTCTTTGAATTTCAGTGGTGGTTCATTTCTATTTGGATCATTGTACAGTTCGCCTATGTATTCTACCCATCGGCTTTCTATATGTTGTTCTTCAAATAGCAGTTCCCCTTGTTTGTTTTGGATACAACTTCCTGCTGCTTTGCTTTTCCTTTTCCCTCATAGTTCTTTTATTCTTTGGTGAGCTTGTTGGGGGTTGGGTTTGTATTCTCTTTCGATTTCGCAGCATTTCCAGTCTAGATAGTTCTCGTGTGCCTCGATGCATTTGGATTTAATGTGGTTGTTCAATGTTAGAGATATGCCTAGCATATATAAAATCTTAGACACTTTCAATAATTTCGGCCTCGCAAGTGGTGCCAAAGTAGATATAAAAAATACCAAAATCATGAATCTCTGACCTGAACCCTGGGAAACTAAAAGAGCCCAGTCCATAAGGTTAACCAACAAACCGAACGTAATGCAACATACCGAAAAATGGGGCATACTGAATCACCAAAACATCTAAATCAAATCACTCTTCGAAGTCAACTAGCCAAACCATAAAGCACCGAACTTAGTTTGGGAATAACTTTGACTTCTATTGGTCCACCTAACTGCACTTCTTTCCTAGAGTCGCACATTCACTACTGTGTGCCAACTCGGCCCCCATGGGCACCGGTCTTCGCCTTGGTGTACTTTACTTCCCAGGTTTCTCACCTACTGTGCCATTTCACATTGGCCACATTCACTCCCATCGGTGTCCACCTCCCATGCCTCGGTTCATTCTTGGTGTCCACTCCCAATAGTCCCGGTTCACTCCCCACTGGTGCCATATCCATGCCCGGTTCACTACCACTGGAGTCCTATCCAGTGAGCCGCGTTCACTTCTTGGTATCGACCAGCTCCCCAAAGTCCCGGGTTCACTCCCCACTGGTGTCCATATCACATAGCCCAATGTTCACTACTCCGGGTCCCTCTTTCCAGGGTGGTTCTCGTTCCACTCCATAGCGGTCATCAGACCTATCACAAGCCCACGTTCACTCTCCCAGTGGTGTCCCACCTATCATAGTCCTATGGTAGCGGGTTCATCCCCATTGGTATCCACCTCTCATAGCCCCGGGTTCACTCCCCACTGGTGTCCATATCACATAGCCCAATGTTCACTCTCCCAGTGGTGTCCCACCTATCATAGTCCTATGTTTACTCCCCACGGTGTCCACCTCTCATTGTCTTGGACTCACTCCACAATGGTGTTCATTTCCCATAGTCCCGGGTTCACTCCCCACTGGTGTCCAAATCCGACGTTTCCAGGTTCAGTCCCTACTGGTGTCCAACTCCCAAAGTCCTGGGTTCACTCCCCACTGGTGTCAGTCTCCCAAAGTCCCGGGTTCACTGCCTCCTGGTGTCTATCTCCTATAGTCCCTTGTTCACTCCCCACTGGTGTCTATATACCATGGCCCCGGGTTCACTAACCAGTGGTGTCCAACTCTCATAGCCCTGTGTCACTCCCCAATAGTGTTCATTTCCCATAGCCCCTACTGGTGGATACCTTCCAAATTCCCGGGTTCACTCCCCACTGGTGTCCATATCCAACGGTTCCAGGTTCACTCCCCACTGGTGTCCACCTCCCAAAGTCTGGGTTCACTTTCCACTGGTGTCCACCTCCCAAAGTCCCGGGTTCACTCCCCAGTGATGTCCACCTCTCATAGCTCTGAGCTCACTTCCCATTAGTTCTGCGTTTATTCAATTGCGGTGTCCACCTCGAATAGTCCCGGATTCACTTCCCACTAGTGTCTAACTCCTATAAGTAGACCTGAGTTCACTCCCCGCTGGTGTCCATATCCCATGGTACTGTGTTCACTTTCCAGTGGTGTACATCTCCATTAGTCCCAGGTTCGTTCCTCACTAGTGTCTACCTCAAAAAGTAGGTTCCAATTGTTGGTGTGTTTTTAAGGGTTTTACGGCGGTTGCAACACAATAAAGTAGGTTCCTACATTCCTCTCTTGTGTCCATATTACGTATATAGTCCCCTGTTGACTCACCACTTGTTTCTACATCTTACAGAATGGCGGGCTCTTATCGATAAAAACATTACTGTGATAAAATTACTGCACAATTGTTTCACTTGTTTCAGTGAAATAAATTGCCTTCCTTCCTTAGAAAAAAAAAAAAAAAAAAATAAATATATATAAAATAAAATATATATATATATATATATATATATATATATATATATATATAATATATATGATATATATATATATATATATATATCAAGGGAGGTAACGACATATAAAATCCTTATCGCAAGATTAACGGAGTAGTATCTCTTTATTAAGGTGCCATTAATACCAGATAGCCCGGTGTGTGGCCAATGACCACACAGGGAATCGGTTTTGTATTAACTAATATTTTTTTAATGAACAATTTTTTCAAAGTCTATTCGATTATTTGTTTAATCAAAACCGAAGAGTTTTTCAAGGGGATCAGATTGCTATTAGTCTTCTGCTACGTGAGATTCTATTTGGCCACTTTTTAAAGTCAAAATTGGTCATGAGGAACTCTGACCATCTGGCTGACATGTGAATTGCACTTCCTTGTCTTGTTTATCAACCCAACAAAAGGAAGTTTTAAAGTTTTTCTTCCTTGTAGAGTCGTTGAGCCTCCCGTTTTGACGCTTTCTCTCATGAAAGTGAAATAATGTCTAGCCCCTAATCGGTATGATATAAAAACACCTTGAATTCTGAATAATATTTTCAGACTACCAGGTAGTTGAGTTTTGAACAGTAAACTGAATGAATTTTCTTTTCGGATTTGTGTTGAGACTAGAGAGACGGACCGTTGGAAATTGGAACCAACATTTTTTGGCACCTTTTATTTAATTTTAATATTGCCCACATGAATTTATATAGAAAATAACTCAACTCCTACCCTCAAAAGCAGTTTAGATTTGAAGATGCATTTGTTTTCTATTTAAAAAATATTCGGAACTACACAATCCTTGATGGATTTCAAAAGTTTCGTAATTTTTATTCCTAGCGATATCTTCGTTGTCAATCAAGTAAGAGTAAGGGATTTCTAAAAAGACCAGTTTTTAAAAAGATTTTATTTGAAAAAGATTCGAAAGAAGTATCACTAGTTATGCAGTCTGATGGATGAAATGGTTTTGCATGATAAGTGCAGTAAATATTGTTGTGCAACATTTGTTTTCTCTCTCTCTCTCTCTCTCTCTCTCTCTCTCTCTCTCTCTCTCTCTCTCTCTCTCTCTCTCTCTCTGTGTCACCCTCTGTTAGGTGGTGGTGGAAGGAGGAAGAGGGTGGGGGAGGAAACTTTAACATTGTTAAGCTTTTTCACCTAATTATTTCTTAAAGATCCCCTATTATTCAGTCAACTTGTCTGCTATGAAACTAGTCTTCTCTAAAATGTACAATAAATAATACTCACTTTCTTCTGTTCCAACAAAAATATTTTCTGTTGACCGGTCAAATTGTTTGTAGCAGACGACAAATTTCTCAAAACAGTCACGTGGCAGCATAAAAACAACACAGGAAGTCTGGGAATGCTTTAATCGGTGTAAACAACAAAATTTTGTACGAAGTCGACTCAACGGATCCGCTAAGGCCGGTATTCTTTAACGTTAACGAAAAATGAAAATGAAAAATCATAAAGTATCTTAGAAAATTGAAAGGTGCTGCTAGTTTTTTTTTTTTTTCAAATCATTTCTCTGTGAAGACATGCTCAAGATGAAGTGGCCTTTAGAATGCGTTGACTCTTAGGTCCCTTTAGCGTTTTATTGTTATTTTGAGTCTCACGTAATTTTGGAATTGCGTATATTTCATTCTCCTTCCTGAGTACTCTACAGTATCAAATAGATTCCTTCCTCCTCCCCCCCTACTGTATGAGCTACCCATGACCCCGTACGGAGAGTCATAGAGTCATGATCTCCCCGACCAGGTGGAGTTGTCATACCAGTAAGGTTGCTGGTTCGGCGCTGCAAAGTTTTTATTCTCTGTTGTCTTCTGGCAGTTTCCTACTCACTTCATTTCTTGTTATCTCAGCTTGATGGTTTACACCTTTGGAGTCCATGACCAGTTTGTTTTTTCCCTTCTCTCTTTCAGTGTCTCCAGGTTTGACTCAACAGTTTTATTTCTTCGATTCAAAGAGAATTACATGCTAGAATACCCCCTTCAACTTTGATTCAACTTTGTTGATTCACCTTTTAAAGAAACAAAATCCAGGAGAAACTCTGCCCGATTCGAAGAGGAACAATGTCAGCTTTCCATGAAGCCATCAAACAGATATTGGCAGGTAATAGATAGAGCGAAGTTGACGTCACTTGGGTCTTTGTTATTGTTTTTTGCCATCCATGCTTATGAGTAAACCGTATTATCCTGACTCTAAACATTTAAGGTTACACATAGTTTTGTGTGTTGGTCCGTTATATTTCCGGATGACAATGTTGTGAGCTTCTTAGCCAATTACATACTATCTATAGACTTTGTCATCAAGCATCGGGGTTATGCTGCTAACACCAGGTAGGGTCTAGACTTTACATATATGTGACCCCATGCCTTTAAACATATTAAATTGGGATTTGGAAAACAGAGAAAATCAGTTTTTAAGTGAAAGTGTTCAAAATGATCAAATTTCAGTTTTTGGCAGTTTCAGAAACTATTATCATTTTTCTACATGAAAACATAGATAACAATGTGAACTTGAATGTAAGCTTCAATTTAATATACAAAAACAGATAAAATGGACATTTCGGGTTCCCCCTTTACCAGCAAAACAAGATGAATGAAATACTACAGATGAATGATATAACATAAAAACATATTAATTTAACATAAATATTGGCGAAAATTTTTATCGTATGTTTATTAAATACTTTATGATTTGTTTATTACCCATATGTGTACTATGCGTTCATGAAGAATGCCCACTTGGATGGAACATTTTTCTTTCATTCTCCCATATTGGGGTTAAGGTGTAAAATGTAAAAACATATTCATGATAAACGACCTTCATGTCATTGTGTTGTTCCTTTTTTCACTCGCTATTATTGGGGAGGCTCCATGAATACATTTCCTCCTTTCTCTTTCCTATAATTGTGTGGACAGTTATTTGTATTAGGGAAACTGTGAAATTTGGAAAAATATCCTTTTTTTGAATGTGCATATTGTATATGTTTATCGAGTGCAAGAAAAATAACTGGCAATGTTTAGAAGCCTATTGCAGCCAGACTATAAATGATGCAAGTCTGACATTTTAGAATAATGAATGCCATTTGTTGAAATTTTTGAGGAAAATATTTTGGAAAATGTCAACTCTACGATTGTTTTAATAAATGCGCTGCATACTTTCGATATCCTGATTTTTATATGACTTTGGTATAACCATCATATTTTCTTAATTAGTACAGGATTTTTGATTAAACTTGGCAAGTATTAACTTGTGGTCTTGTTCTTGTTTGTAAATTTTCAAGTGTTTCTGATTTCTGCTTCATTTTGAACATTGTCATTCTTTTTTCCATTTTTTTCTTGCATCTTATATATCTGTATATTTTGCTTTTTCCTCAGATGTGAACCGGTTCCTTAATTCCACCTTGAGAGATGAGAATTTGAGCAAATCAGCACAAAAAGGTCGGGCCAAGATACTGGAATCCCTTCAGAAATTGTATGAGGAATTTGAGGTGTTAAATCCCGGAATTGATGAAGGCAGCTCCAACAGTTCTAAGGGTATGTCAAGTTTAAATATTTTCTTATGCAGGTGGAGTCCATGAAAAATAACAAAACAAAACCCTCAAAGTCTCTATCTCTCTCTCTCTCTCTCTCTCTCTCTCTCTCTCTCTCTCTCTCTCTCTCTCTCTCTCTCTCTCTCTCTCCCTCTCTCTCTATCTATCTGTCTCTCTCTATATCTATCTCTTTCTCTCTCTCTCTATCTATCTCTTTCTCTCTCTCTCTTTCTCTATCTCTCTCTCTCTCCCTCTCTCTCCCTCTCTCTCTCCTCTCTCCTCTCTCTCCTCTCTCTCTCTCCCTCTCTCTCTCTCTCCTCTCTCTTCTCTCTCTCTCTCTCCTCTCTCTCTATCTGTCTCTCTCTCTATATCTATCTCTTTCTCTCTCTCTCTCTCTCTCTATCTCTCTTTCTCTCTCTCTCTCTCTCTCTCTCTCGCTCTCTCTTTTTTTTTTTTTAATGTTTTCAAATCTCTATCTATATTATGATTATCATAACAAGAAATGTCCTGAATGCGATCAGGAGTATAAATTAATTGAATGCAAAGAAAAGTACAGCCTTTAAATAATAATAATAATAATAATTATTATTATTATTATTATTATTATTATTATTATTATTATTATTATTATTATTATTATTATTATTATTATTATTATTATTATTGTTATTGTTATTACCATTATTATTATTATTATTATTATTATTTTTTTTTTTTTTTTATCATTATCCTTAGTCAGACATCATTTATACATGTCGCCCTTAGTTTTAACCAATATGATTCCTAGTCCAATGCATGCACAATGCTTAATATATTTCTAATTGTTATACAGAAATATGGAAATATATCCAGCTCCTTAATTTATATTATTTTGCAGCAATTGTTTTTTTTTTCTTTTTTTTTTTTGATCACACAGATGAGTCAAGGTTTACGAGTGGCAGCACACACAGTCATGGGAGTCATGGCAGCGAAGAGGATGGATCTGTTGACAGTAAGTTTCATGTTTGTTGTCCATGATCTTTTATTCAATTCAATGTTTTGTTTATTCATCGTAACAACGCCACTAACACATTATCTCATTCATCTCTCGTGTTTCATTCATCCTTTTTTGTTGATAAAGAGGAAACCCGAAACGTTCATTTGATCTGCTTTTTGTAATAAAATTGAAGCTTACATTCAATTTCATATTATTTAAATTATTTTTTGATTGAATCACAACAAATTCAGAAGAGAAAAAAGATTGAGATAGCAGCGTAAACTTATTTAATTTAAGTCTAGTGGTCCAAATTGCCATTGGTCTCATTTTCGTAATGGTAAAAAAAAAAAAATCCAAACCAACTCAAAATATTCACTATATATATCTTAGCTGGTAAGTATAACCATGATTTATAGTTTTTATATAGATGAAAACTTCTCACATTAAAAATGGAAATTTGGGTATGTGAATGTTGCTTCAATACCCTAGGTCTTTTTGTTTTGCTTCTTTAAAATCTTTTTTTTTTCTGACCTAAGATCAGATAGACCAATTTTCTCACCTAATCACTATTTTTTTTTAAATTTCTGTTGACACCTTGTTTTAGAGATGATGAAAATAAATATACAAATATTTTCAGTTTAAAACAGAGATCAAGAAATAAGAAGTCTTTTTTTTGTTTGTTTCTTTATTTACATATTTAAAATTCCTTTTCCAGACATCCCATACACCACCGTGAAAGCTCTAGTTGAACCTACCAAGCTGGGATATTTACAGAAGAAGCCCACTGGTATGTTCTGATGCTATCTTTTTTTGACAATTATGATCAGAAAAACGATTAACAGTAAAATTACTGAAATCGTATGTATGCTTGGCGGGTTCAAGTTGTTAATAATATAATTCACACTTCACCTCTCTTACATATTACCACTAAGATATCAAACTATTATTTTTGGACGACTTTCAATGGTTTAGGTTTTCTTTATAACCTTTTTGTTTTGTGAGATGGCAAGCATAACGAAAAACGAAAAAAAATTTCAAGGACAAGAAATCTAAGGAAACAAAGAACTTATTAGTTCGAGTTCTGGAGTGGTAGAAATGTGTCTGCTCTGGTTTTTAGGGTTGTTGTACCCCTGTCCCGTAAGCCCATTGGAATATATATTTTTTTCACAAATCCATCCATTCCTATTTGAGAATAGTCAGAGATTCCCCTAATGTAAATTAGGGGTAGTCCAAAAATAGTGTACACATACTGTTAAACGCTTTCAGTGACATCTATATTTATGTAATATGTATTTGCTTATAAATAATCGTTTTTTATGTGTCAGCGATGTGTTTCACATCATTGTTATAGTTTCTGTGTTGACAATATCAGAACATAGGAATACTAGGCCAGAGATAAATCAAACCCTGCCTCTAAGGAATTTATCTGCACTGAGTCTACTAATTAACTTAGTGCGGCTATGTGGTCTTGTGGTATGACACTCGCTTTCGGATCGGAAGGTCCTGGGTTTGAGCCTCGCTCAGCGCATAGTTGAGTCCTTGGAAAACGCTCTTTACTCCAATTCTCTCACTGTACTTAGGTGTAAAATGAGTACCTGGCCTTTGACAGCGTTGTCTCTGTCAGAAAAAAAATGAAATATCACCTAACCGGCGTCATGTTTCGTTCTACATGTTACGTGTCGCTGTTGGTCAGAGACCCCTTGTTAAGCGCTTTGAGCACATTTAGTGGATATTGCACTGTGTAAAAGCTCAATATTTATATTTATTAAACTTAAATATTTTGATGCATTCATGAATTGTACTCACTTTATCGTATTTCAGATTTGCTGGAAAAGTTTTCCAAGCAGAAAAAGTACTGTGTCATCCACAAAAATATCATGTACTGGTTCAAGAAACACAACGACAAAAAACATCAGGGTGCCATCTTTCTTACAGGTTGGTATGATGTTGATTTACTGTGCCAAAATAACTTTTTTTTTAAATTTTAATTGCACTTTGATTTGGTGTTAATATAATGGTCGTCAATATAGACATTTTAAGTCTCAATTTCATCTCACAACATTTTGTGAGTAGATCACGTCAAAACCACAACATCAATTTTGTTTACATAGCAGATACATTTGATTGTCTCTTGTCTGCCAAATTGAAGTATAGATTAATATTATGCTCTTGACAAAGAATTTTTTTTTTTCAATCACTAACAGGCAAATTTTATGGCAAACTGGGCAGGTCTGATCCACCCATCTGGCAATGTAGGCTGCAATTGATTTTTGTTTACAAAATTTGGGGCACCTAGTGGCCATGTTGCATACTAAAAGTAGTTTATCCAAAAATGTAGTCATGCTGCATCCCATTGTAACCATTAGCTCCATTCAACGTGAATGAAAATCAGAGAACTTTGTTCAACAGCCCATTCATGCGAACATGAGAGAGTTAAGGCAAACTGTGCAGTAAATTGTCACACAAAATAATCCAGTTCAACATGATGCATCGTCTGAATATTTCTAACTTCCCTTTACATTCAGGACTGATTGAATTGCTGGTTCTATTATTTGGTCCTGTACAATAGGCTAAGATAGATTAGTGGCAATGTAGAATGCTCATTTCAAGATTCAGAAACTGGGTTAAACTCCTTTGGTAGAGTCTTTGATCTTTCCTTGTGGACCAAGAAGTTCAAGTCTTGCTGTCTCTTCTTTAGCTTTTTATTCCTTTTGATGCAGTTCTCTGTAATGGTTCTAGGATCAAACTTTTTAGTTTTGCTGACTTGGATTTCTCACTACATGTGTCACTATCATATTGATACAGTGCACCTTCATTACAACAAAGTCGACACTACTGGAGGGTAATGATTGTTATAAACCAGGTTTTATGGAATCCAACGTTTCATTTTTTACATTAATAAACAAACTTGTAAGTACTTAAAGTTGGTAAAAAGAAAAGTAAATGGATTACCCTCTTCTCTCTCCTCCTCCCCCCTCCCTCTGCCACATTCCCCACAGCAAACACCTTGACATGACACTTGTAACTTACAATTTTAAAAAATAATTTTTATTAAAAAAAATAAAATTCCCTTTATTCATCCCATAGGGGAAATTTGTCTTTAGGGTCTATTCCAGGGGAAGACTGGAATAACTCAGGCATCAGCCGCAGTGCAGTGCCGCAAATTGAGCTAGGGCGAGGTGACTTGTTTAAGGCCACACAGCGCAGCGGCGGGTGATCGAACTCGGTACCTTTCGGGTACGAAGCAAAGACCGTACCGCTGAGCCACGCTGCCCCCTTTTTAAAAGAATATTTACCCGTAACCCCTCATTGAAATGGTTAATGGGATAAGATCAGGTAATGATTAAGATTAGTTGGTCAACCCCCCACCTTTACCCCATTTGTCTTCATATCTTGCCATTCGTCATTCCTAATGATACATACGCAACATGCCACAAAGCAAGCAGCAACACAAAAATAAACAAAATCGTCCCATGGCGATGTGACTGTGAGTGTTGTTGTCGCTGATTTGGAGTCACATCACAGCTTGCAATACACTTGCGCCACTGTGTATTTATTTGCAGGTGTGATGACAATCCAAATTTTTTTGGGCTCATTGTTGTAATGGAAAATACTCTCAAACTAATGCGAAATAGCGTCCATCACAACAATGTTAAATCAAGCCCATAATTGCATTCGTTAATCAGACCTTCAGACATGTCCACATGGTCTCACACATGCCCTGAATGTTGGTGCATTATAATATAAAAGTTTTCTACCAGACATTGGCGGTGAATGATAAATAAAGCTCACCGAGATCGGTAAGTGATGTAAGATACTTTTAATGCTAGTTTTTGTCTCCTCTCAGCTTGCTGTTAAGATAAAAAATGGCATCATCTTGTGTGATCAACATTCCAAAAATCAAGTTTCCATTAATTCTCCTTACCGATCATTTTACAATATTTTCCTAAAATGGCAGGCTTATCCAGCAGAAAAATTGTTTTTTTAAAACTCAAACAAGCTCTCTACAAAACAACTTTATGTTCTTATAAATTAAACAAAGATCATTCTTCAAAGTTTGTGATGTACAAAATAAATCTGAATGAAAAAAATGTATATTGTGTCGTAACAAATGTGACGATTTTGCTGCAGGTGGTAAGAAGGGAGTTAAAGACAAACATATTATTTATACTTTTCCAATTTGAATACCCCTTCTCTACTTATGTTCTTTTCCTTGTTGACCACAAAGATTTTGTCCTGCTATACTTAACATTGCTGTTAATTCGTTAATTTTTTAAATTTGATTTTCTTTTCGTTATTTTTAAAAGGCTATGAATTCAAAGACTTGACCCAAAACGACAAGGAGTTTGTCTTTGAACTGGCGTCAAGCAAGAAAAAATGTCTTCAGGTAGGCCATGCTGTGTTACAGAGGTTTATTTCATGTTTAAATTTGAATTTAAGAGTCACGGCTTGATTCAAAACCCATAACATTGTGACAGGTTCTTTTGTTGTATTTTTTAAAAAGTCAAACCTGTCTGTATCATCATTCAAGAATGGTTGTTATAGCACACCTCCAAATGCACATTTGAATTCAGTATTTAACACACATTTTCTTATAGTCAAATTTTAACGAAATCAGATTTTATCAATTTGATTCTGACTTTTTTTTTTAATCTGGAGGGAAATTGTTAAAACCAGGAGAGAGAATCTCCTGCTAAGATGCTGTTTACCATCCGCCTTTCTTCAGTCATATTAGCCTAAATTAAGATTGACCAGGCACTTTCTCCCAACCACAATATCATCTTTACCATCTCCACTTGTGCTGTGAAGTGGTGACTGATAAAGAGTAGTTGACTGTATTTTCTACCTATCGCCTGCCTTCCTAACAATCTCTTTAAAACTTCCTTTGATCTTATTTATTGCTATTATCAAATTACAAAGTAATTATAGACGTTTTTGGGCGTAAAATTTGCCCTATATTCGTTTTGCATTACCACATCAACCACGACAAACAAATAAGTTGTATATTTTATAAATCAGTCAAGGGTGTTTACTTGGGCAATTTGTAATGTAATGAAAATTTTGTTCCCTTTGGTCTTCTCGAGCAATACATACAACCTTGTGAACCATTTTACCCATGATAAATTAATGTGCTATTGTGTGACATGAATATATATTTTATTATCTTTTTTTCCCCCCCCCCTCACTTCTGCTACCAGTTTCAAGCAGACAGCAAGGAAGATCTGGAGGAATGGAGGAAAGCTGTGGAAATAGGCATCAAGTTTGTAGAACCAATAGAGGATATAGTTGAGGAAGGAGATAGTGGAGGTGGGTCCTAAAAAACGTTATATTTCATTGAGCATTAACTCTGGAATGTGGTGGGGGTGGGAGGGGCATTTTGGCTTTGTCCAACAATCTTGTATAGGCACGTAAAGAATAAATTGATACACTCGAACACAGTCTTTCCGAACTCATTTGAACGTCCGAAATGTTTTTTTAATTATTCTTTGTTTTCATTCCATTCTTTCCTCGAACTAATTTTTACCCTGAACATTGTTTCTTCAAACTAATTTCACCCAGCCAGTATAAACAAAATAAAATTAATTAAAATTATTGTGTTTTTTAATGAGTCCGGTTTCAACCACTGATGATTTACTGTGACATTGACAGATACGTTTGTGTGGATCTAGCTACATTGCAGGTATGTGTATACAGTATGATGCACATACAGACACACACAGACACTCATACTCCATTGCCATTTCGCATAACTGACACCTCTCTGCTTATTCTTATCACTTCGCCATTTGATCTAATTTGAATGCCATGTGCAATATTTTGATAATGGTTGGTTTCAACCGTAAATGAGTGTTGTGATACAACAACCCCCCCCCCCCCCCCACACACACACACACCAACCCCTTGTAACATGTCAGGTATAAAGTTATCTTCCTCAATATATCAATCAAGTCTTGAGGCTATTTGTCTCAGGGTCTATTCCAAGGGACATCTGGAATAACTGTGTCAGCCACAGCATAGTGCCGCAAATTGAACTAGGAAGTGGTGGCTTGTCGAAGGCTGCAAAATGAGATGGATGTTTTAATAAGGTATCTTTCGGGTAGGATGCAAAGAATGTACTTATGTGCACTGCCCCCACCCTCCCATCAAGTCGTTATGCGATGCCCTGTTTTTTTGCATGTCTTGTGAAGTTTGAGGAAACCATGCTGGAGCGTATACATATTTTTAAATAATAGATTCCTAAACCCCTCTGTTATTCTTGGGTTTTACACATTACAATAATATCTCTTTAAAGTATGTCAAAACTTTTTTCATCACCACTTTTCAATAAGGTCCCTATTCCTTGATACGTGATGTCAGTTCTCAAAATATTCATGTTAGCCCATCATTATGGGGCTAATGAAGGATGCATTCTTATTCAAAGCAAATAGACTGACACCATTAGTGTTTTTTTATTTTGTTGTATTTGTTCTTCCACATAATATCACATTACAGAATACTTTGTTATAAACTATTGATATCAATAAGCCAATGCGCGGAATTTCAAGCTTTTATTAATGGCTCAAAAGGCATTTTTGTATTGCAACTGATTATTTCATTCCGTATTTTAATAATACTTTGCAGGGAGAATAATTTCTTATGACTATGATTGTAATTTTACAAATTTTAGCTACCTTTTTAAAATAAAATTTTATGCCCCTATTTCATTTATTAATATTTCCCTGTACGATCTGCCGTTAACCTTGTTATAAAATGGGATAACGAAATAGACGCAATATAGGCAAGCAGTCTGCGGGAAATATGTCAATGAATTTGCTATTTCACTTTACGATATATTTAGACTGCTGGAAGGAAGAAAAATGCAGATGAGTCGCTCGATAATATAGCTCTGTACTTTGTGGTTCAGAAATCCTGTAAAAGAAAGCACTGTATGTGAGTTTAAAAAGGCCATTATTTTTTCAAACAAATCTTTTTGGAGGAAATAAAATTTAATTGATAAAATGAATAGATAAACAAATAGAAATGGTGGATAGATAGAAAGAAAGAAGGGATTTTGGGTTATCTGTGGTCCTTAGATTAGCACTTTTGGAATTTTAAAAGTTTCAAATAACAAAAAGAAAAACCAATTACTATTTTGAATTTATTTTGGTTTATTATTTCTCTTTTGGTTGAGATGTTTTTGGATTAACATAAGATTTCACTGAATTCTATTCATAATGTTTATTTTATACTCCCATTGCAGAGGAATATGAACCTATTGATGAGGTGGCTCAAGCAGTTCGAAATAAACAAGCAGCTTCCAACTCCTCTACCACCAATACAATCTCAGCTACCAAACCCCCCACCCTCCCAAGCAAAACAGCACCTCTACCGGCGACACCACAATCACCACCACCCCAAGAAGAGTATGCAGATGGATTTTCAATGCCTATTGAAATTGCCAAAGCTGAAGGAGATAAAAAGCCAGCTGCTAATACTGCTATCAACTCGCCTGTTGTTAATAATCCACCTGTTCTGATTGGAGAAGATTTTGAGCAAGAGGATGACAATTTGATCTATGAATTCGTCGAATCGCCACCTCTTCCAACAAGTAAGACAGATAGCTCAGCAAACCAAACAGTTGACGTCAAAGGATCATCTGTGCCAGACATCCCACCACCAAGACCCCTGCCTGCCCAACCTTTACCACCACCACCATCATCATCAATGTCATTAGAAGAACCACCACCTTTACCCAGTAGAGGAGCAAATCTACCGCTTCCACCACGATCACCGCTACCAGAACCACCAATTTCGGCTTCTACTCCTCCAAAATCACTTCAAGCACAAAAGACGATTTCTCCAAATTTAGATATCAATGTTAAAACAGCAGAAATGTTGGCAGAAGATTATGAGAATTTCTTTTATGGACTATTTACCTGTATTGGTGACTCCAACAATGAGCTGAGTTTTGACAGGGGTGATGTCATCCACATTTTGAATCGTGACCTTGACCCTGAGAACTGGTGGATTGGGGAAAGTTATGGAAAAGTAGGATTGGTTCCCAAGGAGTTTTTGACCCCAGTCTATGAAATGCTTGCTTGAATTGCAGAGTTTTTGTGTTGTTGTTACTGTTAATAATAATAATAATAACGATACTTAAATTTCTACTTATATTTATACAGCACCTCCTCTCAAAACCTAGCAACTCCTTTACATCACATAGATACTTTCCAAATGTTATTACACGCTTAACACACTCAAACACAAACACAACCCACACTTGTGCAAGGGCATAGATACAGCAAAGATGTGCTGTGAGAATAGGCTGGTACAAGAAGAAAAAAAATGCTGTGAAACTGTCCTATTAAACTAAGACGATTAAATATAATAAATCCTCTGAGAAGAGAAATGACTTCAGACTTTTCGTAAAAACCACATCACGGCTTGAGAATTGAACAGATTAAATATTTGGGTCAGTTTTGGCAAATGAATTATCACTGAAAGATTTTGTTTTAGGTATAGATAGCAGTTGGAGATCTTACGATCTCAGCTCTCTTGTTGCTTCGTATTCTTTAATATATGCTTGGGCAGTTATGAGCAAAACATAAAACAAAAAAAGAGCAATTTTGTATTCAATTCTGGTATGAAATGGGAACCAACGAAGAGCGGAGCATAATATTAATATCAGTAGCACTGTCGAATTTTGATTTTCCTAACACCAATCTGACCACCTTGTTTTGAACTCTCTGAAGTTTATTTATCTTCACATCTGGAAGGTCGATAAGCAAAGAATTAAAGTAATCCAGACTGACTAAGATCAATGATAATTCTGTTTTGAGTTTGTCCAAAGGTTAAAATGATTTGAAATTCGTCTGATATAAAAATGTTATAAAGTTGTGTCGTATATGTGGTGATTTATACTATGGGAACTGATGATATCTTTGGTTGTTGGTATTTTGGTGCTGTACTGTCTGAAGATGCAACTCCTAGAACAAGAAAATGAATGTGCCATTGTTGCATCATGGTTAAACGTAACAGTGACTGACAGGAGCATCATGTGATCCAGCTGGTATAGCCCTCTGGATCAACAAGACGCACAAGCCACCACACCATGACAAGGAATTTTGAGATATGGCGGTTCGAATTATTTATTATTGAAGTTTTTTTGGGGTTTTATTTTTTTTTTTTCACTTTTGGAAAAAAGTTCTTAAAGTGGTCTAAAGCATTATTAGAGACTGTGCATGCATTTGTATTGTAGAATTACATTAGTATGAGGATTGATTCTTTATATTGCTGTTGAATGACAAAGTGGTTTGCGGGTGGTTGGATGGGAGCATCACCCTTGAATCATATACCTATGATGTTCGCATGGGTGTACGATCCGATAGTGGTGTCGTTTCTTCTTCTCTTTTACTAGCCTATCCTGCTTCTTTGGTTTGTGATTGTATTTTTGACAGGGGATATTTTTTTTCTCTGTAAATCTTTTGCCTGTTTGTTCTTGGTTATTTATAATTTAGCTTATGATATCTTAAGGTTATGATTTTGATTGACATTTGTACTATTTTTGTTAGATTGCTTGTTTTTTTGTTTCAGCGGTCTCTCAGATAACCTCAATTGTGTTGGAAGAGACCTAAAGCAACAAACAAACAAGTGGTTTATCAATGTATTTAGATTAATTGTTTCTGACTTAACTAGACTTCACTAAAATATAAAAATGTTTATAATCATATGCTACATAATCCACATTTGTTGTTTTTGGGTTTTTTTTTTTTTTTTTGCTTTGCGTTTGGATGATAAGTAAGAAATTAGCCACTTTTGAGAGAGTAAAAAGTCACGTGATCAGTGCCAAACTCAGGATCCAATTGGCCAGACGGAGGGTGTCATCATGTCAATTGGATCCTGAATCTGGCACTGACCCCGTGACTTTTTATCCTCTGTTTTCATCTGGCTCTTCTCCATACCATATTTTTCTCATCATTATTGATACAAGTGGCCGCCCCACACATTAAAAAAATTTTTTATTCAACCCACTTTTGATCTTGTTTATATTTAATTTTCATGTTCTTTTTAAGTGGTGTAAAAAGTATGAAAATAACCTGTCCAATCAACCATGTAATTAATTTCCAATTTGTAGAAATTTTCTATACAGAATGTAAATTTTGACCTCAGGAATGAAGTACAGTACTCGCTGGATTCTATCATGCTTGAGCTGAGTGACTGGACTGTACTCACATAATAAGTCATGAATGTGTTCCATGAGCATTGGAAATTGGCATGCTTTGATTCTAGCACGCTTTTTGGCTTTTCACGAGAGCATGCTAGAATCCAGGGAGTACAAGGTATATTTATTGTAATTTTGAAAATGATACCCTCGAAAAAAGTTCTTTTTTAGCTTCGTTCTTTTCAAAATTTTTATTTTAAAAATGAATAGACAATCATTGTTTCACAATAATTTTTTATAATTATTAATCAAAAAGTGCTCTCTAAAAATTACAAATAAATGTCTCATATCTATTGATTTTTAAAAACTTTTATCGAAATATGGTGCTCTCTATAAATTATATTCATGCTATGTATGTAGTTAAAAATACTCACAACATCCGCCATCCAAATTTAACATACTAACACACAAAACTGTGTGTAGCCTTTAACATTTAGTCTGATTGATATAATTTACTGAGAACTTATCACTAACTGGCTGTCTAAGAATAATAATAAAGTTGAGTGAAGTCTACTTCGTTCCTTCTATATAGTTACATGCCATGATTTAGATGATTTCTTAAAAATTGAATTTGAATCTGTAGTCTAATTGTGAGTAAAACTCAAGCAACCAAGAGACAAAGACTGTAAAACCTGTCCCCATCTAATAAATACAACAGTTTATCAGTTAATGATTATCAACCATAGTTTATATCAACTATAAGTTTATCCGTAAAACCGTCTTTCCAATTCTAATTTTTTAAAGATTTAGTGATGGCAACTTTATTTAAATTTGAATTTGAACTGCTGTCAATGATTTGGATGTGAATGATGTTGATATAAATATTGTATGAATAAAAAAAATACATTGTAATGAAATCAGTGTGACAATAAAAATGTGTATCATTATTTAGCTCATGGATTAAACGTGCGAGGCACTGTTTCGCTCATTCACTTCTTTGGCTGGGGTCTTTTGACCTCCCATGGTGGGCAGGAGGTCACTTGCTGTATCTTATATCCCCCTATTTCTGATTTCCGAGTTGCTTTCTGTCTTTGTTTTGGAATGGGATCACTTGGTTTTGTCCTTGGTTTGAAACTGGACACAGTATTAGTTTTGGGAGATGATTTTATTTTCCTTGTATGTCATCTCTCTATGTAAAGTTATGGTTTTTGTTTGAATATTATTGGTTTATAAAACATTTGAGCGTTTTCCTCTTATCGGGATCCTGTGCTTATGTCTAGATGAGACTTTTAGGTGATCTCAAACTAACTGGGTGGGGTTCCTTACCTCCCATAGTGGGCAGGGAGGCACTTACTTTGTCTTCTATCCCCCTATATCTGTTTTCCAACATGCTTTCTGTCTTTGTCTTGGAATGAGATTACTTGGTTTTGTCCAAGCCCTGGCCGGATACCCTAGCTGGGAGGGAAACAGTCAAATGTATAGTTAGAGTTTTGAGAGATGATATTTTTTTCCTTGTAAATAATCTCTCTGTTATGCACTGTATTGTTTACATATATATGATTTGTAAGCATTCGAGTGTATCCCTCTTAGTTGGGACCTGTGCTTGTGTCTGGATGAGACACTTTTAGCCTCTGGGTGGGGATCCTGACCTCCCATAGCGGGCAGGGAGGTACATACTGTGTCTTCTATCCCCTTATATCTGTTTTCCAACTTGCTTTCTGTCTTTGTCTTGGAGTGAGATTGCTTGGTTTTGTCCTAACCTTGGTCGGAGTCCTTGGTTGAGAGGGAAACAGTCGAATGTATAGTTATTGCTTTGGGAGATTATATTTTTTTCCTTGTAAATCATCTCTATGTTATGTACTGTACATGTTTTATTTACATGTTATATTTGATTTGTTAACATTTGGGTGTATTCCTCTTAGTGGGGACCTGTGCTTGTGTCTGGATGAGACTTTTAGGTGATCTCAACCTAAGTACTTTGATGGTGTGCTCTTGGAATCTACATCCGTTTCCTATTTGAACAAATTCCCCTTTTACCTTTACTGGGGTGCTTTAATTGAATTCTATAACTTTTTACTATCCCATTTCTTCCTTTTTACTGGCGCTGATATGACCTTAATGTGTTGCAAGCGCCGTAAAACCCTCAAAAACAAAAACAAAACACTTTTAGCCGATCTCAAACTAAGTACTTTGATAGTGTGCTCTTGGAATCTACATCTGTTTCCTATTTGAACCAATTCCCCTTTGTCTTACCTTTTCTTGGTAATTCTAGAACTTTATACTGTCCCATTTTCTCCCTTTTTACTGGCGCTGATATGACCTTAATGTGTGGTAAGCACTGTAAAACCCTTAAAAACAAAAACAAACAACTCCCCTAGTTCTACGCCTATGGTTGAAGTTGAAAACTTAATTTCATTTTCGGGCTGAGTGTGCTCGGGTATCATGCTCCCTTCTGTAACTCTCCTTTGCTCACCCTTCCAAGCTAGTGGAGGGAAGGACAACCCTGTAATTCAAGCGACAATCATCTGTCTGGCTACTCAGGTTCACACATCTAGGTGGAGACGATATTCAATAACCTTCAACTTTTCCACTTTAACTTTAGTGATTTTCCCTCCTTTTGCTACAAATCCTGACTTCAGCAAGACTCCGTAACTTGGCAAAGAGGCTATTTTAACAACGAAGAAGAAGTAGTGTTCCTTGCTGAGATATTTCATATTAGCGGTTGTTGTAGTAGCCTCTAGAGGATTTCAAATACACCACCCTGTGATCATTTCATTATTTGGTATTTTTTACACGTTTCTAACATTTTTGAAAATTACGCGTTTATTTTAGTTTCTATCAATTCTTGAGGGAGCTCATTATATAAACGAATGGCAGAGAGAAAGAGTAAGAGAGTGTAGTCAGTTATCGGTTCTTGATGTTTGAATTGACAACTCTAAGCTATTGGTCAGTAGTACTACCAATAATGTCTTTTCATTTTTAACCTCCCATTTCTTTCTTTTCTTTTTTTTTTTTCATTTTGAAAAGCCCTTTCCAGTACCAGATGCAGTAAATAATTATTTTTTAGTAGCTATGCTGAAATGACCTGGAATAATAATATCATCCAAGTCTTGTTTTTTGTTTTGTTTAAAGTCAGTGTTCTTTGAAATTTGGTGTTCCTCATGGCTCGGACCAGTCCTTTTTACTATGTGCAGCCACAGTCAAATGCAATTAAGAAATTTGATCTTTTATATCAATTCTATGCAGATGATACTCAAATATTAAGTTCTTCTCCCTGTAGTCATAGTAGCGTATGTCTACATCTCCAGCCAGTCTTTGAATTCTTCACTTCAGCTGAGGACAGCCTCGAAACCTCCCGACTACCTCGTCACAGGACAGTGCAGGACTATGTGGTATGCTGTCTCTGGCATTCCCTGACAATAGGGACAGTCGGCGGACTCCCTCAGACCCCGCTTCTCACTCTCAGTAAAGTTGGTTTGATGCGACCTACTGTTTTCGATACTGGGTGGGGATCCTGACCTCCCATAGCGGGCGTGGAGGTACATACGGTGTCTTCTCTACCCTTATATCTGTTTTCCAACATGCTTTCTGTCTTTGTCTTGGAATGAGATTACTTGGTTTTGTCCGATACCCTGGCTGAGAGTGAGAGGGAAACAGACAAATGAATAGTTAGTTTTGGGAGATATTTTTTTTCTTTGTAAATCATCTCTCTGTTATGCACTGTATTATGTTTTGTATACCTATTATATATGATTTATAAACATTTGAGTGTATTCCTCTTAGTCGGGACCTGTGCTTGTGTCTGGATGAGACTTTTAGGTGATCTCAAACTAAGTACTTTGATAGTGTGCTCTTGGAATCTACATCTGTGTCCTATTTGAACAAGTTCCCATTTTGTCTTCTCTTTTCTTGGCCACTTTAAATATAATTCTAGAACTTTTTACTATCTTATTTTCTTCCTTTTTACTGGCGCTGATATGACCTAAATGTGTTGCAAGCGCCGTAAAACCCTTAAAAACAATAAAAACAAAAAAACTGTTTTCGATAGCCAGATCTGAAGCGTGGCACTGGTTCTGTTGGGTCTTTGATTACCCCACCTCTTTTGGGCATGTATTTGTCCAATACTCTCCAGACTTCCCCAACTCCAATATTGAAGTTTTCGA
Source organism: Berghia stephanieae (assembly GCF_034508935.2). Classification (NCBI taxonomy): domain Eukaryota; kingdom Metazoa; phylum Mollusca; class Gastropoda; order Nudibranchia; family Aeolidiidae; genus Berghia; species Berghia stephanieae. Next base: position 30,925,952 of record NC_088371.1, read on the forward strand.
GTTCTGAATGGTAAAAGGGTCTTCTGGAATTGAGTTTGAATCGTGATGTTCTGTGAACTTCATTTGTGATGGTTTTTAAAGGAGCATTTAGGGTGAAGTCTTTCAGATTGTGGACTAATTTTTGGGTTGCTTCCTCTAGCCCAGTTCTGGTGGTGCAATTATGCTTATACTTATACTTATATAGTTGGGAGCCAAGTTGATAGTGTTGATTTGATTCGAAGTAGACAAAATAAAAAGAGTTCTATGAATTAAATTTCATGAGTCATTTCCCTTTGTTCGTTAGTCATGTTCGCACAACACAGGATGTTGCTCCATCGTTACCCGTCATAATGGTGTTTGTTAGGTTTGGGATTTTTTTTCTCTTTAATTCTATTTATATTTTAAAAATGGAATAAAAACACTCAATTTGAACATATGAAGTAATTTGTCATAGGGGAGAATGTTGTTGAGGAGGGTCCTCCTTATTTTTGTGAAAAGAATTTAGTAATTGAGCTTTGACTTTGATTGAAATCAGTGTTTAGTTTAGGCATAATTGTACGTAAACTCCCTTCTTTATATTTTTGTGTCCTGTGTGTAACCTGTCAGCATGTGTCCGAGTCTGAGTGTTTGTTAGTCTGCCTTTCTCTCTATCCCTCAATTGCCTTTTTCCATTTCTCTTTCTAACACTTACAGCTGTGATGATGACTTTGTTCAAAGGCCATGATAACAACAACAATTAACAAACAGAATCAGATTCGCACTTGTTACAGTCTGAAGCTTTAAATTAAAGGGTGAAGTTTATATATAGTAAAACTTAAGCAATACGCAATTAGTGTGCTTAAAGATGGCATGGTCTGTACCTGTTTAGATGGGGAAAAGCACAATAGAAAATGCTATTTATTATTATTAACCGTGTTAGGTAGTGATATGTTGATTTGTTTTTCAATACTTGCAATTTATATGTCAGTTTTTTTTTAAAGTTAAAATATTTAGATGAGGTAATCACTTTCCAGCGCTCAGTACTGACCACAGCGGCGGGGTCAGTATTGATCAATGGGCTGTTCCTCAGTCCTGACCAATGCCAACAGCCCTGGCCTTGATAATTTGTGGACCTGTCCTCTTGTTAGTCCATCTTTTTGGTTTTATGTCGGCCCCAATTAGGAGGTTTTAAGCTGGTGTTGCCGTATACATTTTTTTTTGGAAAGTACAGATTTATATTTATATTGCTTTCCTGACGATGTTGCATTTTTTTGGGACCTGAGCTTCCTGTGAGTTTTGTTACTAATAACCACACACTAAATGTGGTGGTAACAAAAAAAACAACCAAAATTCCATAAGCTTGATTGATTCAACTTTATTTAATAACTTATTCCTCAAACAAAGAGACAAATAATTAATTATAATATAACCAATAGAACCAACAGTTAACACAATTTCAATTCCAATTCAACAGTTGCAATGGAAATCGTCATTGGAATCAGTGACTTGAATATTCCAACAAGACCCAGTTTAGTCAAACTGGTGATCTGCCTTTGTTTTTTTTATCCCTCAAAGTTCAGACTGAATTTATTAAAACGGTCAATCTCAGGTTAAGTTATTTCTTGAAAAAGCTAAAGGACAAGAAACACGCATACACACACACAAACAAACCTAAAAAATTGAACTAAAAAAATGAAACCAAAAAAAAATCTCTTTAAATCAACATATCTTTTTGAGATTATCAGTTCTGACAGGTTTATGTTGTTGATTTTCATGTTATCTTTGTTTTTAAGGATTTTTGGGTGCAAAATCTTAGGTCATTGCAGTGCCAGTAAAACAGGAAAATGAAGGTAAAGTTATTAGATAAAAGGCCTGAACTAACAAATCAAACACAAAGGAAAACGTGAGACAAAGGTTCAACCAGGGATCACAGGCTTAATATAAAGCAATCTATCCGAGTGTCTTGCTTGAGATTACCCACAAATCCTATATCTAAATCTATGAATGGAAGCCGTAGGTAAGGCCAAAAAAAAAAAAAAAAAGCCTGATATCCATTTCCAACAAATTCAGAAAGCCTGAATCTTCATTTGAAATTCGACCAAAAACAGTACAGTCCACTCCGGATAATTGCAACACCATGGAATCAGCAAAAACCTTGCGATTAACCAAAAGGTGTGATTATCTGGAGTGGACTGTATTATTATGCCGGGATGATCTAGATGCCAGAAATAAATTAAAATCCATTTCACAAAGCAGGAAATTCTCGTTAAGTCAGAAATCTTGCCCCCCCCCCCCCCCCCCCCCCATGCCTATCCAGACTCAGCATAATATCCGACCAATAAGAGTATATTTTAATGGCTATAATAATATCAATAAGTAAGAAATAATAGAACTGAGATTGAGATAACTTATAAGGAAGTAAAATGTCTTTCACAAACAAACAAAATATATTATTTCCATTGAACTGTTTCTCCAGGTAGGATATAACTGATAAACCAAAGACATGTTCATGTTTTACAAAGAAAATTTTATCTTTCGGACAAGTCCATCAGGAATGCCCTTGAATTGTGATAAAAAAGCCTGCAAACTGTCTGTATTACATCACTGTAATCATAATAATAGTTTAATCCTGACAAACGGAATGAAATATGACAAAGTTCTGACCACATACATATTATGTATATTATATCGAGTTAGTTCATTACACTTTTAATCAAATTATTTTTGTCTGGCTCTTTTCTTTTGCCAAATTTTCTTTTTATTTTTGGCCAGAAATATGTTGTAGTCAGATTTCTGTCTGTCGAAGTTATGAAGAAAACAAAGGTGAGCTGGAATTAGCCGGATTGAACTGTCTCCTTTCAACAAAAGACCCCAGAAGACTAAATGGTCTATTCCAGATCAAGAACACAAAGCCATACAAAACAGGGCCGATGGTGACAAAAAGTGAAAAAGGAAGAAAATTTTGAATGCTTGCCTACAAGCCCCATTTTGACTGCATTGGCCCCAACCTATAGAGAAATTGAGATGATAAACACTCATTGATACTCTAACCAACTTCTGGAGAGTGGGAAAGTGTATCTATTTGTTCCACCAACATCAAGTCTTTCACAGCCAGTACATTTGATTGGGGGACATGTACATTTTTAAAAAGGAGGAAATTCCTCACAAATTTCTTCAGATCCGAGAAAAACCATCAGCCCTGATAAAAAGGACAATTGACATAGAAGAAAGACAATAACATCAAAACTCTCATGGAACGAACATATTGATAACATCTCTAAAAAGGCAAACAACATCAATGCTCTCATAAGAAGGAACCCAGGAAATGGTTCGCAAAAAAAATAAAAGAAATGTGTTACAAAACGCTAATGCGACCTATTGTTGAGTATGCCTCGGTTGTTTGGGACCATGCGAAAAAGAAAAATAAAAAAAAAATTGAAACGGTTCAGCGAAAGGCAGCTTGCATGGTCACTGGTGATTACATAAATGTAACTGGCATTGTTAAGAACTTGAGGTGGACAACACTCGAGGAAAGACGAAAAAGAGCTAAAGTAACAATGTTTTTTAAGATGTGCAAGGGTCTGGTAAAAGTCGAAACTATTGAACTCCAACCAAGACCAATAATTTCAAGAACAAAGGGTCATGAGCAACGAAACATTACACCAAGCTCAGAATTACAAAGTCATATGCAATCCTCCATGCCACTAACAATTCGACTTTGGAATAACCTCACAGACGATGTGGTTGAAGCACATGATTTGGATCATTTTACAAGAACCCTACAATACATAGCTATGTCATGCTAAATATCGCTTATGTAAAACTTGTGACAATACACAAAAGTAAAGGAAGAAGAAGAAAATAGCGAGCTGTGTACCAATAATGAAGCCATTGACCTAAAGAGACCAACTTCGATTTTTGTGAATTATACTCAGAAATTGAAGATGAAATTTAGTCAGGACTTTTTAAAAAATGTATTTCATTTCAATGCTTATTTTAGCTTCATGAATTGGCATGACATGTAATATAAAATTCATGAAAACATATTCAATCTGTCGATGATAATTCTGTATACAGCCACCTCATCCTGATACGTTTTCTCCAGATACTGAAATCTTTGCTCCTTCTTCATCACCCCAAGAGTTTGTGACAGTTCATCACTATTCAAACAGTTCTGAAGCTTCTGGAAAGTTCTGCGATTTTTCTGAATTAAAAGAAAAAGAAAAAAAAAAAACCTTATTGGTGATGAGGCATGTGATAGTAAACAATCATCAACCACTCATTTCCATCAAGTTCGGATATTAAAAATTGGGGATCATACAGTGGAACCTCCCGATTACGACACCTCTGAATAGCGACAACCTCCTGATAACGACATTGACCCGTGGTGCCGATTTTTTTCTCTTTAAGATCAGTAAAAAAAACCTCCAGCAGAGCTGCCAACCTCTCCTGACAGAAAGAGGAAGATTGGTTGCCAAAAAGAGGAAGATTTAAGGAAAAAGAGGAAGATTCAAGTACGCGAAACAAACAAACAAAAGTACTTACATTCCCTAAATTTGCAGGTTATCCATAAATGTCCATACACCCAAGTCTGTTATAATAGCCACTCCAGTTTATGAATAAAATTGTCTCAAAGCGTTACTGTTGCACTTCTTTGTTCTTCTCATGTTTATGCACATCTAAAGTCTTCACTTCACTCATTTTAATTTATATTTAATTCAAATATTTACATAATATTTACATTATATACAGTCCAGTATATGACACTGGTTTAGTCCTTTTTCAAGGAAGCTGCAGTCGCAGACTTGGCCTTGATGAGCAGCTCCTTGGAGATAGGGTTCTTAAATGATTTATGACTCCATTTTGCTTTGCAAATACTGATGGACTCTAGCAATTTGTTCGACATGCTGGCCCTAAAATCAGTCCTATTCCTCCTGGCTAAGCTCAATAGTCTTTCACATGCTGCATTTGAATGGAAGATGGAAAGTATTCCCAGCATGGAACGACTAAGCAAATGAAACCTAGCAGAGCCAGTTTGTGTTTTTGCATTAGCAAGACGAAACCAGTATTTATCCACTCTTTCTCCATTGAGCAGGGCATTGCAGATGATTGCCAATCTCTAAACTGTCTGAAGAGAATATCCATGACCTCATCAGTACACTGGCCTACTTCACAGGGAACTAAAGATGGAAATCTCTCCACAAAATATTCTAAAGATGCCATCCTAGCCACGACTTTGTTGTCTGGATTAGCAACAGATGCATGCATGATTGGTTCTGAGTCTAAATTACACTTTGATTGGAGATAGACAACAGCTGTTTTCAAGTAGGCTCTAACAGACTTATAAAATTGTTTTTTGGCATCGTCTCCAAGTTCCTTCACCAATTTCCTACATCTATATCCAACATCAATTTCACTTGATTGCAGGAGATTTTTTGTGTCATTGACATCAATTTGCAGCAAATCTTTACCTTGCAGATAAGAGGGTTTTACGAAACGTAAACATAAATCATGAATAATGGACTTCATGATGTCAGCCATTTTATGAATGAGAGGCTCTGATGACTGCAACAATGCATTAGCATTCTCAAACACCCCTACAACATTGTCCAAAAACATGGCATAAGCCTTTACCTCGTCACTCAAAAGCTTCTTCAAAATACCTTGTGCTTTAGAGGAAGTTGACTTTGAAATTGTCTCTTCTGACAACTCCATAAACAAGGCCGATATTGGTTCCCAGAGTAACAGACGAGATATACAAGGTCCAAGAGAGAGCCATCTTGTGTTAACATGTTTTAACACTTCGTGACTGCCACAACCAAGAATTTCCTGAAGTTCCTTCAATCGGGCAACTCTCTTTGACGACTTATCAAGGAAGAAGTAAATGTCTATTAGAAGTTGATCCAGTTTGTGTGGAAGTGTATTGGCAGCTTTCAATGCAGCTAAATTAATCCTATGGCAAGGACAGCCAACAACAATGATATTCTCATTTTCCTCACGAAGAAATGCAGAGACACCAGACTTTTCACCCACCATGACAGAAGCATTGTCAGCACTAAAACTTATGCAATTCTTCAAATCGAGATTAACATCACACAAAGTCTTTTTCAAATGTTCAAAGATGTCTTTGCCAGTGGCTGTACTGGTAGACAAGCTATCAACAGAAACTACCTCTGTCACCACTTCTTCTTTCTCTTTATCAGCATACTGAACGATAACGGGAAACAGTTTCTCCTTAGAATCATTGCCTCCATCTGTACTCAGAGAAAACACACCACAAGAATTAATCCCTTTAACAGTTTTTTCTTTTTCTTCATTGACCATCTGATGAAGGATAGCCGTTGTCTTTGTCCTCCCACACCCATACTTTTTTGCCACCTCACACGAAGGAAACATTGACTTAAACAGATCACCTGCATCATCGGCGATGGCAAGAGGAAGATTCTTTTCAACTAGAAACTTTGTGAACATAACCTCCGCCCTAATGACACTGAAATCTTCCTCAACCGGTTTGGCTTTGAAAAATGATGTCAATGAAGATGTAGAGGCAGGTGCCTTGCTTGCATTGATATGTTTTTGTGTAGCACAGTGTTTTTTAATGTCATAAGCACCACCTGAACATAAACTGAAATGGCAGGAACAGAATGCACAAAATGCCATTGCTGAACTCTTATCGGAACGATGAATTCCACTAAACTGTTTTTCATACTCTTGTTTCCACGATTGCGAATATTTTCCGCCTACCTTTGTTTTTTTAGAGAGGCTCAAGTGATTCAAGAGAATCTTCAGGTCCACGCTTATCCATTATGAATTAACTATTAATAATAGTATTAACACAACACAGTTCAAATGTCTAAGAATTTAAAAACTATCCCAAAAATGCAATGAGCAATGGCCGAAATAAAATCACAAATAAGTAGATTGAAGATGGAAATTTTCAAGATGCAGAAATAAAATCACAAAAGTAGATGAAGATGTTTCAAGATGCAGAAATAAAATCACAAAAGTAGATGAAGATGTTTCAAGATGGAGAGAGTGGTTAGTCTAATCTAGAAGTCTAAGGCACAGAAGATGTTCCAAAGTCCAAACAGCAACAAAGACTGAATCACACATGTGGAGCAAACAGTGAAGTGATCAATGTTGGGTTTCACTTTCCACATTGATTTCATTGGTAAATGTGAGTATTGAGTTACAATCATTACTCAACTACATAAAATTAAATATTCGATACCACAGGAATAGAGCAGTAAAGTTAGGTGCCCCTAACGTAAACAATAACAAGTTGCTAGTGATTTCCGTTAGGGACCGGAACAATTTACGCACAATATAGGTCTCCCAATTTTGTAGTTTGAGTTGTAGGCAATACACTTTCAGTATTGAAAATATGTTTACATAAAATCTAACAGTTGCAGAAATAATAATATAAGGCTAAATTATTATGAAAATCAGGCTCCGAATAATTCTCGTTTTGTTCACACCAGCGCAATAATTTGCTCTGGTCTAAAAATAGATAGACTGTAACTTTTGATAAATTTTAGAAAATTTTACCTTTTGTTCCATAAAATATCCATATCTAGACATTATTTGATGCATGATCGAGTATTTATGAATATGTGTTTCTTTTGCCACCTAACAGCCAAATTTTAAAGGTTATTTTTTTCTATTATTTACATTGGAACGTGAGCTGTCAAGACAGGAACATGTGGTTTGCCACGTGCTTCTCGACCTTTGTTTACGTTTTGGGCACCTAACTTTACTGCTCTATAGTAATGGTATATAGTAATATATTCTGGAATATACGGTATCGATACCAGATATTAGTGTAATCGCACAGCACATAAAATATGACTTGAATTGAAGTGAGTAAAATTATTTTTTTGAGCCACGCAATATACAATTGACTAAATAGCCAATCCGAGACCGACGGCTGAATAAAAAGCGGACAAAATGAGGAAAAAAGCGGAAAAGCAGACAATCATGTGAAAAGCGGACAATTCCGCTTTTTTCGCTGTAGGTTGGCAGCTCTGCTCCAGATAACGATGCACTTTTTGATAAAACCTCCGAATAACGACATCATTTTGGCGATTTTCGTGGATATCTGATACTAAAAATACCGAGTATGAGTACTCAAAGTTTATAAAAACGATTCCTGCTTGAACCAATGAGTACGCAGCTTTTGAAATCAATGAGAACTCAGCTTTTTTTTTGACGAATCTTGGCTGATATGCATTAATAAAAACCAAGGTATAAATGTAAGTGTAAGCAAGTAAACACAAAATCTTGAAAAATGTGATATTATGTGATGATAGTAGTAGTAGTAGTAGTAGTAGTAGTAGTGTTTTTGTGGGAGGAGGAGGAAGAGGATGAGGAATTTTATCTCACTTGTTTTAAAGGGTTTTACAGCGCTTGTGACACATCTATGTCATATCAGCGCCAGTCAAAAGGAAGAAAATTGGAGAGTAAAAAACATTCTAGATTTACAATTGAAATGACATAAGAAAAAGTAAGACAAAGGGGAATGGTCTAAATAGGGAACAGATGTAGATTCCAGGAGCACACTATCAGTGTACTCAGTTCAGATCACCTAAAAGTCTCATCCAGACACACGCACAAGAACCCTCTAAGAGGAATACACTACAACGTTTTGTTTGTCTTGTCAATGTTAATAAAAACTGGTCCCGCGGGCCTTACTACGCCCATTTTGTCCGCCATATTGGAAACCTCTAAAAAACGACACCTCCGGATAACGACATAAAAACTCGGTCCCGTGGCATGTCGTTATCGGGAGGTTCCACTGTATTTAATAAAATCTTTTGCCATTGGATTAAACATCACAATCAGTCTGATTTTCTTCACATTCTTAATTAAAACTGTGATCATGTTTAGTCTTTTAAGAAACTGAAGAATAAGGAGACCTTACCGATGGTTACAGTAAAATTTCAGCAATTATACTGTTAATCATTATAATTCATAATAACTACAAATATAGTTTACATAAATTTTGTTGTAACAAACATTATTTATAGTTATATATGTACCACCATGACAGTTATGTATCTTACCAAGAAAGGAATATTAAGTCTCCGTTTCACATCAAGGCGAAAACTTCTTGTCATTTCTTTATCATTCTCATCAGTTGCTTTTAAACGAAGAATTTCATATACTCTTCGTGTTTGTAGCTGGAAGAAAAATGACAATCAAAGAACTATAAATGTTATCATACAAAATGTGATGCAATAAAGTGATGAGAGAGAGAGAAAGACTTGAATCCTGGACCTCCTGGTTTGAAGGCAAGTGTCATAGTATAAGGCCACATAGCCGGAGGATAATAAAAATTTCAAAATTACAGTCTGAGCTTATTGTTATTGTTTTTAAGGGCTTTACAGAGCTTACGATATATTTAAGCTCATTTCAGGTCAATAAAAAGGGAGAAAATGGGATAGTAAAAAAATTGTAGATCTACAATTGAAAGTATATGAGAAAAAGTAAGACAAAAGGGAATGGTTTAAATAGGGAGCAGAGGTAGATTCCAAGAAGGCACTATCAGTGTACTTTGTCTGAAATGATGTAAGTCTTATCCAGACACAAGCACAGAATCCCACTGAGAGGAATACACTCAAATGCTTACATTATACACTGAAAACAATAAATAAAACAACACATAACAGAGAGATGATTTAAAAGGAAAAGATATAATCTCCCAAAACTATAACTAAATTTTACTGTTTCCCTCAGTCAGACATTCTGAGTTGTTTTCAGTATAGAAAACTGATTTTTACTTTATAACCACGGCTACATTATAACCCTGTCGTTATATCCCTTGAGAAGAAAGACAGACTTACCTTACTGAGCTTGAGTTTTGTCCTTGTGTCATGAACCATCGATTGGGAAAACCCTTTGTGCAACTCTTCTGGTGTAAAGCTTGACAATTTTAAACAGTTTTTGCAGTCCACATAATCACGTACACGCTGAAAGTTTTCAGAAGGATCCTCGACTAGACAGCAAATTAATAAGAAATGAATCAATCAACTATGAATTCAAATAAATGAACATGGCAGATATATCAATGGACACTCAATTTCAATATTGATGATGCAATTACTTTAAGTCCTATTAACCATATGGTGCACAAACAGAAAAAAGGCTGTCATGCAATGAGCCTATCTATCAAATGAGATGATAAAAAGAGTTCAAAACAACGTCAATAAACAGGCATGAAGCAGCACAATACAAAATGTTAACATCAACCACTGCCATACACCATCTAGAAAATTACCTTTGCTGGAAAGTAATAATATTATGAAGTGATTTAGTACACACTGTTGCTCTACAGTAATTAAGGAATCTGCACAAGGCATCCCTTGTGTACACCTTATGAGTCACGTGATTGTGATTTTGACTGTGTTTTCTATTCTTTCTTATGTCCTAGCTATTCATTTCCTTCTTTAGACAGTAACTCAATAATAATACAAGAGAAGGAATTGATGAAAGTTTATAAAACAACGAATACAATCAATTTAGAAGACTGGAATCACCGGAAGCAACTTTACCTGTAATGTCTATGACCTCTGACCGAGTATAGCACCTGTTGTAGAACGTCTGAATCATTCTGGCACATAAACCCATTCTTTGAAAGGGAGGTAACACCAAAACTTGACTAGAGGATAAAGGAAGAATTTGGAAGCAGTGGTCTCATATGTACTATTAAATTAAGTAGTCAACAATCAAATATCTAGTGGACAATAAATAAATAAATAAAATTCCCTTTATTCATCCCATAGGGGAAATTTGTCTCTAAGTCTATTCCAAGGGAAGACTGGAATAACCCAGACGTTAGCCGCAGTGCAACACCACAAATTGAGCTAGGGCAAGGTGACTTGCTCAAGGCCACACAGCGTAGCGGCATGTGATCGAACTTGGTACCTTTTGGGTACGAAGCAAAGACCATAGCACTGAGCCACACTGCCCCCAATGGGCGAACGGATATAAAGGCATTACTTTAACACCCTGAACAAGACTTTTTCATTTTGCAGAGGGGTCAAAGTCAGATCCTCAATATAGAACCCATAAACAGATTTCCCAAAGGGGAAATAAAGAAATCTTTTTTTAAATTCTATAGCATGATGGAAATGAACTGCAGTTTTAGAAAGGGAACAGAAAAGACAAAAGGGCAAAACGATAAATATGATCATCATTTTGAATACTATCATTACTATTATTATTAGTACTACTATTATCATTATTATTATAATTAATAATAATTATTATTATTAATACTATTATTACTATAATATTTGGTGAACCAAATTGGCAAGTGGATTCAAGTAAATGGAAGTTTCCTTTATGATAAATGTGATCAGATCAAAAAAAAGTACAAGCAAACATAACACTAGCATAGAGAAATATTTGAAAAAGAACGGAATATAAGTTGACCAACAACTTAACCAAAAACATTGAAGATCAGTACTAAATGATGAGTTGAAAATTTCACCCTCCATTTTCTGGCCCTCACAGTCTATCAATCAAACCTTGAAATATGTGTTGCAGACAAGCTATTGGTTTCATCAACCTACTAACAAGCATACCTGTCACAAAATTATTTGAACTAAAAAAGTGATCTTTACTCTATTTCTTCTTTTTTTTTTGTTTGTGATAATCTCTTGACAAAAGTTGCAAATATTTCTGCGCTGAAATTGCATGTATTTGTGAACGTTTTTTTATAAAAACAACACGATGATTTGTAAAGCTCGTAGTAAAAAAGGATGTCCCCCAAGGAAATTTTATGACAAAAATGAAAATTTTAAAAATAACAACAAATATAAAGAAAACTTCTCTTCATCAATATTTTTCCCTTATTTTTTTCAAATGACAAATTATAAAATTCTTTTTCAAGTTTTAATAATAAAAAAACAAAAACAAAAACAGAACAGCAGCCTACCTGATTCTTGGTCTGACACAAGAGGGGTATGCATAAAAGTTGTATGTAGTCATATACCCTGCCACAGCATAATGCACCTCTCCTTCCATCTTGTACCTCTCTAGACTGTGAAGAAAACAATATTTTACATGGTCAACCAGTTCCTACATCCGAAGGTTATCATGATAATAAACTTCTGCTAAAATCTCTTGATGTCCCTGATACATAAAGAAATATTACAACCCCCCCCCCCCCCAAATAGCACGAGTTAATTTGGCTCCTATTGCTGTCAAAGGATATGACCTTCACAAGAAAATTAAAGTTAAAGAAAGAATAAAAGTTCCACTCTGAATAATATTAAAATTGGATCAGATTTATCCTGCTCATAAATAGGTGATTATAGAATATATTTACAAATATGATCATGTCCTCATCTGGTGCCAGCACTTATAATATGTGCTTATCTGAATCTGTTCCAGACTGTGGTTTTTCTTAGACCTCTGTTCATCCCTCTCAGCTATCCTCGTAGTCAGTTAATCTTTTTATCATAGATGTTAAATCTATATATTTTTAAATAATTATAGGTTTATATGCCATATTTATAAGTCTAATTGCTGATTCAGTATTATACACATTTGAATTTTTCTCATGACATTCACTATTTTTGTAACCACCTGATGAGAAAAAATTGATAAATTAACGTAAAATTCTCCAGGTTACACCCTTAGTGCAATGATTTGAAATTTGCATAACCAATAAATCATTTGAAACTAAACGTAATGCAGAAATAAACTTACACAATGAAATAATCCCAGCTTTCATCATCTACATCAATGTAAGAGGCAGCATCAATAAAAAATTTGATGAAGGTTTGCAGACGACTGTGAAACTCTCTAAATCCAGGCTCCTCAATCTTGACAAAATATACTTCAAAATGATGCTCAATTCCTGACTCTGTAAAGAAAAAAAGCAAGTAAAAGTGAGGGATATTCTGTAAATAAAGAAAAAAAAAATTATTATAAACAGTGGCCAATCTTGATTTTGGCTATGGAATATTCTACAATACTTGTAATGGCCTACATCATTTTTCGAAGACTAAAAAAATCAAAATCCTCAGAAATCCTAGAAAAATAGACCAGAACAATGGGATAACAATCCGATATGAAAGGGTCCTTAAATTTATGTGTCAGTCACAGGTCAAGAGACTGCACAAGTAGCAAATACATTCCTCAAAATAGTTTCAAGTTAGCAAGTAGCTCACTGGTATGTAAGAGGTATTCATCCACTTTCTCCCCAAATGGTTTGAACTTTAAGTCATCCTGCACAGCACTCTGAAACACATTCAGGTTGGTGGTACAGAAGGCCTGCATCTCTGTTGTGTCAACAATAATTTTGGCAACATCATCTGGCTATTGTTCAATAAAAAAAAAAAAAAAATATTAAAGATGACAATATGCAAGTAGTGAATTAAGCACATAATATAAAAGTTAATCAAACCAAATGAGTCTGTATGAATAACTCGTCGTGTAATCAATGGAGTGATGAGAATCGCAATGAACATGGTGATATATAAAGGCCCAAAGGAACCTGCTCAGAGGTACATACTGTATTTGGGCCTACTTAATCATATCATTATAAACGACAGTTGTTATATTAATCTATTACATTAACTGATGTGATTTATCAGAATATGTCAAAAGGAAACAAAAAAATTAATCAGCATGGGATCCGAAATTCAGGAAAAAGTGTTTATAAACAGAATCATTTAAGTTTAATGCATTCAACGTTGTAAACGTGGTGAAATGATTTTAATTACGGTAAAAAGAACATTGAAAAAAACACTGAATAAAATTATTTGTTTCCCCCAACTGACAAGAGTAAATTTAATTTCCTTTAAAATAACTTGAAACAGTATAATAATACGCTTCAACGGTCGTAACGTCACTTCCCTCATAATGACGCATGGTAACTTAGTAACTACTCTAAAATATCGGAACAATGGCGGACGCCCTTATGAAATATTTCTCCGACGAGCATAAAAGCGTATCCAGAGGAAAAAAACATCATGAATCTGATCATGTTTTGACTTTTACACATTCTGATCACAAGACATATGAAAAGTTCTAGCCAGCATGAAGAATAAAAAGTACCAATTTTCTTTATTCAGAACCACGATGGCCGCCGTTGCTGGGCGACGTGACATCAGACTATTGAATCCAATTGCATTAATAACTTTTAAAGAATATTGATATTCTTAAATAGAGAAAAGCCTTTTTTCTTTCTCAAATAAAATTGAAATAAAACTTAAAAGAAATGCCTATGGAGATAAAAGCAATCTGGAAACAAGCTGGATACTCTACCACATCATTGCCTCACGAGTCTAACTTTTAGTCTAAGACTGATTTATCACTAAGATCAAGTCAACATGGATTTTTGATGTGATGAAAAAATATTACTGGTTGACAATGGATTTTGGCTGAAATATTCAAGGGGCGAGCGACACTCAAAATGTGACTTGTAACATTTTGGTACATAAGTAACATTTATTACAAGCTGTAACTTTAAGGCATGAGAATATCCATTGACATCAAAATTTGATTATATTATGCCATGATTTGACTGTATGAGAATCATTTGACTACAAAGCTTTCAAGGCACAATCTTTATTGAACTTGACAGAAAATTGAGGTCAGCGTCTTAAGTGAAATAGAGTAAACAGAAGGAAATATTGTTTTTTAAATAATAATATATAAAATTTACCAATCAATTAAAAAGAAATCTAATTATACTCTTGAATTAGGAGTATTGTACAAAAGAAAATTGGATGGACATTTCAGCATTTGATAAGACTTTTAAAAGGAGAATTTCTCTCTCTACTAAAATTTGACTTGAGTAGACTGTTAAAAAGATCACACATATATAACTATCACTGTTGTTCTATTTACCGGTACGCCAAGATCATTTTCATCCACTATTTCCTTAAATGTAACATTGAGGTAAGGGATCAATTTGGCAGCTGTGTAGTACAATTTCACTTTGGGATCAACGTAGCCAAACAACATCTCACTGTGAAAAAGTGAAAAAAAATAATTGAAGGTGCAACTGAAAACAATCAATTAACAGTGGTGCAATATTGTGTGAAATTGATAAATCGCAAAAAATATAGGAAAAGAGTGCTAATCATTAGCACCATAATTACAACAGCAATAAAATAATAATAATAATAATAATAATAATAATAATAATAATAATAATAATAATAATAATAATAATAGCAATAATAATGATCAAGATGAGGTTTATTATTAATGCTATCATTTTATTATTGTGATTATTTTCATTATTAATAACATCATTATTACCAGTGGAGAACCAGCAGTATTCGTAAAGATATAAAGGTTATTACGAACATCCATTTTACTCATTATCCTAATTGCGTCAATTAACATAGATTGAGACGAATCTTTTGAGACATCGACTATCAAAATTTTTTTTGTTTGTTGCTTTAGGTCTCTTCCAACACAATTGAGGTTATATGAGAGACCGCTGAAACAAAAAAACAAGCAATCTAACAAAAATAGTACAAATGTAAATCAAAATCATAACCTAAAGATATCATAAGCTAAATTATAAATAACCAAGAACAAACAGGCAGAAGATTTACAGAAAAAAAAACATCCCCTGTCAAAAATACAATCACAAACCCAAGAAGCAGGACAGGCTAGTAAAGAGAAGAAGAAACGACATCACTATCGGATCGTACACCCATGCGAACATAATAGGTATATGATTCAAGGGTGATGCTCCCATCCAACCACCCGCGACTATCAAAATAGGTTTGGTAATGTTTGTAGATGCGCACAAATTCATTTAGCAATACAGCGACCAGATAGCAATTCCCAAAGTCTAAGACCAATCATAATGTCATAGTGAATGTAGACACTGTTTCAACGTACTCTCATGAGTAAAAGGACGCAGACACACTGTTTATGTGCTTTCACATAAGATCATGTATACGCTAGTTTCTACTTCATTTACTATTTTGATAAGATAAGATATAAGTCAGAAAACTTAGTAGTTTCAAATTTAAAATCAGCAAGCAATTTAAGGAATCCTAATCCAATTGACAAAAAAGAAAATTTTTGCCATTGTTCAATATTTTGTAAGTCTGTTTGCAGCTGTGTTTGGTCTGATGGTGATTTGATGTGTCTGTAGAGAATACAGTCATCTGCAAAGAGATTCTACAGCTTAGAGAATATCCTTTATGTGACAGAGTAAGAATATCAGACCTAGGCCTGTCCCTTGTGGTACTCCCGAGTCAATGACAGGATGACGACGATGCACCTTCAATGATAACTTGCTGTGTTCTTTGTGTAAGAAATGATGTAAGCCACTTGTGGATATTACCTTTTATGCTGTAACTTTCACATTTACAGAGGAGTTTTTTGTGTAGACTGGCCAAGTAACCTATCTTTTTTATTTCAACTTGTTGATTGATGACAATTCAAATGCTAGCAAAGACAGGCAAATTAAAAATAGATAATATATAACTTACGAATCACCAAAAAACTGATGAGTCATCTCAGCAGGGAAGCAAGAGGTGTCATCATCAATGTCCTCTATTTTTCTCACTGGAGAAAATAATAAAAATAATTGTTCAATTCAAATCAACTAAACAATTATAACATATTACTCCACTGACAGCAATGACAGTATTATCTCATGACCTGGGAAAAAAAGGCTAAAATTTCAAGTTAATCTGATACCAAATTTATTGTTTTGGGCCCTCATTCATTGAGATGAATGGAAATTTCCTACATTAATAAACAATGAAAATGTGAAAATTTCTGATCTCTTTTCTAGCCTTTCCAATTCAAAACTCTACGTTAGAAGATTACCCGTGACATGACTGCCAAATTCATCTTATTGATCTTAAAACATTATTTGTTTGCCTATAAAATTAAGATCAAATTATAAGCAAATAATCACTGGAAAACCTAAAATATCATTCAAGATTTAGTGACTGATCATTTGATTTTTTAAATTCCCCCATAATCTGGAATTCCCTTCAAGTCTGCTCACAAGTTAAATCAATTTTTCATTTAAATTACTGCATTGGGGATTGATCGCTGAACTACGGGATATGGACACCAGGGGGGAGTCAACTCGGAGCCATGAGAGGTGGAAACCACTGATGAGTAAGTATTAAACCACAGTTATGGACACCATGGGGAGTGAAGCCGGGACTATGGAAGTGAACACCATTAGAGAGTGAACCTTGGGCTATGAGAGGTGGACACTAGTAGGGATTGAACGTGGAACCACAGCATATGGAATCCCGAAAGGGGAGTGAACCTGAAACTATTGGAGATGGAAACGCACAAAAACTGACTTGTCGGATAATGAATGATGTGGTCATGGTGATTGTAATAGTAGCAGTTGTGATAATGATGTAGCAGTTGTGATAATGATGTGGTGGTTGTAATAGTAATGACAGTGATATTGATGTGGTAGCAGCGGCAACGGTGCCAGAAGTAGTGGTAGTGACTGGGTGGTGGCTGCAGTTTTGGCAACAGTCGAAGCGATCATAGAGGCCTCTTTAGTAGTGATACTGAACATGATGTGGTGGTGGTAGTTGTAACAGTAGAGGAAATGATGATGATTTGGTGGTGGTTGTGGTGGGGGGGGGGGGGAGGGAAGCTATCCATGAAACAATAATACCTCACAGGAAAAACATGAAAGTTGCCCATAACCCAGATTTTGTTTGCTCCAGCCCGGATTTTGGCATCTCTGTGTAATATATCACTACTACTAGTGTACGGTTTTTCTCATCATTAGAGATATAACTTACTATCTGTAAATATTTATATTTATACTATTTTAAGTTAGATCAGGAACTTTGACAAAGGTATGTATCCCAACATAGAGTATATAAGTATAAATATGTCTTATTGTCCATTTCATAACACAGCGATCCAAATAAAATCAAACTCTATATAGCATATCTTAGATGTAGAGGAACAATATTTTAAACCATTAATACAATAAGTCCTGAGAATGAAAAAAGACAAAAACAAAGTACCAAGTTTGAACTGGATGGCATCATTTGCATTACATCTGTATTGTTCAAGTTCATTTCTTGCCAAAGTTAAATCTGAAAATAAAGATAAAACAAATAACAATGCGATTATAATCGGACAAACAATTGACCTTTCGAGCATTGCTAAGAATTAACCAATCAGAATAAGTTTGACAAGCTATTGCCATGAATACCTTTTTTACTATAATCTCATTGTACGAGTGCCAGATTATTTAATTGATATACAGTGCGTATAATTTTGAAAATTATGTCAGTTATCGTATAATTTGTAACTAGTCTAATAAACATTTAAATCTGTCCATTTTTAACTCAATAATTTCTTAAATAATTAGTTTTAACTTTTTTGTTGCTTCTGATCGTCATGTGTCTGAGTGAGATACTCAATCAATTGCCTTTTATTTTCCTGTTTCTGTGCGAGATTTTAAAAATTCACTTTCAAAAATGATCGGAGTGGGGGATGGAAAAAGATTTAAAAGAAAAAAGGGCGTGGGACAATTATCATTTGCAATATCCTGTAGAACAAAGGCCAAAAATACATTTAAAAATAGAAAAAAATAGAAAAAATAAAAAGTGGCGCATTCAGGGATCAATTTCAGACATCTTACCCATTCAGCCAAACCATTCACATAAAAGATGCTGCATATTATACATAGTAAACTACTATCCCTCGAAAAATTTGTTGTTTGAGTTTGGGCATTTTAAAAACTTTTATTGATGTTTATTTCTACAACTATACTATAAAGTAGTATGGTTGCAAACCATTGATACCGACAACAGCCAATGAAAATGCAGATATCATGCTGCAATGCAAAATAACAGTCAAAGAAAATGTGACATAATTGTTCAATGAGAAACAGTTAGTCGCCATTGATCATAACCGCGGTGTCAGCAGTCATGTCTAGTCTATGTATATTAATATTACATGGCTTTCAACAAATAGGCTGATAAGAAACGCTCCCCACATCACCCACAATGTGTGAGACTGTCCATCTGTCTAAACTGCCCTGGCCAGTCCCGGTTGGTAAACAAGGCAGACCCCCCCCTCTCTCTCTCCCGCCAAAAAATCACTTCTTAATTTCTCTATGTACAACGCCAACGCTCAGCTTCTCGGTTTCAATATTATCGGCAAGGTCAATGCCACCAATACTAGTACTTAGTCTCGATACCACTCAACAATAGTTCAATTGTAGAAGATGCTATTGTTGCCGATGTAGAGTCAGATTGTGAGGAGAGTGCACCACTGGAACCAGTTTCCAGCCATTCCACTATAGTCTATAGCAGCTATCAAGACCTTACACTTCTCCGAACGCTCAGGAAAATAAACTTGCTCTATTTCTCTGAATGTCCAGGGTTGCCGACCTTGGTTATTCGGATTTATAGTGGCTAGTCTTCTGTCCAGGAACTTTGGTAAACGCCCATTTGGCCCTCCAACAGGGAGCTGATAAATGGCCTAGTGGCTGTGACCCAATTTTTTGGACTTTTGAGTGATGGGTCTCAGAAAAAGTTCCATAGATGTTTTGTTTATGGATGGATTTTAATGATTTATGTCTTATTTTCTTCAGGAATTACTCTATCGTTTGGTTTATTTTAAAATCAATGACGATTTAGTATATCTTTTGATTGCAGATAAAATAGGGTATAATTTAGCTTTGGATAATTAAAAAATTAGAAATCGGTAAATCAAAATTTCATGATGGCACATAGATTTAACACTAACACCTTAACTCTTTCATAAAATTAAATTCAGGGCAAAGCCGTATAACGCATCCATGAAATTCGTTTCAGCAAAATCCTTACTCAAATCTTAGCGGCCATTTTTAAAATCCAAATGGTGGTTACTACTGGAAATGCAACAGTTTCAGGTCACAAAGTCCGTCAGTAGTCAGTATTATTATAACGAAGTTATGCATCTTTAATTGAACCCTCCAAAACGCGAACGGCAATTTCCAGTCACAACTTTCCTATGGGCGAGTTGGGTCACAATTTGACTGCCACTGCTGCTCACTAAACTGCCAAGTCAGTAAATAACAATGGCAAGGCAAATAATAGAATAATAGAACTATTAGAAGACCATTTTTCAGCCTTTAAATAGGGAGTTTAATAGAAATTCTAAATGTACCTCACACACTTGAAACCAATGTCATATGAAAGAGCTGGCAACACAGATTACAAAACAGTTTGAATTTTGTTTGTATCTTGATTAGAAATGTAGTTACGGCAGTTCAAAGTCTGAAATTTCAGACCGATTTTTACCCCAAAATTACCATTGCAAAGTTGTGACCGAAATCGCGTGATGTTAATAAAAAATGGTTAAAACAGTCAATATGGAGTTCTTATAATATATTGTATACCAAAATGTTCGTCTTATCGAGGACAATGCATTTACATTAATAAAGAGGAAGATAAACATTTCAAATTAACACATTATTACATAATATGACGCAAATGTTACATAATCAAAAATTCGGCTAGACGTAAGAAACAATTTGCTCTATCACTTTTGGATTTATCCCCAATATCTCATTGAAACAATTGCAAATAACTCCCCTCTTCTAATTAATACATAGAGAATAAAAAAGGGTTTGAGAGTATTTAAATGAAAAGATATAAACATGTTGTGTAATGTCATAATGAGTTTATTTTTACCTATGGCAATTTAATTGCATATAAATAAAATGGTAGATTGAAAAAGTTCAAATAAATTGAAACAGATTCCCTATTATACCTAATTAGAAGGAAAGTTCTGGCTTTTAATACTTTAAAAAATTCTGCTGAACCACTTTGGGTTTATTGCTATTACATCATTTGAACTGACAATTAATATAATTTTATCCCCCACCCCCTCCCCCCTTCTCTCTCAATATATGGGGGTGTCAAAACTAATAGAACTTCTTACCATAATAATTATTAAGGCTAAGACCTTTAGAATATGGATACAAATGATAAACATATCTAAACATATTCATATGGGAAAGAAACTTGATGACAAAGTAAAATTAAATTAAATTAAAGCAATTGGTATTTTTAAAATATCAATATTATTAATATCGGATTTCATAAAGAGAAGAAATATACGAACTTTTAAAACAAAAACTATAAAAAGCCTATAAATAAAGTTGGAAAGTATGTATTCAAAATAAAAACATAGCAAATAATAGTACTGAAAATATTATGGACTAAATTTAACATAATACATAACTAAGTTTAAGATATCGATATTCATATCGATATCGTCCGGCAGCCATGATGAGAAGATAATGTAAACAAGGCATTTCGGCGCAGAGTTAAAAGGTGTCTGCGCATCGATATAGAGCCCTGAAATTTGGCATGAATAAAGTTTAGATGTTATTCTAAAAACAAGCCTATAAATTTTAAAAACACACGCGGTAAATAAAAAAATAAATGCATTTGAAAATTGCCAAATTTTAACTTCATATAACTTCTGGAATTATCAATGGATTTTTCCTTAATTGGCACCATTTAAAAGGAAATTGAAAGACGAAAATAATGATATCAAAATATCTGCGATATTCCTCTTTATAACGAAGTTATGCATCTTTAATTGAACCCCCCAAAACGCGAACGACAATTTTCGGTCACAACTTTCCTATGGGCGAGTTGGGTCAAAATTTGACTGCCACTGCTGCTGCTCACTAAACGGTACTACCGCAAACTCGGGGACCCGAGTCTCTCTTGCTTAGTTTACCCTAGATACGGTCTGCCGCCTGGAATGATGACACCGGATGTTGCTTATTGTTGTATGCCAGATTCTTATCGTTGTATGCCAGACTGGCATTTTCTTTTTTATGTGTTTTATTATTATGTGCGAATTTAATGTATAATGTTTTTATACGTTTTGAACCCGTTTTTGAACAAATAAACGTATATTTGAAAATGGGTAATAAAAACAGTAAAACATTTTTTTGACGTGTTCAATCATTTGGATTTCACGTGGGGTTCTTTGCCGTTTTTTTTTGTCTGGTGTGTTTGTGTTTTTCACGCCGCGGCATTTCGATTCTCATCGTTGTATGCCAGATTGGCATTTTCTTTTTTTCGTGACCAGCATTTTCTACAAAATTATGTGTTTTATTATTATTATGTATGTACATGAATATAATATGTATTATATGCGAATTTAATGTCTAATGTTTTTATACGTTTTTGAACCCGTTTTTGAACAAATAAACGTATATTTGAAAATGGGTAATAAAAACAGTAAAACATTTTTTGACGTGTTCAATCATTTGGATTTCACGTGGGGTTTTTTGCCGTTTTTTTTTTTTTTGTCTGGTGTGTTTGTGTTTTTCGCGCCGCGGCATTTCGATTCTCGTAATGGCGTTACAATTATTATATGCTCATGCGAGGACAGAAGAAGACGCTATTCTCTTTCTCCAGACTAACGGGTTATTAACAAGAAATCCACCAAATTGTGCGACTTGCAACCGAGTCACCACTCTTATAAAGAAAAGTGCCACAAGTGACAACAGGTACTGGCGTTGCCCTACCCACAAGAGTGTCAAAGTTCCCTTAAGGAGAGGATCGTTCTTTGAACATCAGTGTCTTCCTCTGAGGAAAATTGTTGAGCTGCTCCTTTTGTGGGCTTTCAAGGAGCCGATTCTAAACAGTACAGGGCTCACTGGAGTGAGTGAAAATTCTGTTTTACAGTGGTATGGTTTTTTTCGAGACATTTGTTCGTGGTGGCTTTTGAACAACCCGTACCAAATAGGTGGTCCAGGCCTCACAGTCGAGATCGACGAAAGTCTAGTGGCCAAAAGAAAAAAACAACGTGGGCCGAGTTGCTGAGCAACGGTGGGTGTTTGGTGGTGTGTGTAGGGAGACGGGACAGGGATTTTTAGTGGTCGTGGATAACGACAGATCAGCGGCTAGACTGTTGCCACTTATTCAGGAGCACATCGCCCCTGGTTCCACTATACACAGTGACGGCTGGGCTGCATACAACGGGATAGCCAACCTCCCAGTCCAACCTCCATATCAACACCTGGTGGTGAACCACACAGCTAACTTTGTTGACCCCCAGACAGGCGCATGCACCAACACTATTGAGTGCTATTGGAAGAACTGCAAACGCAGGTTCAAATCTATGCTGGGTGTCCACAGTAGTCAACTGGAATCTCATTTGGATGAATTTATGTGGAGGGAGCTATACGGGAAGACTCACCAAGAAGCCCTTCGACATATTATTCTCCATCTTTCGCAGTGGTATCCAGTATAGGGTGAGTTATAAATACTGTTTACTACTAGTATATGAAAAAAAAAACCCAACAAAACAAAACAAAATCCAGTCCAGATCTAATTATCTACTATGAATCTAGAAATAGATATATTTAGATCTCGAAGCGATCTAAATTTTATATTTTAAAATATATTAGATCTAAAAAAAATTAATTAAAAAAATAAAAATTTTGGCCAAAAAATAATTTGGATCTAGATTTTATATTTTAAAAGATATTAGATCTAAAAAAAAATTAATTAAAAAAATAAAAATTTTGGCCAAAAAATAATTTGGCCAGAAATTATTTGGGGGTCCCCGAGTTTGCGTAAAAAAATAAAAAAGATTTGGCCAGCAATTTTTTGGGTCCCCGAATTTGCGTAAAAAATATAAAAAATTTGGCCAGAAATTATTGGGGAAATTTTTGGGTCCCCGAGTTTGCGGTAGTAC
This sequence comes from Berghia stephanieae, assembly GCF_034508935.2. Lineage (NCBI taxonomy): Eukaryota > Metazoa > Mollusca > Gastropoda > Nudibranchia > Aeolidiidae > Berghia > Berghia stephanieae. The sequence continues at coordinate 30,949,607 of NC_088371.1, forward strand.
CCACTAAACTGCCTACTTTAAATTTAAACTCCGATTTTCAAGTCAAAATTTTGGTATCATTTATCTTTGAAAGGCTCATCATAATGGTATAGGTTTCATAGAGTCATTGAGCCCAGTCCAATTTGATTTTTTTACCAAGTACCTACTAAACTAATAATACTAATTACTAAAATAAAAGACTTCTCTTTTTTTATAACTTGTCATCAATGTAGGCACTTTCATGAATTTTTCAAAGGGGACTAAAGGAAATAAAACCATGTTATTTGGATAGAGCTTGAAAAACCATTTAAAATGATATATGATACAACACTGTAGCTCAATTGGTTCAAAAGTTATGGATTTTTATATCGACAATTTCTCCTTATATAGCTATATAAGAAAATATTCTTGAAAATTGTGACCGAAAAATTGATGAATTTAGGGTTTCTCCCTTTTAGAGAGCAACTATGTTAAAAAAAGAGCATATTATTACATGTTTCACCTAATATAATCAATAGAGGTACTAGACCAAAGGAAATAATGCAAGAAATTAATCACGCAACATTGTTATGTAATGATTATGTAACATTACGTGTGATTGAGCAATGGCGCTGTACCGTATGCGAAAACCCGATTTACAAATCGGACTATAAAAACTGTCCTATTTAACAGATATTGACAAATGATATATCATTTTAAAGGTCTTTTCAAGCTCTATCCAGAAATATGAAAAGGTAATAGCTAATTTCCCTTTGTACCATGTAACCGAAGTCTATAAATATATTTTGTTTCAAAATTATCGGCTGATATTTTTTTTTAAAGTTCGGGGTCACTGAGGAAACAAAAGGTAAACCAAATTAAAATGACAGCAAATTAACATACCTGGATCCACAGCAAGGCAGAAACAATTCTTCAAGAAGACAATATCAGAGTCAAAGGAAGTGAAGATCCTCTGTCACGATATCAGTGATGATGTCTACAACTTATACTCTGAACTCTGTAGACTCGTCCTCACTCTTCCTCCCGCCAGTAAGATATGGTAAAAATATCCCTCTTCTTGGACAATTTGACAATTCGACCATTGTAAAGAATATCTTCTCCCTCAACATTCCAGGTGTGAATAATATAGCATCCGATGACCTCTTTCGGCTGATCGAAAATTTGAGTTAAATATCCAAGAAGAGGCCTTTTTACATTTCTGAAGATAGTATTTGACAATCCAGATGAGTCCTGAAGCGCACCGGTGACATCATTTGCAATTTTGGCTCTTCGCACTCTGTCCTTCTTTTGTTGCTTTACCCTCTGCCGTTTCACCAGCTCCATTTGCAATGCAGACTGGCGTAGATTAAAGCTGGACTTCTTTATGCCCTGGCACCTTGCAAACAGGATGATTTTTGATTGCTCTTCATTGGACTTGCTGTCTAGCCAATCAAGTGTTCCGTTGGTCTTCACCTTGACTTTGGCATCGATATAATCTAGAGCAGCATTTGGGGCTCGCCTCATCTGTTTGTCAAGAATGCCCAGGGTTCTCTCTGCCCATATGTTGTATGCTGGGGCGGTGTCAACTCTTCCAGCCATGACAGCTGCAGAATTTGCACCCTCAGGCATGTACTCTTTCAGTTGTCGTGTCAGAATAGACACAAACTCCTGAAGAATACATTCTGTAGACAAATACAAATCAGCCTCATCTCTATCAACTATTTTTAAAGACTGAAGAACTGTGTCTTCTTCCATAAAGTGTCGACCGAACACATCCTCGGTTGCGGAGTACAGTCGATCCGGGGCATGGGCGAGTGTCTGAATCTTAGGAATGATGTTGATCAAAGAATGAGCTATTCCTGCATGGTTCCTAACAGAGGACGAAGTGTAGCAAAGAGCCATCCATGGTGCTGTGATCGATTTACCCACCATCCCCAAAAGTTGCAGGTCATTGAGAATTTTCGGATTCGACAGATCGGTGGCGAGGCAATTTGCAAGAGTTGTTGCACTGCACTGTGTCCTCAGATAGGTGACCAATTGGTGGCGATAACGATAAATAGTTCCAGCCAGATGAAAAAGAACATGGAGACGATTCCCAACATACCTCAAGAACGTTCCTGGTTTTAAATCCTCCGACTTAAGAAAAATTTTAAAACCAAGAGGGTCACCCTTTTCCTTGTATCGAATCTTGTAAATCCCCTGAATAACACTTACAGCACAGCTTGTTCCTCCAAGGGTTTTCCCATGAAGATTTCTCTTACTGTCCAGCTTTCTAAGAGCTGAACGGGCGCCATTTGCCAGGCCATCCAAAGGGTGGAGGTTGCACTTGAGATCCAACAAGCTTTTGTTCAATTTCTCCTCCAGCAGCACCACGGCAGCATGATTGGCAGCAGCCCGATCTGTTAAAGTACATAAAATTTTTCCTTTTATGGCATCACACACATCAATATGTGGGATACCTTTGTAAGAAGCATAAGCCATCCCAATGTTGTCCAAAGTGTCTGAAATATGATGTACATAATCCTCTGCACATCCACCAGGCAATTGAGCTGCATTAAGGGTGAGTATTGATGACTTTGTTGAAATATGTATTTCATTGATGTGTTGTCCATCAACCATTGTGGCATCCCATGATAAGGTCATTGCATCAGATGACAGAATTGTTTCAGCAGACTGAATGTCAGCAATTACTCCCATCTCACGTGCCATTCTGGTAGCTGTCGATATGTTTGGGACTGACAATGAGGAAGAACCAGTGAGACACTGAACTGCATATTTTACAACTGTGCCAGTGGTAGCTGCTGGTACCTCATTTGACAGACATTTGTATATGACCTTTCTTATGGAGCAGGAGTAACTGTTGCCAGTTTTATTTTGGATGATAGAGCAAGATGGCGCTGAAGTCTCTTCTAATAGAGCGATATAATAATCAATTTGAATATGGCAATCCTTCAGCTCTGTTTTTAAATCTCTGTTCAAGGAAAACAGTTGATTCAGATCAGATGTAATTTTTTTATTTTCTTTTACTGTTTGTTCTCATTGGTCAAGGCCAAGTTGGTGTCTTTAAGAATCTGAATAGAATGATCCTGATTCAGATTTTTTTTCTCCAAGTAGGAAATGAAAATAATATATCCATGACAAATATTATCAGGATCTGGAGGGAGATACTGAAATGTTTTTAATACATCAATTAAGGTAGACACAGGGTCCATTTTGATTTCTTTGTCAGGTTGAAGTTTTCAAAAGCTGTATTGGAATGCTGAATCTGAGAGGGAAGGGGGAAAATACAACCACAAAAAATAATTGAGACAAGAGCCAGAACTATTATATTGTCATTAATTAACAATTATTAATAACAAAGTAATAAGTGGTGATGATATGAAGATGGTGATAATAATGATGGACGATTATGATGTTGGAAAGTTGGAAGAGATGATGAAAAAAAAAGACAAAAGTTGTAGACGAAGACCCATTCTAAACTAAAATTAAAATTCTAAAAACACATTGTTTTCACTTCAATATAAGTCAAATTAAATTAACATAGTGGAAAAATATAATAATCATAAATAAAAACGAGACCAAGTTTCATTTAAAATGAACAAGATCCCCATCTATTACGATAAATTTTAAAACGAAAGTAGCTTAATAGACACAAAGAAGAAAAAACCTATTATCGATAGATTTCCGCTCGACTTCAGGTCTGGTGGTATCAGACCGCCTTTCTTTACGGTTCTAAAAAAACATTGCCGGTGGATGAAATGAGATGAAATTTGGAATACAACACATTGAAATGTTAAGCTTTAACTGCAATAAAGTTTGAAAACATTATATTTTCAACAACAAAAATTGTAAATCAGTAAAAACTTGCCTTTCTTCACTCTGCTGTATCTTCTGAACCAATGAATGGATCTCGATGAAACAAAGACTGTTGAAAAATGCGCGATCTCCAGAAAACAATGATACCTGATACGACCCCGTTCATTTATCAAAAAACAAAAATACGTAGATATCCGTAGGCCCCTCCGCAGGACCGTAAAAACCCGGTCACAGCTTCTCGAGGCGATAGCGGCGTCAACGACGGCAGTGAAAATCGTATCGGTGAAAGTGCCTCATCAATGATGATGGAAAAAATGAATTGATGAATGAATGTGCATTGTATTCTCGGCTTCGATAAAATCGTATGACTTTTTACCAATATTTGATGCGGCGTTCCTGTTTAAAACATAAATTTCGTAAATATAAAAAAAAGAGAAATATCTAAACGACTCCTTGTACGAAAATGCCTAATAAAATAAAACAACAGGAAAATTCATCATACCCGCCATTTTGCAGTTCTCCTGTGTTGAACGTAATTCTTGTCATGAGCCTAAAACCATGGTGATTTAAAATATTGAAAGTTTTAGTTGTATTCACGAAATAAATAATTTTTTAAAACACAGCTCCTTTTTAAAAAAGCAATATCTGTAAAATTATTTTCATCCTCGGTTCGTATTTCTACGAGAATCTTGAAGTCAATTTGACATGTAGTAAAGGCTCTAGGCTTGATCAAAATAAGCTTATTCTAAAAATTATATTTCTAGACTGAAAATTGAAAGTTGCGAATAAATACTAAGACGATTATGTGATGGTCATTCAATGAAGGGATCGGTCTGAGATTGCCACTTTGGCATTTTTTAACATTAATTTATTAAGATGTAATTAAGCATGAATAGATAGTCTATTGTTTGTTACAGTGGATAAATAACAACACAAAACCGATTACAACAAATCACTGTATCGTCAACTTTGACTCAAGTTACTGGGTTTTCGTGTATCGAAATAATTGTATTGGGAAATTTAGTTATTTTCTATATAAAAGAAATATATCTGGCTTTCTGACAAACACTGATGAACTTGTACTGTGATGAATGTTTTTCTTTCAGTCACAACAATCTTAACCATTTAAAGTATATTACTATCTTGACTCGAAACAGTGCCACAATGAGAAATTATGAAATATAATGAGGTGCAGTCAATCAACTCTTTCATCTCATTCATTGTGTTCAACTTATTTTTGCTCAAACTTTTACTTTTATTCTTTGCTGACTTTTTACTTTTTAGTCTTAGTCTTAGACTTAGACAGACTCTACCCATCTTTATATATCACTATCTATCTAATAGATACTTAGACTTAGTCTCAATATCAATAAAGTAAGGAGGGCGTGAGGAAAGAGTAGTCATTTGGGGAGAAATTCAGTAAGCTCCTCGGCTACCTTCTATTTTCAATTCTAGTATTTTCACCGTGGATCTTTAATAATCGGGCGTTTATTTATTCAATTATTAAAATCAAACGAGAATCTGAGTCTTAGGAAAGAAAAAAAGAAATTTTAATCTAAGGCTAGACGTCTATCTAGAAATAAAACTCTTGCTCAAGTTGGAACCAGTCAAAATATGAAATTAAAATGACAATCTTGCATCATCAATGACTCTTGGAATGATTTCTAAAGGAAATAATAAATAATGCCAACCACAATGGGTTCATTTCTTAGTAGACTAGTAGATAAAATTTAGTTATTCTATAACCTGGATACATCTGTATAGAGCTTTTAGACTTGGTGTACTCTCCTTCGCTCCTCCTCATTTATTAGTGATTGGACCAATTCTTATAACAACTGTACTTGTTTCCAAGGATGTTACTTATCTCCAACTCTGCTTTGAATTTATTCAAATTTTATGCTGATACTGTGGTTTCTTGCAGTTTATTCCAGTCATTGACAATTCTAGCTGAAATAAAGTTCCTTCTTTCATTTGTCTTAAAACGTTCTTTTTCCAGTTTCTTGCTGTTTCTTTGTGTCTGAATGTTCTTGTTTGGTTTAAGAAATCCTACCTCTACCCTGTCTATTCCCCTTACTATTTTATATGTATGTTTGAATGATATCTCCTCTTCTTCTCCCTTAATCTAAGGTTGGGAGGTTCTTTCAGTCTCTCACAGTAGGTTTTGTCTTTCAGGTGTGTGATAAGTTTTGTTGCTCTCCTTTGCACTCTTTCCAAACAGTCTTTGTCTCCCTCAAACTTCGGATACCATATGCAGTTGGCATATTCCAGCTTTGATCTAACCATAGTCTTGTAACTTGTAGATGTTAGTCATCTGTTTTGGTTTCAGATTCTTGAAATTTCTCTTCACTATTCCGAACCAGCCTTAGATTGAACATCTTGAATTTGCTTCTTGAAGTTTAGCTTCCTGTCAATAAATACTCCTAGGTATTTTTCCCAATTGGATTTCTGCAGAGGTTTTTCTTTCATTATATAGTTTGCTGTTGTTTTTTCCTAGGTGAAGAACTGCACATTTGTCTACATTGAACTCCATCTGCCTTTTTTAGGACCATTCTTCAAGCTTTTTCAAATCTTGCTGCAAGGTGTTTCTTTCCTCCTCTGTATTAGCTACTCCGTAGAGCTTTGTATCATCGGCAAAGATTTAACATTTAGGTGATAGATTATCTGGCAAGTCGTTGATATAAATCAGGAAGAGAAGTGGTCCCAGTAAACTTCCTTGTGGAACTCCACTTGTTACCAGTCTCCCCGCTGATGCTGTTCCATTCACTACCACTTTTTGTCTTCTATCTTTGAGGAAATCTCGGACCCATTTGACTGTCTGATCATTAATTTGATACTGTTCCAATTTCCTGATTAGGCGCCGGTGTGGAACTTTGTCAAATGCCTTTCTGAAGTCGAGGAATATGACATCTAAATTGTTGCCTATTTCCAGGTCTCTTGTCCAGTCATCCATTGTTTCAAGTAGGCTTGTTACCATAGACCTTCCCGCCATGAAACCATGTTGTTCTTTGCTGAATAGTTTGTTCTTGGTCATATGATCAACTTCTTCTCTAATCAGCTGTTCCATGAGCTTGCAGACGACAGATGCCAGGCTCACTTGTCCGTAGTTTTCTGGATTTTTTCTGTCTCCCTTCTCGAATATGGCTGACGTTAGCTTCTTTCCACGCCCTTGGTAGTCTTCCTTCTTTTATCGACTGGTTAAATAACTTGGTTAAGGGTACAACTAGCTGCTCTGCCAAGTGTTTTAGAATGTAAGGATGAAGTTTATTAGGTCCAGGTGATTTACTCTCCTTCAGGTTTTGTAGTCTCTTCATTAATCGACCATTGTGCAGTGTCTATATTACTTCTTGTCGCAATATCTGGCAAGTTTTCCTGGTCCTCCACCGTAAAGACACTTGCAAAGAAGAGATTTAGCACCTCTGCCTTGTCTTCATCTTCAGATGCCCAAGTGCCATCTTCTTTTTTTATGTCACAGGTTCCCTGTCTTGTCTTCATTTTACTGTTTACATAACCCCAGAATGCCTTAGGGTTTTCTTTCATTTCCTCTGCTATCTTGTTCTCATACTTTTGGTGCGCTTGTCGGACTATTTTAGTAGTTGCGTTTCTCACCCTTTTGAATTTGTCCCAATCCTCTTCCATTTTGCTTCTAGAGTATCTTCTATTTGCTGCCTTCTTCTTCTGTAATGCCTCTCTCACTTCCTGTGTCATCCAAGGTTGTTTTCTTCTCCCAACCCGGTTCCCTCTGCTTGTCAGGATGTTTCTCTCAAAGCATTGGTTGAGCACTCTGGTAAAGATACTCCAGATGTTTCCTATGGTGTCCTCGATTAGTATTTCCTCCCATTTGATATGCCCCAGTTCCTCTCTCATACTCTCTAGATCAGCCTTCCTATATCTGAGTGTCAGTTTTTCGTCCACAGTCTCTGATGTTGCCCTCAGCTTTAGGAGTATGGTCGCTTTTTTCCCAGTGAGTGACTCAGTCTCAGGTCGATAATGTCATTTTCATCCTCCATCAATATCATGTCCAATATGTTGGGCTTCTGGTTTTTTTCTCTGTCTTGTGGGTTCTTTTTTTATCTGGTGTAATTTTCAGGTCTAGATTGCATGAAAAAAAAATGGCTCAAATTTGATTAATTTTTTTCAAATTTGTACTTTTCAGGTCTAGATTTTGTTGATGTGTACCTAAAACCCATGGTACCATCAGAGTCACAATCGGAACAACTACTAAAGCTAAAGAAAAAAAACTGCCAGACTGACTTTCATTAAAAATATCACCATCTCATAATTGACATGGCAACTTCTGGAATGTATCCTGGATCAATTCAGTCAGCCCCTAGGATTGTTGCACTCCCTCAGCAGAAGAAGATCATGGATGATGTCCTGGGTAATTTATTTGATACTTAATAATATTATATCTTGGATTGCAACAAAAAATGTACATTTTAATAGAATAAAGATTTTTATTTCAGTTTTTATTTTATACATTTGATATATGTCAAGAGTCAAAGCCATTTACAACAGCAAATTTCAGACAGAATTTTTTTTTAATGGATAATGGATACATATGCAATTTTTTTTTTTTTTTTTTTTTTTGATTATGTGTATAATTAGCGTTGTTCGTGTACTTTGTTAGGGCTTCATTATTAAGTTAATCTTTGTTATGCGCCCAGAGCCCTCCTGATGAAGGGATGTTTGGCGCACTATAAATCTATACCATTATTATTATTATTATTATATATTTTTTTTTTTTTTTATTTGACTTATGGAATGGTTTTGAAAGGAAATGACACATACCATGGAAAGAGTTTAGTAAACAAAGAGAATTTCATCAATGGGTTCATTCCTCAGTAGGTAATTAATCAAGTCAATTGAATAGATGCCTCAGTGTATATACTATCTCTAATGATCATGTTGGGACTAAAGAGGGCTTGGTATTTATGTATTTCAGAGCCATTAGGTTCATGGAATCTGGGTTTTATCCCAGTTCCTGTAGCGTGAAACACACAATAGCAATTGTTTGCTACCCTTTGGATAGAATGCTATTCCTTTGCAAAGTACTTTCCACCAGATTTAACAGACCCAGATACCCAATCACTGCTGAGTGGAAAGGGGAGAGGTGAGTCAGAAAAATATCTTGATTTCACTCGGGATCAACCTTGTTCCCTTTGCAAGTGAAACGAGTGATCTACCAATTGAACTATGAGATGTTGTATTTATGGCTTTGATGAAATTCGAAAAGATCAATTTGAGCTTAACAAGTTGAATAATGTACAAGTCAACTAGCAATGACTATGAAAATTTGTGTTTTCTATTTTTGTAGGAAATACTCCTCTTAAATCAAAGCCCTATCTCCACTGAGTAAAAATCTTTTTGAATTTTGGAAATCCATTAATATATAACAAAGTTATGCAATTTCAAATGTGTCATTCATTTGGATGACTCACAAAGAGAAAAAATACGGAAAATATGGGACGCTTTTTCTGCGTTTTATTCTGGTTTGTGCCTGTATCTCGCTTAATACGTGGAATAAGATATTAAAACTTGGCAATTTTATGGCAAAATTATCAGAAAATATGATGAAGACATCAGAAAAGTTCTAACTTGTATAGTTTTAGAGGTGTATGGCTTGGGTCAACTATAATTTTGTTTTAAAATATACATAATATTGATCATTTGGAACTTTTCCGAAGTGTAATTTTGTGTCTACAACACATACAAATCAAACGAAAAATGCCTGCTGAATTATTATCAATCAGTCCCGTGAGACTATGCTTATGTTATTTCTAGTATTTATTTGAGAGAGAGAGAGAGAGAGAGAGAGAGAGAGTTAAACTACTATCCCTAAGACATAACAATGAAACAATGCCTTAATTTTAAAAAAAGCGCGCGAGGATTTGTGTCGTCAGTCACCGCGAACAAGTTGCCAGATGGCCACGTATGTGGCCAAATATATAATTTTGCTTCTTTTATTAAATTTTATTCATCTATTTTTGTCTCATTGACATTTATCCTAGTGTATTCAATTTTCTGTTTGTTAAAATTTAGTTCATTTTAAGTGGGCCAGTCTTAATAGTGAAAGCCATATGATTTTCTATTTAGCCACTTTTGAAGTCGAATTTGGTCAGGTTAAAGTCTGGCCATCTGGCAGCCTTGCCTCGCTCACGTCATTTTCGTGTCGCGCGATGGTGGAGCAAAATGGCCGTCTCCATATTTTCACTCATTGAAATGCAAATTGGGTTGATGTTTTGTGAGAATACGGGAAAAGTACTTATCATAATCCAATGAAATTTGAAATATAAATAGAAGAAATGTGCATATATAACCTTATGAGCGACAAAATCTCCCCTCTTTGTAGTTTTAGAAATGTTGTACTCCAAAGAGTAAAAATCTATTTTTAACGGTCTTCTGGTAATCGCGCGAGTTTTGTCGCTTGACATAATCTAAAATGACCTCTTTTCTAACTGTGTGCCAATTTTCAGTCATATTCATAGATAAACAGCTTCGTAATTAATTTTTTAAAATAGCATTACGGAAAGGCTTCGTCCCATATTTTGTCGCGAATTTGGGCACTTCGTGATCGAAAAAGAGGCCCAAAGATCTGTGCGGGATAGTCATTGCTAAGTCAACTGTTGAAATAACAATTTGCATAGTTGGATAGCCATTTTTACTCATTTTATGCATGAAAAAAATAATTGATTGTTTATCAAATTATTTTTTTAATGTGAATTATATTTGACTTCCATTTTCAGAATGCATTATACAATTGAAGTCAGAGTTTTTTGAAAACCACCAACCAATAAATGATGACAATGTTATTCTACAGAGACTGTGTGCTAAGTTAGAGCATCTTATCCAAATTGGGATGAGAGGTTTGTTCAATTTCAAACAGATTCATATCCAGTGTGCCTACTTGCTGTTATGTAAATGTTGCTGCTCAAAGCTCGAAGAAATAAATAACAATGTGAAATTGAATGTAAGCTTTAATTTAATGGTGAAAACAGATAGAATGGACGTTTCGGGTTTCCCCTTTATCAACGAACAGGATGAATTATTTCACGTTTATATCGAGGAGACCGAATGTAATATCATAAACTGCTAAGTATTCTCATTTGACAATTCAGATTATTTTAAACATTGTAATTTGATTTTTATTTGTCTCCCATTCTCCCTAAACCTATGTTTTGCGGGTGGTTGGATGGGAGCATCACCCTTGAATCATATACCTATGATGTTCGCATGGGTGTACGATCCGATAGTGATGTCATTTCTTCTTCTCTTTACTAGCCTATCCTGCTTCTTTGGTTTGTGATTGTATTTTTGACAGGGGATATTTTTTTTCTGTAAATCTTCTGCCTGTTTGTTCTTGGTTATTTATAATTTAGCTGATATCTTTAGGTTATGATTTTGATTTACATTTGTACTATTTTTGTTAGATTGCTTGTTTTTTTGTTTCAGCGGTCTCTCATATAACCTCAATTGTGTTGGAAGAGACCTAAAGCAACAAACAAGACCTATGTTTTGCATTTTTTAAAGTTAGTTTCAAGGACCTTGAAGAAATCTGAAAAAAAGAAAGAAATTTATTATGAAATAAGCCATAGAAATCATTCTAAAGACATGTTGTTTTTTCCTGTTATCTCAAGTTCGAGTCTGAACATCTTAATTTTTATTTTATTTATTTATTTACTTTGTAAATTTTTGTTTGTGGGTTTCTTCATTAAAAAAAAAAAATCCTCTCAATGGACTTAAAAGCACTCCCACTGTGATCCAATCACGTTGCACACTTTGTATATTATCGGTTTCTACAGAAAAGACGTCTTTGCTGGGTCGAAAGAAAGACTACTGGGACTATTTTTGTGATTGTCTGGGATCTGCCAAAGGGTCTAATGATGGTATAAGATATGTCAAAAATTTGAGAGAAGTGAGTTTTTACGTCACATTTTTTATTCACCAGCGTTTTGTACCAAAAAAAGAAATATCAAACATTTATTGTCTCATTTCCAGCTTATATGTATTGAGTCATTCCATGAAATATGCGTGACAAGTTTGGGCGATTTGGAATGTTCCCCCTCTAGATTCATCTCCAGACAGTGTATCACAAACATTAAGTATTATAAACTGATTTATAACTTTGTGTAAAAGTTCGGATTCTTATCAAGATGAGGTGTCTATGCACTCAGAGCTTCCAACCATTTTTCTTTGCAAGTTACTGTCCCACCAAAGAATTGTTTATTCTACTCTATCTCTCTCATCAATGAAATTGATAGATGAGAATTTTCTGCTAGGTGGGGTTCCTGACCTCCCATAGTGGGCAGGGAGGTACATACTACATTTTCTACTCCCCTATATCTGTTTTTCAACTTGCTTTCTGTCTTTGTCTTGTAATTAGATTACTTGGTTTTGTCCTGGCTCTGGCTGGATACCCTGGATGAGAGGGAAACAGTCAAATGTATAGTTAGTTTTGGGAAATGATATTTTTTTCCTTGCAAATCATCTCCCTATTATGCACTGTATTATTTTTCCTTTTACATATGTATGATTCGTAAACAATTTAGTGTATTCCTCTTGGCGGAGACCTATGCTTGTGTCTGGATGAGACATTTAGTGATCTCAAACTAAGTACACTGATAGTGTGCTCTTGGAATCTACATCTGTTCCCTATTTGAACCAATTTCCCTTTGTCTTGCTTGTTCTTGGGTGCTTTAATTGTAATTCTAGAACTTTTTACTATCCCATTTTATTCCTTTTTACTGGCGCTGATATGACCTTAATGTTTTGCAGTGCCGTAAAACCCTTAAAAACAAACAAAAAACAGAATTTTCTGCTATTACTATTAAGAGGATTTATCATCGGGATTACAATGTCAGACATTAATCTGATAAGCTTATGCTGAAATTAAAATTATGTCCTCATTCATTATTTTGTATGAAATTGTCTAAATTACCAGGATCAGTATGTCCAAAAAATAATCTTTTTTAAAACTTTTCTTCCACCAAAGAAATTTTTGACTCATTCAAAGCTACAAACAAAATTTTATTCTGCCTGCCTTGAATCAGGGCTGATGATTTTCCTCAGATCCGTGGGAATCTGTGATTTTTTGGAGTCAAAAGAGGAATTTCATCCTTTTTTTAAATGACACTCTTTCCTCCCACCTCCCAATCAATGTATTGGCAGTGAGAGAGTTGATGTGTGGTGGAACAAACAGTTGCGATTTCCCACTCTTCAGAGTTAGCAAGAGCATACCTACCAACCCTTCCACTTTTGGTGGAATCATTCCTATTTTCACTCTTCCTTTCCGCTATTCCACCATTGTCTCTCAAATTCCGATTATTTTAAATGATGATAATGGTAAGTTGGAAAAATGGGGGGGGGGGGGGGGGGGGGGGGCAGGTGATTTTTTTAAATAATTGCCAAAAGGGAGCTAAGTAGGAAAATCAATTGCACTCCTCCTTCCCCATTTCATTACTTAACTACATTTGCCAGCTGTGCCAGAATACTGTCTTTATGTTTTTGATGAGGAATTATCCATTGGTGACAAATTCCTATTTCTTGTCTCAAATTCCTATTTTCCGACGTTCTGATTCCACTTTTGGAATGTGAAGGGTTGGCAGGTCTGCTAGAGTATCAATGATAATTTATCACTTCAATTGCTCTAAAGGTAGTGTTAATAACTATATTAATCCACAGTAAGAATGGAGCTTATGGTCAAAGTTTTCCTCCTTTTTCACTTTGTTGTCACCATCAATCAGCACTGTTAAAATGAACATTTATATTCTCAGAACAAGACGTCACTGGGCAGGGGCCGTGCATTTGTTCGATTTTGCCTTGTCCATCAAAGGTTGGCTGATGCCCTACAGCAGTGTTTGGTTCACAGTGAAAAGACAAGGTCTGTTTGAGACATGTATGAGACTGTGACAAATGGTCATCGTGTATGATATGTGCAGCTATTTGGTCTAGTGGTATGACACTCACTTTCGGATCGGAAGGTCCTGGGTTTGAGCCTCACTCTGTGCATAGTTGAGTCCTTGGAGAAGGCTCTTTACTCATATTCTCTCACCGTACTCAGGTGTAAAATGAGTACCTGGCCGTTAATAGTGTTGTCTCTGTCCGAAAAAATTGTAACATTGCCTAACAGGCGTTATGTCCTGTCCTAAATGTTAAATATTGCTGTTGGCCAGGGACATCTTGTAAAGCACTATGAGCACATTACGTGGATATTGCGCTATATTAAAACTCAATTATTTTTTTTTTAGATATGTGAATCGAGCACAAGAATATTTTGATATTAAAATTAACTAAATTGTTATCATGGCAGATTGTGTTGTGGTCTGAGAGAGATAATTATAATATTAACTAATCCCCTTTTATCATGGCAGATTGTGTTGTGGTCTGAGAGAGATAATTATCATATTAACTAATCCCCTTTTATCATGGCAGATTGTGTTGTGGTCTGAGAGAGATAATTATAATATTAACTAATCCCCTTTTATCATGGCAGATTGTGTTGTGGTCTGAGAGAGATAATTATAATATTAACTAATCCCCTTACGTAATTTAGAGTTGTGCCAAACACATGGCCCTCGGTTTGAGGGAATTTTAGTTCAGTCCCTGTTTTAGGTTTGTGAGGGAGAGGATGTGTGTGAGTGAAAATGGAGGATTGATACATGACCACATAGAAATTGATTATAGGATGTTATTGTTTCTGACTTTGGTATCGTATCTTCTTTTGTTTTGACATTTTGCACCACTGACTTTGAAAGGTAATTTTAGAATCTCCTCTTGCTATATATTATATGCAGGTATCTCAATTTCTGCTTAATTTATCAAAAATTCAAATCAAGAAATACTGATGAATACTAGCTATTGTCTCCATAGATATCTGTGTACATATGTGAGTTTTGCTGTATTGCAAATGTTATGTATAGTGTATTTCCTCTTCTTCTTCTTCTTCTTCTTCTTCTTCTTCTTCTTCTTCTTCTTCTTCTTCTTCTTCTTCTTCTTCTTCTTCTTCTTCTTCTTTCTGTTCATTTGCTAAAGAACGAATGGTTTTACTGAAAAGAAAAATTCTCAAAAATTTTGATTTTTTTTCTCTCCAGCCTCTGGTTCGTACCCAGCAGTGTATTGTGTAATGCAAAAGATTCTAACACCTTGATCAGTGCTCTATACGACCTTAATTCAATGCACTTTGACCTTTCACCCAGGGGATATGACCTTGACTCGGATTGGCCCTCTTTTTCAAAGTAAGCTTCATTATGATAATGTTCTTTAATATCTAATTTTATCACACATGCCAAACTGAAAGAAATATACACGGACTTGTCTCCAAATATTGAACACCCCTATTTACAGCAGTTTTGTTAAAATTCCAGCATTTTGTTGATTATGTATTAAAGCAGTTAAGTTTCCCTGAGAATAGCTACTTAGGTTTAAAAAAAAAACCTCTATCTACATCACAAGAAAAGTTTAATAGATGGACTGAACATTTTAAAGAACTTTAAAATTGCCAAATGCAAGGCAACCCTCTTATTATACCACTTGCAGATTCAATTCTACCTACACTTGTGAGACACCCGTCAAAGTAGATATAAAATAGGCCATCAAGAAACTAAAAAGAAAAGAAACTGAACAAAACAGACAATGAGCGTTTCAGGTACAAACCCTTGAAGGTTTTGTACCCTAAACGTCCATTGTCTATATTGTTCCCATACGAAGCCTCTCCATTTTCACTCTTACATTAGTACCGTCACCCCAAGTACTTTATGAACTAATGAAGTCTTTAGTTTTCACAGTGTATTAATGTTTTTTGTATGTGGTGATTTTAAGTGTATTTATTAAATTAAATTATAATAATTTGACTTTAAAACTTATGCTTAGACCAATCAGTATTTCACATTCATATAGCCTACTTTAAAGAAATACACAATATGTATTGGTATCAAAAATGTAATAATTTAAAATTATTTTATTATTAACTCTTGTCGTATGAATATGATTTTCCACCAGCAGTGAATGGATAGTTGGTGGATCTGTTAGATTTGGCAGAAATGAATCTGCAATAGAAATAGACTTGCGTCTGTATCCAAAGGGTACCCAACAGTCGCTAGATTCAGTTTAATGTTACAAAAAATAGCATTAACTCTGGCTACATTATTATTATTATTATTATTATTATTATTATTATTATTATTGTTATTATTATTATTATTATTATTATTATTATTATTATTATTATTATTATTATTATTATTATTATTATTAGATATTTTCTCCTATTTTTCACGAGAGAAAGGGCCATCAAAAGTCTTACATTCTGGGCACCACCATACTGGGAAAATAACTTCATATTGTCATAATAGTCTTCAGGGTGTAAATCATTTCAAAGTAGCATTCTGTGCTTTGAATTTATATGCAGGACCCTCTGGTCAAAAATCACGAAAATGATATTTCTCTGTGCTGAGTTATGGGTGTATTCAACTGATGCATAAATAATTGATTTATCCAGGAAAATATTTACTAAAGCCTTCTGGGGTTAACCCTCTCCTTACCAACTATAGGAAAATCATCACATTCGTTACGATACAACCAACATTTTTCTTAGTCAAATTTCTCTTGTACATCTTAAAATTGAAAGAAAATGAACAGTGTATTGTAGAGCATGTTTTGCTACAGAAATTATTTATCGCAAGAACTTACTGCTATTGTGTTTGAGCTATAAAAAATCTATTTTTGTGTTAGTTGGGTTTGAAGTTTTGGGGAAAATCCTGAAAATGGCTGGTAAGGAGAGAGTTAAATAGGTTTAGAATAGCATTCTGCGTTTTCTTGGTGATATGTATGATCACTTCAAAACCTCTCTAATCTCTGTTACTAGTAAGATTTTTTAAAATTCGTGATTTTTAAAATCATTTAGCGCTCTCAGCGAACCTATTGTAAGTATTTGTTTTTAACTCGTACATGTTGAAGAGTTGTTGTCATGGTTTGAAGGTAAATTGTCCCTAACCCATAGTTTACTCCAGAGTTGGCCAGAATACATTATTCATGTTGCATGACAATGGTACAAGCTATTCAGTGCATAATGACTTTCCTTATCCTCTTGGTACTGTGTCATTATATAAGAATGTCACGGTAGATGATAAATCATAGTTAGATATTGTCTTTCTCATTAAATAAAAAAAACTTGAGCTTTTATAGAGTGCAATATCCACTAAACATGTTCAAAGCATTTTACAAAGAGTTCCTGACCAACAGCATGGAGAAGGAGACATGATGGCTGTTAGGCAATATTACAATTTTTTCAGACTGAGATAATGCTGTGAACGGCCAGGTATTCATTTTACCTGAGTATGGTGAGAGAATGTGAGGAAAGAGCTTTTTCTAAGGACTCAGTTCTGAGCCGTGCGAGGCTTGAACCCAAGACCTTTTGATCCAAAAACGAGTGTCATACCGCAGACCACATAGCCGCACTTCATGCCCAACCATGTCCTGTTGTATTTTTTTTCAAGGATGTTTTCTCATATTCCCATTGGTCTTCTGCTCGTTCTTGTTAGTTGGGGTGGGGGTGAGGGAGAACGGGGGGTTGATAAATGCATTCATTCTGAGAACCTCACCGTCCATTTCTATTTTCTCCCTTCATCTAATCTAGTCATTGGCATCAGTTGTTTTGCAGATAATTGTTGGAAATTGTGTGATTTTTAAAAAAAGAATCTTAAGAGTTCTAAGACATTTATTTTGAAATCAAATAGAAAATTAGCATCATAGAGAATTATGATGAGAAAATTTCATCAAGAAAATCTCATTTTCCATTATGTCTTAAAGAAAGAAAATTAAAATCATTAATTGTATTTATTCATCGTGATAGATTTTACTTACATTCTTTTAATATGATGTTTCTTTCCTTATTTATGCAATACTAATCTTAGATTTAACTATGAATGCTGTCGTGTAACTGCATTTTGAGAGCGTTTCATTGCTTGAATTATTTAGTTACATTGCAAGTCTACTAACTTTTAGGAAAACAAAAAACTCTCTTTAATACACACACACACTCTCTCTCTCTCTCTCTTTCTCTCTCTCTCTCTCTCTCTCTCTCTCTCTCTCTCTCTCTCTCTCTCTCTCTCTCTCTCTCTCTCTCTCTTTTTATTTTTTTTTCATGTATATAATAAGGGTGTTCCAAAAAAATAAAAATATTTACAGTTGTTTGAGCATCTATTGAGCTCGTTTATCTATTACCTGTCATACGCTAAAAAGAGTGAAAACATGTTTTGAAAATTTCATTCCACTCTGACCTAAACGATTAAAGTCATTGTGCTTTCAGGAAACCCATCCAGTTTTTAAAATGTAAAGGACCAAATGTTTTTATGAAATTTTTAGTAATGGGTGCAAAGTTCCTCCCCGCTTACAAATCATACCTGAATAACAATGTTATTCCACAGCAGGATAGGGCTATATTCTGTGCAAGCAAATCGACTCAAAGATTTCTTGAAGATAATGAATAACAATGTGAAATTGAATGTAAGCTTCAATTTAATGTACAAAAACAGATAAAATGGATGTTTTGCGTTTTCCATTTATCAACAAAACAGGATGAATGAAACACTACAGATAAATGACATAATGTGGTAGTGGCGTTGTTAAGATGAATAAACAAAAACATTGATGGGCAGGAAATGGTATGCTCCTTTGTAAGGAAGCATGAATTAAAATAGAACTATAGATATTTATTAATGGTGCGCAATTAATTAAGTCAAAAGAGGGGAGGCTGGGAGGAACGGTGTAATGCAGTATAGAAAGTGAAATATAATAATGTGTAGACTATTGTTGGAAAGTCAAAACAATGGAATTTGAAATAAATACAAAATATAAGGGATGTATGTATTAGTATAATCATTAGTGTCAGTAGCAGCAGCAGAGGCAACAGTAGTCCAATTATGTAGTAGTAGTAGTAGCTGTTGTCGTCGTCGTCGTCAGGTTTGCTAGAATCACCATAACTTTTACTCATTGCATGTTTTGTGAGCCCATTTTAACATTGTTGTTGTTTTAAAAACGCTCAAACAGTGGGGGGGGGGGGGGGGGGGGTTTGGAACACCTTATATATACATACAGTAGGACCTCTCTGATTTGGGAAATGCCTTCGCTGTTGAATCTGATTAGCTGAGGTTTTTTTTTTCACATTTGCTGAGTAGGGGAAGATTCCAAACCTTGAAAATGCTAGCTCAGTCATTTTCATTTATAAATTGTGAATTTGTGGATTGCCAATCCTACTAGAAACACTTGCTAATGCTAACCTCTCTTTTCACTTGCTCACCAGCTGCACAGTGTATAGTAATGACCTGAACCATATGTAATATGCCTCTACCTTTTTTTATATAGCGCAATATGCACTAAACATGCTCAAAGCGCTTTACAAGGGGTTCATGGCCAACAGCAACATTTAACATGAAGGACAGGACAATTTTTTCGGACAGAGACAACACTGTTAACAGCCAGGTACTCAGTTTACACCTGAGTACAGTGAGAGAATATGAGTAAAGAGCCTTCTCAAAGGACTCAACTATGCGCCGTGCAAGGCTTGAACACAGGACCTTCCGATCCGAAAGTGAGTGTCATACCACTAGACCACATAGCCGCACCTTGGCCTTTCTCTGATAAATCTATACCATAACCCCCCTTTCTCCTTCCTGTCCTCAGTCGTAAAATGACACCAGGAGGCAGTTGGAATATTCCCATCAGTCGTAGATCCAGTATAACCAGCATGGTATGTGAATTTCATACGGTTTTCTGCATTGGATAATTATTTGTCAGTATTTACATTTCCATCATGCAACTCACAAAATACTTACCCTGGCATGGCAGTTTTTTGCATCACTTGCGGCCGCAAAAAATCGTAAAATATCACCGATTTGCATTTTGGCCGCAAAATCTGCAGTTTTTGTTGTTTTTTTGTTTGCAAAATTTGCCAATTTTTTCAAATTTTGGAGATTTTGCAAAGAAAAAAACAAATAACAAAAATAATAATGACAACAAAAAAGGCAATAAAAGAAAAAAAGATGAATTTTTTTTCCTTTTAATTTGATAGTTCGTGTAGAATGTGAAAGATAATTAATCAAGAGTAGTTTCTTTTTTACTATCTCATTTTCATCATTTTTACTGATGTTGATATGACCTTGCATTTGTTGCAAGCGCTGTAAAAGCCTTCAAAAGAAACAAATACCTTTCTCTTTTATGAACGACTTAACGGTTTTTAGGAAAATTAATCGCAAATTTTTGCAAATTTTTTTTGTTTTTCGCTTGCAAAATTTTGGATTTTGCTTTCGAAGTTTGGATTATTTTTTTTTTTTGCAAAAAACTGCCACGTCACCTTAAAGGTGGTATGCATGGTAAAAATTGTTGTCAAAAAGATGCAGTTTGACCCACTATTTTTGTATTAAATCATAAAATGATAAAATGTTGACAGTCAAGTTACAGCTCTTTGAAAGTGTCATAATTACTAAAACAATTTTATATATATTAAATAAATGTATATTGAAATGTAAATGGATAATCAATTTCTTTTCTTCTTTTTTTTTTGCTTTGAGTAAAAGTGCCCCAGCTATATTAAATTTCCATGTTATCATTGCATTTTGCCATAAAGAAAAGAGAAAGAAAGAAAAAAGTTGCTAAAATGCCGTACATATTTGTCTCTTGATGCCAAATAACCATTGACATTCTTTTTTAAAATGTTAGTATTGATAATGTCTATTTTGCAATCCTGCATTGTAATTTTGTTTATTTCCATCAATATTTAGGACACAATCTCCCAAGCAAGCATCTCCATTGCTGCCAGCCCAGATGTTGACAAACTACACAAGGATCTGGAAGCGGCCCATTCTGCCCGTTACGATGCACAAGAGCAGCTAGGAGCTCTTCAGAAGGAGAAGGAGGAAGTCAGTCAATCTGCATGGGAGTCACAAGGTAAAGTGGCTGCCCTGCAGGAACAATTGAACATCGCCCAGTCCCAACTGGCATCGCTTCAGGACCAGTACAGGGAGCTGGATGTCAAGTGAGTTTGAAGAATAGGGTTGTATTTAATTGGAAATATCCTGCTATTTTAAAAAAAAATTGAGCTTTTATATAGCGCAATATCCACTAATATCCTCAAAGCGCTTTACAAGGAGTCCCTGTCCAACAGCAACATTTAACATTTAGGACAAGACATGACGCCTGTAAGGCGATATTATAATTTTTTCGGACAGAGACAATGCTGTTTACAGCCAGGTACTCATTTTACACCTGAGTACGGTGAGAGAATGTGAGTAAAGAGCCTTTTCCAAGGACTCAACTATGCGCCGAGCGCAAGGCTCGAACCCAGGACCTTCCAATCTGAAAGCGAGTGTCATACCACAAGACCACATAGCGGCACGGTTTACAACTAAAATGGAATACAGTAAAAACTTGTGTGCTGTTGCTTGATTTAAAACAGAGAACTAATCTATGAGAGTGGCAGCTTAATTAACTCTCTCAAGTTCATATAAATGGAAAATTGAACAATTTTGTTCGGTTTTCAATCATAGTGAACTCGAGAGAGAGTTAAAGACCATTTGATCAATGTGCTGCAAAAGACAGTTCTAGGGCCCTTACTGTCTTCCTAAGGAGTGAGGGAGAGAGTGAGTGAGTGATTTAGAGAGAGAGAGTTTTTGATTTGTCCCTTTACAAGGATGTGAAGCGATGTACAACGTAATGTACTACATTTTCACGCATTATTTTTTACGCAATAACTATTTAAAATTGGTTTAGAATTATTAAGTGAACTTCAGTTTAGAAACAGATTCACTGTTGAGTAACAAAACCTATTTTCATGAATTTTCCTAAAGAACTTGGCTTAAAAATCTGAATTTGGAGGAAAAGTTCCTATTTTGCTTCAAATTAGAACATCCATCCCTTCCACCTTCCAGTAATTTACTGTATTAATGACATGTTTTTTTAAAAAGTTCATCATTTGAATTAAAACAAAATAAATTTGGGGGGTCTTTTTTTTCCCTTTTTTTTTCAGTTTTGTTAAGATGAAGTTAGAAAAAGATCATTTCGAGAAACTGCTGTCCGATGAACGGAAGAATGCGGAGGAACAGGAGAGCAAAAGGGTGCAACAATTGCAAGGGGAAGAAGAGGTGTGGAAGAGGGAGATGAGGGAAGAAGGTGAAAGGAGGAGGAAGGAGATTGACAAACTTCAAGAGGATTTGAGGACAAAGACTGAGGAAGAGGAGGAAGGAAAGAAAATGTTAAGCTCTTACTGTGATTCCTTGGTTGGTTTGATGTCTGAATTTCAGGTAGTTTGTTCACATCTCTTTTTTCGATATTTAAAGATTATATCACAGAAAATACTCCAATGTCTTTTTAGACTTAAAGAAATAAATCAATTTTAAAAACTTTTTAAAAGGGAAGGAAGAGGAGGGATGGGGAGAGGGAAAGTAGTAGTGGTAGTAATGGTAGTAGTAGTAGTAGTTGTAGTAGTAGTAGTAGTAGTAGTGTAGTAGTAGAGATGATGTGGTGGTGGCTATAGTTGTAGTGGTACTGTTGATGATGTGTGGGTGGTTGTTGTAGTGGTAGAGACGATGAAGTGGCGATTGTAGTAGTAGTGATAATGGTGCTGTGGTTGTGGTGGTAATGATTGTAGCGGTAGTGGTAGTGATGATGATGTGGTAATGGTGGTTGTAGTAGTTGTAATAATATTGATGTGGTGGTGGTTGTAATAGTAGTAGTAGTAGTGACGATGATGTGGTAATAGTAGTGGTAGTAATGATGGTAGTTGTAGTAGTTATATTGATGTTGATGTGATGGTGTTTGTAATAGTAGTGGTAGTGACGATGATGTGGTAGTGGTGATTGTAGTAGGGTGGTAGTAATGATGATGTAGTGGTTGTGGTAGTAATAATTATGAGGTGATGGTGGTTTCAGTAGTGACAATGTGATGGTGGTGATTATAGAAGTAGTGGTAGTGATGAAGATGTGGTAGTGGTGGTTGTAGTAGAACTGGTAATGATGATGATGATGATGTGGTAGTGGTTGTTGTAGTAGAAGTAGTAGTAATACTCTGCATATTTTTAGATTCCAAACTATTTACTCTATGCTGTTTTCACAATCATTATGCTTCATATTCATGAGTGGAAATAACTTCCAGTATTTAAAAAAAAAATTATTTCACAGATACAGACCAATGCTCCAAAAGATTTTGTAATAAACCTAGGATATCTACGTCAATCTCTGGATGGCATGCAAACACAGACGGCCTCTCTTATGTCTGAAAAGGATTCTTGTAATGTAAGCAGAATTATTATTTGTGATGAAATGAAATGAATTTTAGCAACATTGATGTGAAATCCTTTGCTCTTTTTATTATATGACAACATCAACTTTATAAATAGTAATTAATAAATGGTAAAGAATATAATTTGACACAATAATATAATATTCTATATTTTATGTAAATCTTATACTGAACCCTCTCAATGCTGATGGCTCCTTGGTTAAACGTATAGCTCCCCACCATGGTGAAACAATGTTAAGTTTTTGTTTCATTTGGTTCTGTGTGTAAAACAATCTGCCATACTTAGCCATGGGATTCGTTTCCAAGAAATGTTTTTTGATCCATATCTTACAAATGTCCACAGGAGAGTGCCTTTCTTTGTGTTTAAAATCATACATGAACAAAATTTACCAAGAAAGTAGTGAGAACATTAAGTGTTGTTATTACTTTAGCATTGTAAATGTTGCTGCTCGAAGCTCGAAGAAATAAATAACAATGTGAAATTGAATGTAAGCTTCAATTTATTATACAAAAACATATAAAATGGACGTTTCGGGCTTCCCCCTTTATCAACAAAACAGGATAAATGAAACACTACAGATGTCTGTAGGGTTTCATTCATTTTAAATTGAAGCTTGCATTCAATTTCACATTGTTATTTATTACTTTATCATTGTAATGATAATTTGATTTAGTTTAAATAAGATATTTTCATAGTTAATAGAATGAAGTTATTAGGACTTGTCTGGTAAATTAGAGATGATCATAAATTTTTTTATTACATGGTGGTCAATATTTGTAGAAGTTAAACTATTTGGGTTTTTAATCGTATTCTTCTGAAAATTTTGAGTTATATTATTGTAATATAAATAATTACAGTGAATAGTTGTTTTGACAATTGAGAATCTGAATACTTCTTGGCAGGCCTGTTTTGACTTCCCAGATATTTTAAAATATATATTAAGAGGGTTAACATGACATTTGTGTCAGTGCATAACAGAATCAGTCGGAAGGTGAACATTTTGGATATGCGTTTTTTGGGGGTTTTTTTCATTTTCTGAAAGTATATGCTCCCCAGAGCATTTTAATCTTTATTTGAAGTAAATCGGGTCATTTTTCATGAAGTTATGGTCAGGTGTATGGGAAAGGTATTCACAACTTTTCTCAAATTCCATACTTTTGCAACTTGACTAGGTGTAAAAAAATATTTAAGAGTGAAATTAAGCTTTGATATTTCCCAAAGATGTATAAAAAGGTTGATTTAAACAATTATGACAAGAACTCATTTTTGATAAAAATTGACCTTCTAACTAAACTTGGCAATATCTCAGTTCAAACCTTTTCACCATCCGACTGATTATGTCATTCACTGTAACATTTGATAAAGCACGATTTCATGCCTGTATTTATATATTACCTCTTCTCATCAGAGCCAAGCTGCCACAACTGTTTCTGACAATGAGAAATTGAGTAAAGAAGTGGAGAAACAGCACCAGGAGTTGGCAACAGTCCGTGAAAATCTTGAAACCTTGCACAGTCAGATTGCCTCTCTGGAATCAAAACTTGATGAGAAAGGCCAGGAGTGCAAGTCTCTGAATGCAAAGATTATGTTAAATGACAAAGATTCAGAAAAGTGTAGGGAAGAAATTGAATCATTGAGAGAGTTGAATCAGGAGCTCAAAGACAAAGAAAAAACTTTGAAAGATCTCAACAAGACCATGAAGGAAAGGATCCTATCTGATTATTCTAAGAGTCTCTCACCGAAGGCCGGAACTGATACTTTGAAATATCTGGAGAGTGTTTTAAATAGGGACAAGCAGGTACTGGAACTGCAACAACAAATGTTAGTAGTGGAAAGAGATATAACTAACCAAGTCCATTGTAAAGTAGAAAATAAGGAAGAGGGCGGTAATAACCATGTTAAAACTATTGAATCATTGAAAAAATTGAAATTGAATTTGGATACAGTCTTGTCTGAAGGAGAGGATAAGTTTCGATTAATGCTGTCTGAGATGCAAGCCATGGAAAAGAAATCTGTGAATTTGAAGAAAGAAGTGGACATGCTGGAACATGGTGGACAAGTTCTCAATGAACACCTGACATTGTCAGAAGCAAAAGTTGAATTTTTTTCAACAAAGTTAAAAGACGAAGAGGCAAAACTGGCCGAGATGACTGCAAGTCACGAAGAAATGATTGCAAAAATGAAAGGGGAAGACGACGGAAGGGTGACTGTGGAGAAAGAAAAGAATGAATTAAAGAGTCATGTAGACAAATTGTCCACTGAAATTGACTCATCACACAAGGAAAAGGAGGAATTGAAAACACAATTAGAAAAAATAATGTTTGAAAAACAAAAGCTTGCGGAGGATTTGAGAATAGCACAGAATGGAATTGATAAGATGGAGGTAAATTTAAGCAATGAAAGAGAGAAGATAGCTCATTTGTTAAGAGACTGTGATGGAGAGAAGGATTCCAAAGCAAAAATATTAGAGCAAATTTCAAAACTGCAAGCTGAGAAAGAAGAAATGACAAAGGAAAAAGAAGATTTAACTTCAAATTTTGTAAAAGAGATATGTGAATTAAAGGAAAAGTTGGAAAAATTAGAGAGTGACCAACAGAAATCACTGCTTGATATAGAGTCCTTAAAAAATACGGCTTATGAAGAACAAGATAAAGCCAAATCTCAAATAAGTGAAATTCTAAAGGAAAATTTTGAAATTCTCGATCTTTTGAATAATGGTGTATTGCTGGCATCAAAGCACTGTGGGACTGCGTTGAAGCTGAATTTACAGGAAAATGACAGAGAGAATTCTGATCAAGGTCAGGTAGAATTTTCACAGGGTGGTAACGATAAACACAATGCACTCATAATGGAAGCCAAAACAAATGTAAAAGCTCTGTGTGACAGAGTAAAAGACTTGTGTGAATCTCATGACAAACTGGAAGAAGTTACAACAAATCAGATCTCAGCTGTTTTAGAAGAAGAGAAAGATAGATTGCTAAGTGAAGTGGATGCAGCTCTGGAAGAAACACATCACATAAAATCACAATTAGAGCAGACATCAGAGTTGTTGACTGTTTCAAACTCCAGTTTAGATACGATTTCAACTGAGAAAGAATCGTTACAGTCAAAAATATCATCTTTGACAGAGGAAATATTACAACATGAGACAGAGAAAAATAACCTTCAGTCTAAAGTGTCCGTCATGGTTGAAGAAATATCTCGACATGAGGCAGAAAAAGATGAGCTCAGACGAGAAATGTCAGTCTTAAAGGCCGATTGTGAGCGGGCAGAAGATGATGTACAGGAGAAGTTGGGCCAGAAACGACAGCTAGAGGTAAAACTAGAAGAAATTGAAGAAAAATTGGAGGAAGCGCTGAGTGAAAATTCAAAGCTAGAGAAAGCCGCTGAAGGTCTCTATTCTCAGTCAGAATTCAGCCATAAAGTTTTAGAAGAGAGCCTGACTGATTCTCAAACTGCTCTTGAGGCGATGAAGGCTGAAAAGATGGAGCTGGAAGGTAATGTATTATTTTTTAGATTTATTTTTTTGTTTTGTTCATTTATTTTTATCTTTTTGGGGTTTTTTTTTCCTGCTAACATTTCCCCTTTTTCTATCACTGTTTTGACAATGTCAGTTTAAATTTTATTAATAGGGAGTACAAATAGGAAGATTTTACGAAAGTTGTTTCTTACAAGGTAAATTTTTAATTCAGAAAAGTGAGTGGAGCAGGCACTTATGTTGGTAACAACAAGATATGAAGTGAGTAGAAAAGTGCCAGAAGACAATAGAGAATAAAAAATTTTTTCGCGGCGGTGGTGGGGTTTGAACCTGCGACCTTATTGGTACGACAACTCCGCCTGGCAGGTGAGAGCGTGGCTCTACCGTGTGAGCTATCCACGAACACAAAAATATTCGTTTTCAAACCCAAAGTCATTTCTAGATCCCTCTCTCACCCACTTCTTGAGATCGCCGATTCGTTCACCACCATCGCGAAGTAATTTTGACCAGCAGTTAAGCTTAATAGCCAATATTCTCATCACAAACATATAACATAGAAACGATTGAGACATTGAGTATGCTCCGGTGTATGGGGTGAATTTTTAATTCAGAAAAGTGAGTGGAGCAGGCACTTATGTTGGTAACAACAAGATATGAAGTGAGTAGAAAAGTGCCAGAAGACAATAGAGAATAAAAAATTTTTTTCGCGGCGGTGGTGGGGTTTGAACCTGCGACCTTATTGGTACGACAACTCCGCCTGGCAGGTGAGAGCGTGGCTCTACCGTGTGAGCTATCCACGAACACAAAAATATTCGTTTCAAACCCAAAGTCATTTCTAGATCCCTCTCTCACCCACTTCTTGAGATCGCCGATTCGTTCACCACCATCGCGAAGTAATTTTGACCAGCAGTTAAGCTTAATAGCCAATATTCTCATCACAAACATATAACATAGAAACGATTGAGACATTGAGTATGCTCCGGTGTATGGGGTGAATTTTTAATTCAGAAAAGTGAGTGGAGCAGGCACTTATGTTGGTAACAACAAGATATGAAGTGAGTAGAAAAGTGCCAGAAGACAATAGAGAATAAAAAATTTTTTTTCGCGGCGGTGGTGGGGTTTGAACCTGCGACCTTATTGGTACGACAACTCCGCCTGGCAGGTGAGAGCGTGGCTCTACCGTGTGAGCTATCCACGAACACAAAAATATTCGTTTCAAACCCAAAGTCATTTCTAGATCCCTCTCTCACCCACTTCTTGAGATCGCCGATTCGTTCACCACATCGCGAAGTAATTTTGACCAGCAGTTAAGCTTAATAGCCAATATTCTCATCACAAACATATAACATAGAAACGATTGAGACATTGAGTATGCTCCGGTGTATGGGGTGAATTTTTATTCAGAAAAGTGAGTGGAGCAGGCACTTATGTTGGTAACAACAAGATATGAAGTGAGTAGAAAAGTGCCAGAAGACAATAGAGAAAAAAAATTTTTTTCGCGGCGGTGGTGGGGTTTGAACCTGCGACCTTATTGGTACGACAACTCCGCCTGGCAGGTGAGAGCGTGGCTCTACGTGTGAGCTATCCACGAACACAAAATATTCGTTTCAAACCCAAAGTCATTTCTAGATCCCTCTCTCACCACTTCTTGAGATCGCCGATTCGTTCACCACCATCGCGAAGTAATTTTGACAGCAGTTAAGCTTAATAGCCAATATTCTCATCACAAACATAAACATAGAAACGATTGAGACATTGAGTATGCTCCGGTGTATGGGGAATTTTTAATTCAGAAAAGTGAGTGGAGCAGGCACTTATGTTGGTAACAACAAGATATGAAGTGAGTAGAAAAGTGCCAGAAGACAATAGAGAATAAAAAATTTTTTTCGCGGCGGTGGTGGGGTTTGAACCTGCGACCTTATTGGTACAACTCGCTGCAATTGAAAAAATTCACCATACACCGGAGCATACTCAATGTCTCAATCGTTTCTATGTTATATGTTTGTGATGAGAATATTGGCTATTAAGCTTAACTGCTGGTCAAAATTACTCGCGATGGTGGTGAACGAATCGGCGATCTCAAGAAGTGGGTGAGAGAGGATCTAGAAATGACTTTGGGTTTGAACACGAATTTTTTGTGTTCGTGGATAGCTCACACGGTAGAGCACGCTCTCACTGCCAGGCGGAGTTGTCGTACCAATAAGGTCGCAGGTTCAAAACCACCACCGCCGCGAAAAAAATTTTATTCTCTATTGTCTTCTGGCACTTTTATACTTCATATCTTGTTGTTACCAACTAGGCCTGCTCCACTCACTTTCTGAATTAAAAATTCACCCCATACACCGGAGCATACTCAATGTCTCAATCGTTTCTATGTTATATGTTTGTGATGAGAATATTGGCTATTAAGCTTAACTGCTGGTCAAAATTACTTCGCGATGGTGGTGAACGAATCGGCGATCTCAAGAAGTGGGTGAGAGAGGGATCTAGAAATGACTTTGGGTTTGAAACGAATATTTTTGTGTTCGTGGATAGCTCACACGGTAGAGCCACGCTCTCACCTGCCAGGCGGAGTTGTCGTACCAATAAGGTCGCAGGTTCAAACCCACCACCGCCGCGAAAAAATTTTTTATTCTCTATTGTCTTCTGGCACTTTTCTACTCACTTCATATCTTGTTGTTACCAAATAAGTGCCTGCTCCACTACTTTTCTGAATTAAAAATTCACCCCATACACCGGAGCATACTCAATGTCTCAATCGTTTCTATGTTATATGTTTGTGATGAGAATATTGGCTATTAAGCTTAACTGCTGGTCAAAATTACTTCGCGATGGTGGTGAACGAATCGGCGATCTCAAGAAGTGGGTGAGAGAGGGATCTAGAAATGACTTTGGGTTTGAAACGAATATTTTTGTGTTCGTGGATAGCTCACACGGTAGAGCCACGCTCTCACCTGCCAGGCGGAGTTGTCGTACCAATAAGGTCGCAGGTTCAAACCCACCACCGCCGCGAAAAAATTTTTTATTCTCTATTGTCTTCTGGCACTTTTCTACTCACTTCATATCTTGTTGTTACCAACATAAGTGCCTGCTCCACTCACTTTTCTGAATTAAAAATTCACCCCATACACCGGAGCATACTCAATGTCTCAATCGTTTCTATGTTATATGTTTGTGATGAGAATATTGGCTATTAAGCTTAACTGCTGGTCAAAATTACTTCGCTATGGTGGTGAACGAATCGGCGATCTCAAGAAGTGGGTGAGAGAGGGATCTAGAAATGACTTTGGGTTTGAAACGAATATTTTTGTGTTCGTGGATAGCTCACACGGTAGAGCCACGCTCTCACCTGCCAGGCGGAGTTGTCGTACCAATAAGGTCGCAGGTTCAAACCCCACCACCGCCGCGAAAAAAATTTTTTATTCTCTATTGTCTTCTGGCACTTTTCTACTCACTTCATATCTTGTTGTTACCAACATAAGTGCCTGCTCCACTCACTTTTCTGAATTAAAAATTCACCCCATACACCGGAGCATACTCAATGTCTCAATCGTTTCTATGTTATATGTTTGTGATGAGAATATTGGCTATTAAGCTTAACTGCTGGTCAAAATTACTTCGCGATGGTGGTGAACGAATCGGCGATCTCAAGAAGTGGGTGAGAGAGGGATCTAGAAATGACTTTGGGTTTGAAACGAATATTTTTGTGTTCGTGGATAGCTCACACGGTAGAGCCACGCTCTCACCTGCCAGGCGGAGTTGTCGTACCAATAAGGTCGCAGGTTCAAACCCCACCACCGCCGCGAAAAAATTTTTTATTCTCTATTGTCTTCTGGCACTTTTCTACTCACTTCATATCTTGTTCTTACAAGGTACATCAAAATGATGCCAGATATAGTAATTGATATGTCAATATCTTCTCAGACAAATGTTTTAGGCTGGAAAAGGAAAAGAAGACTGTCGATGAAAAACTGCAGGCAGCCATGGATACTTGTATAAGCTTGAAGGAGGAGTTGGAGAATGTACAAAAGTCCAGTGACAGGTTTGTACTTATCATCACTATCATCATCATCACCATCAGCATCATCATCATCATCATCATCATCATCATCACCACCATCGACAACATCAGACAGACCCGTAAACTCTCAAAACAATTGTCTGAAAGTGAATAATTCAACTAATTATTTGACCTGACCCATTTTTTACTTATAAATAGCAATGGTTACTAAACTTTACCCTTTTTGAAACAAAGCTCTTTCTCCAATCTCTCTCAACCCTGCCTCCCCTCCCCTTTCTCTCTCTTTACCCTTCTCTTTCTCTGTCCCTTACATTCTTTCAAACACAAGCAGATATAAACTCATTAACACATTTATAAAGATTTCCACCTTTCCTTTATCCATCCCACCCTCTCTGATACACAAGCAGCCTCTCTCACTCTCTCTCTCTCTCTCTTTCTTTCTCCTCCTCTTTCTTCTTCTTCTCTTCCTTTTGCTCAAAACTTGGTTTTTATACTCTTCATACCTCAGAAGTTCATAACTCAGATCAGAATTTAATAAGTTTGACATCAAATTTTTAGGCAAAATATAGGCTTGAACTTGAAACCTTGACTTAATACTGTTTTCTACCAACGGATCACTTGCACTTTAGTCATAATTCTCTATTTACAAGGGTGAGTAAAAAAGTAATGGGACAAATCTTCTACTGGGTTCATTTCTTTTTCAAATGACGTCATTTTTGGCTCAATTGAACTTACGCCTATACTCTTTAAACCAAAAGTTAAAAAATTTAATTCTGTCTCATTTTGACAAAGTTATTATTTCCACAGTAGCCTATATGAAACCAGAGTTTATTTCATACTTTGCAAGTCTTTGTACCAGCTTTCTTACATTATTGGCCTCTGCCTAAAAAAAGGCTGTCATTCACAGGCGAGTTGGGTGGGATTAATGTATGTCAGTCTGGGTGGGGTTTCCTACCTCCACAGTGGGCAGGGAGGTACTTACCGTGTCTTCTGTCCCCTTATATCTGTTTTCCAACTTGCTTTCTGTCTTTGTCTTGGTGTGAGATTGCTCGGTTTTGTCCCGACCCTGGCCGGAGTCCTTGACTGGGAGGGAAACAGTCAAATGCAAAGTTATTGTTTTGGGAGATGATATTTTTTTCCTTGTAAATCATCTCTCTGTTATGTGTTATTATATTTGTTATTTTTAATGTATAATGCAAGCATTTGAATGTATTCCTCTTTGTTGGATTTTGTGCTTGTGTCAGGATGAGACTTATAGGTGATCTCAAACTAAGTGCATTGGTGGTATGCTCTTGGAATCTACATCTGATCCCTATGTGTTCCCAGTTCCCCTATGTCTTACTTTTTTCTTGGGTGCTTTAATTGTAATTCTAGAACTTTTAACTATCCCATTTTCTTCCTTTTTACTGGCGCTGATATGACCTTAACGTGTTGCAAGCGCCGTAAAACTCTTAAAAACATTTTTTTTAAATGTATGTCAGTGTGACCTACCCAATGGTTCACATGTTGGCGGTAAAATTGGAGGAACAGGATGAAAAGACAAAAATATTTATGCAGGAATTTCACAGCCACCTTTTATTTATATTTTTGTTTCTTATACTCCCCAAAGAGTGAAGAGGAACAAGTGAACATTGTGAAGTCTTGGAGAGGCAACACATCATTTCCATAGCATGCACATTTTCATTTAAAAGGAAAGAAGGTGTCCATGTGAGTGTACATGGCCTTGTCAACTTGACAGTCATGTCTCTATTATCTTAAATAAATAAGTAAATAATGTGGCAGGGATGCATTGGCTCAATGATATAGCAGCTGACTTACAAACAAACAGATCTAGTTCACTTTGTATCACTTCATAATTTTTTTTCTAGCCTTCTTGTTCGCCTATCAGTGGATGGATGGTGGATCATACAGTGGCTGGGATGAACACAGGATCCCAACAAAATAACCGTTACAGCAGATTTAAAACTCAAATTTCATTGATTTCTTTCCCACCAGTGATGACGAGGTCGCCTCCTTGAAACAAAAACTAGAAGAAGAGAAAGTCAGATACGAATTGGAAATTGACACACTGAATTCTGAACTTTCTTCCCTCCAATTCCAAATGAGCTCGGCTTATATAGAGGAGCAAGCTGAAACTCAGGTTTTTTTCAGATTAAAAAAATTTTAATTTTTTATCTTTATTGTCCAAACTGATATTCGCTTTCACACAAGGCTCTCCTCTCTCTCTCTCTCTCTCTCTCTCTCTCTCTCTCTCTCTCTCTCTCTCTCTCTCTCTCTCTCTCTCTCTCTCTCTCTCTCTCTCTCTCTCTCTCTCTCTTCTTCTCTCTCTCTCTCTCTTTCTCTCTCTCTCTTTCTCTCTCTCTTCTTTCTCTCTCTCTCTCTTCTCTCTCTCTCTCTCTCTCTCTCTCTCTCTCTCTCTCTCTCTCTTTCTCTCTTCTCTCTCTTTCTCTCTCTCTCTTTCTTCTCTCTCTCTCTCTCTCTCTCTCTCTCTTCTCTCTCTCTCTCTCTCTCTCTCTCTCTCTCTCTAACCATTCACTGTTTTGTCATTTATTACTAATCAATCAATACCAGTGGTATTTTTTAATGAAAACCTTTTTCAGATCTTTTGAACTGCATGAATTGTTTTAAAATGATATTTATTGCCAGAAATCAAATGATATCTTTATTTGATATTGTTACTAACAATGAACTACAATTAGTATTGCAGTGTTGTTTCATTTTACTGATATTTTCTTAGACTTAAAACGATTTATGATTAATTCGGTTTCAATCTGTAACGATATCATGTGTACCCATGCTTTGGATTAAATGAAAAAGTCATTACTAATGCATTTTATAAGTTGAATTTCAATTTGATATATGAGACTAACAGTGTCATTTTTTATGTGATGGATTCTTCATTAAATGAGCCCCTAGCTAACCTGAGAGACAAGTGTAGCTATTAAGAATGGGATATTTATCATGGTCAATAAAGTGATGATAGATAATAAGATCAGATCCTTGGAAATGTAAACATTTCAATCTAAATTTCTATTTAATCCCATAACATAGCTTGATAAACACAAGTATTCGTAGGTTAAAACGGAGAGTTTGACTTTCCATTTTTTGTTTGCAAGGTCAGAGTTCTGATTATGTTTGAAAGTTTGACTTTCCATTTTTTGTTTGCAAGGTCAGAGTTCAGATTATGTTTCTGGATTTTGTCTGAGTTTGTTTCCTCCAACAGTTTTACATTTAACGGACATGGGGACTCATTTATATTCCTTTAGTGTTAGAATTGCACATATATGCTTTATTTTGACCCAAATTCAGTTATCAAACAAACAAACAAACAAACAAAAAGGTGAAAAAGGACAATGATTCGAGCAGCTTCAGCACTGGGCAAGGTATTTTTGTAGTTGCGATATTTGATTTTTGATTCGATCTATGTACAGATTCTCACCCTCAAGCAGTCTAATATACACTATAAATTCAACTCTGATTGGTTCCAGGAGGGTTACTCTGTGACAGCGACACAGTCCAGTATAGAAGAACTGGAGGCTGAGGTAAAACAACTTGAGGAGGAGAACGAGAAGCTGAGGAAGATGAAAGAAGAGGAAGAGGACAAAGTAATAATTAGGAACTTAAAGGATTATACTTTTTCCCAAGCAAATGTAACAACTTTCCAAACCAATATCATGATTTCAAGACAAATTACAGCAGTTTCCAATCCAAATTCGGCACTATAGTAAATGTGATACTAGTACTAGGGGCTGCTAGAAGTTGTGGACTGTAAAAAGGAATCAACAAAATGAATATAACAGCTTTAAAAAAAAGAACAAAATGCTAAACACAGAACGTTTCGGGCTCCAAACCCTTCTTCAGCCAACAAAAAACAATATAGACATAAATACATCACTAAATTCCAGATAGACAACAGAGATATGAATTTAGCTGCGTTGTGTTTCAATGTGGCTTCATTGTGCCAAAATTTTATTGGAAAGTGCCGAAATCGGCCCTCTCAGTTGAATTTCGACTGGAAGGATTTTCCATTGGCTTGGGGAAAAGTGTGGAAAAGAGGAGGAAATTATTTATCAAATTGTTTTGAGAAAGAGAAATTGTTACTTCGGTTGTCCACTATAAAAGTCGCTATAATTCAAAATATATGTTTATTTTTATTTGAAGTATATCTTTTGATACACATTTTTACATAAATTAACAAAAACAAAACAAGGAAAGAGGGGATTGGGGGGAGGGGGGAGATTATCAGGATATATATCAAAATGAGGTTCCCTTATCGTCCAGCAGATTTTAAATTTGTAACATTATTTGAATTTCTTCCTTTTTTTTTTCGTCCTTTGTACACCGAGATAACATCTGAGTGACTTAAACAATACTATTTTTGATAAATTAAATATGGAGCACTCAATTGCTTCATTGAATGAGTTATTCATTCCTAATTGATGTCTTTACTAAAAAATAAAAAATTAACAAACATTTTGAATATTTTTTTCTTTGAAGAGGAACTGAATTGATTACAACTTAATTATGAAGTTATTGACTAACATCGTTACTTTCAATAACAGAAATTCCTAAATAGATTGTTTTATCTTTTTAAACATCTATTTGGTGTTTAGATGTTGACATTCCCAACTTATTTAGATTGAATCAATATACATATATATATATATGAGCTTGGCTCAGCCGTATTGTCTTTGCTTTGTACCCAAAAGCTATAGAGTTCAACTACTCACCATGTTGTGGGGCCTTGAGGAAGTCACCTCGCCCTAGCCCACTTTGCAGTTTTGCACTGCGACTGATGCATGGGTTATTCCAGTCTTTCCTTTGAATTAAAATAGACCCTAAAGTTAAATTTTCCCTTCCCTTTGGGATGAATCAGGGAATTTTAAGAGAGTGTGGTATGCCTTGCCAATAAACAAAACAAATAGGGGCATAATTAAAAATAAGAGTTTATTTTTAAAAATGAAATTATCTTTAAATGCATAGTTTTCATAAGAATGAGAAAATGATTTTTTGCTGTCTTAACTCACTGAACCCTAAAACCGACTATACCCGTAGTTTACCTGGGTTACTATTACCCCATGCCTATTTATTACATTTTTCTGAGACAAATTATAGGCGTAGTATCAAAGTTAATATTTTTAGTTTTTACATGTTAATGATAGTTGAATAAAACTATCTATGCACATGCTCATTTTTAATACCTTTTGCCCAATTTTGAAAAGTAGCAAAAATCTCTAGGATTGAGTGAGTTAACCTCTTCTGATCAAGAGTTTTGTAAAATATTATAATTTTTATCCTCACTTTCTCAGCAAAACGTATATTGTCTCAAGATTGAATCACTGGAAGGACAACTCGGGAGTTACGAGAAGACCATGATGGAGGTAATCATAATATTTTGAAATAATTAGAAGGCTCAGTGGGTGAGAATAATAAACGCAAAATTCTGACCCTGGAGTTATGTTAAAATTATGAATTACGAAATCTTTAAAACTTACAAGATATCATTTTGCTTTTAAAATGGGTGCATGTAAATCGTCTATTTTTCATTGCGGACCCTACAAAATAACTGTTTTAATGTAGACTGATTGGAAATTTTAAATAATTGATTACCTATTACAGTGAAACTCAAATACAGTGATTTTGGCAGAACTTGAGGGCACATTTTTCTAACTCTGACGTTTGATTGAAACCAAGGTGACAGTTCAGCACCAAATTGAAATATAAGGAATTTTCGTATATTTATTGAATGTTTCTGTATTATTTTATCATTTTGTACATTTTTATAATAATTTGAAAGGGTGTTGACAATTTTGTTCTCTATAGCTGCAGACACTTGCTGATGAGGCAGAATCTTCCAAGGAAGAGATGTCTCTAGAGCTGACCCAGCTTCAATTGTCTGCCAAGAAGAGGCTAGAGGACAGAGACAAAGAACTGGAGATCCTCAGGTCAGACAATGAAGGCATGAAGAGGCAAATACTCAAACTTATCAAGTAAGGAGTTACTTTATTCCTTTATTTATCATTCTATTTTTATTTTTTTCTTACTTAAACAGTTGATTATAACACTCTGAGTGCATTTAATCATTAAACACTAATGCTTTGCTTTTTGGTTATAGAAGTTAATACGCTGCATTTCACTTGTTCAACCTGGGTGGGGTTCCTGACCTCCCATAGTGGGCAGGGGGCACTTACTGTGTCTTCTAACTCCCTATATCTGTTTTGCAACATGCTCTCTGTCTTTGCCTTGGAATGAGATTACTTGGTTTTGTCCAGGCCCTGGCCAGATACCCTCCCTGGCTGAGAGGGAAACAGTCAAATGTATAGCTAGTTTTGGGAGAGGATATTTTTTATCTTGTAAATCTGTTATGCACTGTATTGTTTTGTTTACATATTATATATGATTTGTAAACATTTGAGTGTGTTCCTCTATGTGGGGATATGTGCTTGTGTCTTCATGATGAGACTTTTGATAGTGTGCTCTTGGAATCTACATCTATTTCCTATTTGAACAAATTCCCCTTTGTCTTTCCTTTTCTTGGGTGCTTTAATTGTAATTCTAGAACTTTAGACTATCCCATTTTCTTCTTTTTTACTGGCACTGATATTACCTTAATGTGTTGCAAGCGTCGTAAAACCTATAACAACATAAAACAAACACTTGCTGACTCAGCTTCAATGCAGACCGAGCCGCATCACTATATTCTGGGTAAGAAAATGTTTGATCCCAGACTGCTGTAGAAACAAATAGCTATCATCACACTAATCTTACTCCATTTGTTGTGAACCTACAGATGAGCCTCTAGATTTATAGTCCTTCACAGATTTGGTTACCTTTGCCCATCGGGCCGACTAAGTACAGTGTCTGTAGTATTAAACAGACTGTGCCAGTTACTTGCTATCCCTTGGATAGAACGCTTGTCTATTGCAAAGTACTTTTCACCTGATCTAACAGATATAACTACCCAGTCACTACTGGATGGACATGGGAGTCTGTAACAATCTGGACCGTGAGTCAGGCAGGTACTGAGCATTCAGGACACCCCTTTGAGGTTTAGGATGGAGCATAAACATTTGTTAATATTCGTAGATTATGATTAATTGATGGTTTCCTTTCTGTAAACGACAGGAACTCTACGGGCGAGTCATAAAAGGATTGACTAGGTTTGATTGTATTGACATGAATAGAATGGAATCAATTTGTTTGATTTTCTTTTGATATATTGATATATATATATATATATATATATATATATATATATATATATATATATATATATATATATATATATATATATATATATATATATATCTGATCAAGTGTGCATGAAAGGTGCAGACAAAGCAAGAAAGAAAAAGACACAAAAAAAACCCATCCTAATAAATTAGTATTTCTCGACTAGGGATTGAACCTCAGACCTCCTGATTACACTTATGTGTGTTTGTAAATAGGTATAACTTATTTCTTTATTATTTATTTTTTTTATTTTCATATTCACAAATGTTCAGAGATAAAGACAATCTGTGGCAAAAGACAGATGCCCTGGTGGATGAGAAAAAGAGAAAAGACAGGGACAGATGGATGGACAACTCTAAAGTCACACATTGTGGCTTGTGCAAGGCAGAATTCTCGCTCTTTCTCAGGAAGGTGAGGTGGATTCAGGACTTTATCAAATGTCTTAAGGGAAGTCGAGGACTTTTTCAGGGATGTTTTAGTCCAGAGATGAAATGAGTCCAGTCATCGGTGATCATTCCTTACTTTTAAAAGTTACCACAAAAGTGAAATCCAGAATCATTCTTATTTTATTGTTACAATACAGTGGATGGGAGACATTAAGAGTGTGTTCAGAGAACATTCAAAGTTCATTATACTTTGAATGAAATTTTTTTTTTTTCAGAGGAGAATGTCCTTCTTAGCTGCTTTTTACCCACTATAATTATTTCCACCCCTGTGTGTGTTTGTTTTAAAAGCTTTCTTTTCTATCAAGCCTTTACTAATTTTCAGATGAACAAGATGTACCTCTTTTTATTTCTGGGTCGTCGCAGTTGGCCCAAGTCTTGTCGCTTATTATTATTGTCTCCAGAAAAGAATTGTGATTTTCATCGATGTTCGAAAAGTCGTGCAAATGACTATCTGTTTTCTGATTTTGCTCAACTGAGAGAACATCGGCACTTGACTTTGCTGAGCCCTCCTCATTTCCAGGGTCACGGTTTAAAATGCAGTGTCAGGTTCCATCAGAAATTCTAACAATGTTGACAGATTTCAGTTGTTCCTGCCAATACTGGGTGTTGAACAGAGGGGTTTTCATCCCAGCAAGACTTTTGGCATGCTTTGACTGTTGAAAACCATTGAAAACACTGACCTCCCAATGATATCATCCCCAAAGGTCATCTGAAGCATTTCAAAAGTTTCAATGGTTTTTTACAGAGTTTATAAAAGAACTTGATGTACACATACTTTTTGTGTAGATTTTTCATCTTTATTTAGCCAAATGGTCAGTACAGGAGACTTCAAAAACTCACAAATTCTTGTACAAAATCAGTTTACAAAAGACTTTCAAATTAATTGCATAAAGGACACAATTCGCCTCCAAATCTATAAATTTGAATGGAAGTAAATTAAATATTCAAAATATCTGCACAAATTGATTCATCATCTTGTGCCATGCTTGGTAGCAATGGCAGTCATAGCTCTCCACTCCTCTTTTTTTTCCCGTTGCTCTGGTGGTGTTGCTGTTTCTCTCCGTTCCCAGTCAGTCTATCAGGGAATCCATCATTTTCACTCTCTATCTTCCAGGGGCTATCCTTCCTGTTAACTTTCTGGTCTCACTCAGTTTTTCCAGTCCCTCTCTTCTCATCACATGACCCAGGAATTTTGCCTGCCGTTTATGTATTGTGTCAACTACTTTTCGATGGTGCAACACTCAAAGATGATCGATATTCTGGAAGGGTTGGACATAGATTGAAGAGATTTGTAGATAATCCAAAAACTTTATTGGGAACAAACAGTAGGATTGAGAATAGGTTAGCAAATATTAGCAAATTCCAGCCAATAAAATGAGCGGTCAGAGAAGACTGTGTGTTGTCACCGGATCTATTCTTGATTAACACAGAAGAGATAATGAGAAAATAAAAAACATGCCCAGAGTCAGTTTAAATGGGCAAGTCATAAACAACGTAAGATATGCAGACGACTCAACTTTGATTGCAGAAAATGAGAAAGATCTTCAACTACTGATAAGCAAAGTTGTGGAGGATTGCGGGGAAAATGGGAGCTTAGCCTAAACAAAAGTAAAACTGAAACCTGGATGGTTCAAGGAAAGGAAATATTCCAACAAGTGGCATCCAAATAAAAAACAACACTAAGCCAAGTAAAAACATTCAAATGTGTAGGAACAAATTGATTACATCATTCAAAAGGAAGCATTGATTGATGGTGCTCAATACACAAATACACACACGCACGTTTTATTTTTCACATGTTTTTGAATTTTGACTTTGTATATTTGTTGGTTTTTTTTTTGGTATTGTAAAAATAATGTTTTGTGTGTGTTATAACCTTTTTTTTTTCTTTTTGCCAGCATCATTGCCGACTCTGTGGAAGTATATTTTGCTGGTCATGTTCAGATTACTGGCTAGACACAGCACATTCCAGGTATGGGTTGATGTAGAATTACTCGTTGCCTATTGGTTTTTAGTGTTTGGAACAGTTCTCATTTTCTTTGGAATAGACAATCAAAGAAAGAAAAAAAAAGAAGAATTTTGTGTGTCATTATATTGTTAAATGGTTATTGTTATATTACTAGTGTCTTTATCATTTTCATCATCATCATGATCATCATCATCAATGTCAATTTCACGACCACAACCACCACCACATTATCATAATTGTTGTGAGTACTAAAAAAAAAAAAAGAGCTTTTTTATATAGCGCAATATCCACTAAACATGCTCAAAGCGCTTTACAAGGGGTCCCTGGCCAACAGCAACATGTCGGACGGGACATGATGCCTGTTGGGCGATATTACAATTTTTTACAATTTTTTCGGACAGACAACGCTGTTTATGGCCAGGTACTCCTTTTACACCTGAGTATGGTGAGAGAATGTGAGTAAAGAGCCTTCTTCAAGGACTCAACTATGCGCCAAACGAGGCTCGAACCTAGTACCTTCCGATCCGAAAGCGAGTGTCATACCACACGACCACATAGCCGTGTACTACCAACAACAATAAACCAACAAT
This sequence comes from Berghia stephanieae, assembly GCF_034508935.2. Lineage (NCBI taxonomy): Eukaryota > Metazoa > Mollusca > Gastropoda > Nudibranchia > Aeolidiidae > Berghia > Berghia stephanieae. Next base: position 30,990,406 of record NC_088371.1, read on the forward strand.
CCTAACCACCACCACAATGCAATCATCACTTTTTCTTTTCTTTCTTTCTTTTTTTATCTGTTATACTATTTATTATATTGATGATAGCTGTGAAAACAGTGGGTTTTTGTTCTAAATCATGAGTGTGAGTGACCTTTGTGCTTTAATTTCATAGAATCCAAAATTGTAAGTTTTATTGGCACAGCTTTCATGTTTGTGCTGTAGATGGTATGGTTTAAGTAAAATGCTCACCTACTTGGACGAACTTACGAAAGTGTGTGTATCCTTCAACATTTATGGTGCGGCTATGTGGTCTTGTGGTATGACACTCACTTTTGGATCGGAAGGTCCTGGGTTCGAGCCTCGCACTCAGCGCATAGTTGAGTCCTTGGAAAAGGCTCTTTACTCACATTCTCTCACCATACACAGGTGTAAAATGAGTACCTGGCCGTTAACAGATTGTCTTTGTCCGAAAAATTGTAATATCGCCTAACAGGCAGCATGTCCCGTCCTATATGTTAAATGTTGCTGTTGACCAGGGACCCCTTGTAAAGCGCTTTGAGCACATTTAGTGGATATTGCGCTATATAGAGCTCAATTTTTTTTTATGGCATGGTCTGTAAGAGATTTCTCTGGTGGTCTTAAAACAGTAAAAGAGAGCCGAGTGACGTTAACTTATTCATTATTATATGCAGCAAAAAATGTTCCTTCTCCCCCCCTCCCTCCTTCTGCCCCCACTGTTCCCTCCATACATAAAAGATGGGTAAATATTTATTTGGGAGCGTTTTTCTAATTTTCTCTCTGTTTTATGAAACAAAAAAATATTTTGTAAAAACTTCATCTAGCACTAGTGACTGCTCTCCATAAATTCTAGTATGAGTTTATATTATGGTACATGAAAAAAAAAAAATGAATTTTGATTTTTGATTTTCCAGTAAAAAGGCTAGAGTGTGCAAGGCTTGTTTTGATCAAAAGACCAACCCAGACTCTTCATTAATGGCTACCTCTTTGATAGAAAATGACAGTGAAAATGAAGATGAAGAAAGCAATGTCAGTACGTCCAGCAGTTTCATGCACACTTTCAATGAAGAAGGGAATGTGGAAATAAGGGAAGTGCTTCCGTCTGGTGCTACACAGCGATTAAAAAAGAATGGTAATGGAAATATATTCTGTTTCTTGGAAGTTAAACAATGTAAATGGTGCTGCTCAAAGCTTGAAGAAATAACTAACAATGTGAAATTGAAAATAAGCTTCAATTTAATATACGAAAACAGATAAAATTGACGTTTTAGGTTTCCACTTTATCAACAAAACATGATGAATGAAACACTGCAGACGAATGAGATAATGTGGTAATGAGATGAATTCATCTTCACAACACAACTACCACATTATCTCATTTGTCTGTAGTGTTTCATTCATCATGTTTTGTTGATAAAGGGGAAACAAGAAACGTCCATTTTATCTGTTTTCGTATCTTAAATTGAAGCCTACATTCAATTTCACATTGTTATTTATTGGAAGTTAAATGGTTCTTATGCCGAAAAAGGGACTGATTCTCAGTTTCCTGTTACCTCCAATCAGTCCCTCATTGCTTTATAACTATTACAGTCTTTGAAATTGAAAATATTGACATCTACAGTGAAATTGGACTCGTATAAAATGCTTTTTTTTTTTTTTAATGTCAGAGGCTATTCTTCAAGATTGGCTTTTATGGCTCTGTGGCATGGTGTATTGTCTTGTGATGTTGAGCATACTCAGTGATAGAATGAATGATGAAAATGCGTATCCATTAAATATGCTCAGAACGCACGCTGAAAAAGGGATCCCAAGCCAACAGCACTGCACGAAGGACAAGACATTACAGCTATAAGGCTTTATTGCAATATTTATTCTCACTGGATAGGTACTCATTTTGCACCTGAATGTAGTGAGACAATGTGAATAAAGAGCCTTTTCCAATTCCAACGTCTCAACTTTGAGTCCCGAGTGGGACTGAACAAGGGACCTATGAGTCCAAAGCGAGTGTCATACCACTGGACCACAAAGCTGCAAAATGATTGCAAAATTCGAGTATCGTGTCCTTGGTAAAAGCAATTTACCCACATAAGCCTTCTCGTTTTAGCTCTGGTCCAAATGAGTTCCTGGCTATAGGCAATAATGAATATTATAAAAGTGATGAAAAAAAGAATAATTCATAACAGACGATATGTATTTCATGAAATGGGGGAGGAGTTGGGCATAGGTGGGAATGCATTGTCTGTATATTGGGATTTTAGTTCTCTTTTCTGAGAGTGATGGGACATTTTTAATATATTATGCTAGTCTTTATCACTTGTTGTTTCATGGAAAAATATCATCATGGAAAAATAACATTGAAGATTCTTTTTTTTAAAAAATAAATAATGCTCAATCAAATTATTAGAGCTTTTATATAGCGCAATTTCCACTTAATGTGCTCAAAGTACATTACAAAGGGTTCCTGACCAACAGCAACACATAACATGTAAAAAGAGGCATGACGCCTGTTAGGCGAAATATACAATTTTTCCGACAGAGACAACGCTGTTGATGGCCAGGTACTCGTTTTACACCTAGGTACGGCGAGAGAATATGAGTAACGAGTCTTTTCAAGGACTGAACTATGCACTGAGCGAGGCTTGAACCCAGAACCTTCCAATCCGAAAGCGAGTGTCATACCACTAGACCACATAGTCGCACAAATTGATTGTACAGTGTACATTGTTTATATCAAATGGTGCAAAATATCCCAAGGTATCTTTTTGAAAATGAAGTGATGGCTACACATTGACTTTACTATTTCTTTAAGAAGGGAATTTTTTTTAAAATAAGAAAAATTGGAAATTTATATATGGCATAAGTTAGTATAAAATAAAATTTAAAAATCCTTTAGTTTTTTTTTTATTTTAATCCTAGTTTGGCTGGCATTTGAGACATATGTGATCTACTGTGTCCATTAAGTATTTTACTATTCAGAACCAGATATTGAAAATTGAATTCACCGACAGATTTCTTTTCATTTTAAGAGATTACATCCAGTTTTCTCATTATGTGCCTTGATGTAAATTTTACATTTGAAATGAGGGTCCTGGTAGCTCAGTTGTCTTCACATGCAAGCAAACCGAGACCGATCCCTGGTGAAGTCAAGATTTTGTCCAAAGCCCTGTCCACCCAGCAGTGATTGGGTAGTTGGTTCTTTTAGTTCTGGCAGAAAGTACCTTTCTATAGCCTAGCCTCCTATCCAAAGGGTAAGCAGCAATTACTATCATCCTTTTCGCACTATAGAAACAGCGATAAACTCTGGCTCCATGGGCCTAATTGTTTTGAAGGACTTAACTATTACTATCAGACTTGCAATGTAATTCTCAGCATCTGGTTCACCAAGCTAATAATACTTGATTGACACAGTGGGTCACATATGTCTTTATATGTGTGAGAAATTTGCTCTTTTTTAACACAGATGGTGATGACACCAATGAAACGGATGAAGGAAAATTAATGCAGAGGTGAGTCAAAGAGATATGAAGCTGTGGACTGTAAAAAGTAATAAATAGAAATTAATATAATAGCTTCAAAAGCAAAGGCACTCAAAGAAAACATATCCATAACAATAACCGGAATCGATATGTCCGCAGCCTTTGATACGATCGACAGAGGAAAACTTTTGGAGATATTAACAGACATAGTAGACGAAGACGAGCTCCGAATAATCCGCTTTCTCCTCAGCAACACAAAGATACAACCAAGGATATACGGGGCCACAAAACAGACGCAGTTCGAAAGTAACATCGGGACCCCCCAAGGAGATAGTCTGAGCCCGATTCTGTTCACAATATACTTAGAACACGCTCTGAAAGAAGTTCGAAAAGTCATTCCAAAACCAACGACTCATATTGAGAATGCAATCCCTAGAGAAATCGCCTATGCAGATGATGTAGATTCTATTGGATCAACACCAGCAAATATAGACATCATACAAAATACCCTCATGAAATATAACCTCCAAGTCAGTGCCAATAAAACCGAATTTACAACAAGATCGAGGAACAAAGAGGAATGGAAAAGAACAAAGAAAGTCGGCTCACTAATTGGAGACACCGAGGATGTACAAAGAAGAAAACAGCTATCAAACGCCGCACTCAGTAAACTCACCAATGTATGGATTAGAGGTGACAAAATAAAGAGAAAAACCAAACTGAAACTGTACCGTGCTCTTGTAAAACCGGTACTTCTGTATAACTGCTGCACTTGGGCGTTGACAAAATCCGGAGAAGAACATCTGGATGCCTTCCATCGCACACAGCTAAGAAGGGTACTGGACATCAAATACCCAAAAAAGATCTCAAATGAATCACTCTATAAGATCACAAAAGAAAGACCAATCTCCCTTGACATTTTACAACAACGATGGCAACTTTTCGGTCACATACTACGCAGGGACAAAAACATACCAGCTAACCAAGCCATGTCGGGATATTTCCAAAAACACGGGAACCTTTTCAGAGGAAGACCGATCACAACACTCCCTGTGATCCTAAACAAAAACCTCACAACACTTGGACAAAGCATTAGTCTCATAACGGCAGGGGACCTTGAAAATCTGAGAACCCTAGCAGAGGACCGGCAATATTGGAGACACCTCACACAGGAAATACTGGAAACAGCCAAGGCGACCCGATCTTTCGGTCGAGACGCGAAAGGCATCTAAGTCTAAGTAAGTCTTCAAAAGAGAACAAAATACCAAATTGTTATTAATTGATGAATTATGATATAATTATTATTAATTGATGAATTATGATATAATTATTATTAATTGATGAAATATGATATAATTGTTATTAATTGATG
>NC_088371.1:30997753-31007753 GCF_034508935.2 Berghia stephanieae
TTTTATTTATCCTTTCCATTTACCTTTTTGTTCGGGAATGGACCATTTGGTTTTGCTTGTGTCCTTCCTGCCTCGCAAAGTCTCAAACTAAGTACTTTGATAGTGTACTCTTGGAATCTACATCTATTTCCTATTTGAACCAATCCCCCTTTGTCTTCCCTTTGTCTTCCCTCTACTTGGGTGCTTAATTGTAATTCTACAACTTTTTACTATCCCATTTGGGTCCTTTTACTGGCGCTGATATGACCTAAATTTGTTGCAAGCACTGTAAAATCCTTAAAAACAAAAAACAAAAACAGGTTTGAGAGTTTTTGCCAAAGATGAGAGTCCTTTTAATCGATCAATATTTGAAGGACGAGTTTTCTGGCTAAAATTCTAAATACATGTTTGTTTTTTTTTTCAGAGTAGAGCAGAAATTTGCCAATTGGATTTGAGAAAACACAATTTTTTCATTTTTCATTCATTTGATCTTTTCAGCATGAATAGCAGTATGTTGTTGTCAGCTGATGATCTAGAGACAGGGGATGTAAATAGACAGAACGAGGTGTGGATCAAACCCGGGAGGCAGTATGGTGTCCCCATCAAGATTGGTGGAGTGGGGGATGGTTACATTCTCTCTTGGGAATTCTCTTCTCAACCAAAGGTATCGGAACTTGTAAGATTCAAACAGTTAATGAGAAGAAAAATGATGATGATAATGATGGTGTTGGTGGAGGAGGCGGCATAGACAATTGTTGTGGTGTTGGTGAGAAATAATAATAATAATAAAAACGATGATGATGATGATGATAATGAAAATAATAATGATATTAACAACAATAATAATAATAAATGTAGTGATAATACAGCATAGATTTTAGTACATTAAGTTATTAAGGGTTCAATAAGCTGTTACTGTTGCTACTTTCTTGGTGAAAACAATTAAATTAGCAGTATAATCAAATAAATATAGATTATAACTGATAACTTCATCTCCATTTAAAAATTGGCTTAAATTGTTGCAATTGTTGTAAAACTCGAAATAATATATTATGCTGTTGTGTTGCATTGTTTTTTTATATTCAATCCTTTTATAATTACAGCTTTGACTCTAATATGTTATTTTACTGTGAGAGACTTATGCTGATGCATATCTTGCACAGTAATATTACGGTGATTAATATGTGTTGCAAACTGATTGAGATGTTAAGAGGTCAATTTATACCTTCATAAACTTATCTGTAGATTTTCCTTTCTAGTTTGTTTTACAGCTTTGTGGTCGTGTTGTCGAGAGATAATTCATGCAGTATCCGAAGCCTGGACCAGGCATGGAACCTAGAAGAAGGTCGTGTTGTGTGACACTCGGTTTGTAACCTGAGACCTTGACATGACCTTGACATGACCAAGATTCAGCCATATTACCCAAGTCGGCAAATTTATGTAGCTCTTGGAAAAGAAACGAAAGTGTTTGAATTGAGGCTTGAAGCCTGGTCCTCTATTTTCAGTTCAATGCCTTTCATGCAACTCATAAGGTGTTGAGGTCCTGAATAATTAAATTTGATACTTTTACTGTTCCTGTCACTTTTTCATCCACAGGACATTGTGTTTTCCATTCAATTCTGCGCTGCTGAGGACAACAGCTTGTCCAAGGCTGAGGAGATTGTGGCACCGTGCAAATGTGATGCTCACAAACAGATGCATAGAGGCGAGCTCACGCCCAAGATGCCTGGAATCTATACTCTAATTTTTGACAACACTTACTCCAGGTTAGTTTGGTTTGTTGATTGCTGGTAAGACCTCTATTGCCATCGTAATTCAGTTTTCCCTTCTATTATGGTTTTCTCTCTTTGTCCTGGAAAGACGATCTGGTTTATGACATCGAGGGTGTCAGTCTGAAACAGTTGATATATTCGTTGGATTATTTTTAATGGGGCCAAACTTCTATGTATTGCTACTGACAGGTTTTGTATGCACCCAATTTTTTAAAGATTGGATATAGGTAAACTTCAATTATTTTGCAATTTTATATCAAATTTTCCTAAAAGAATGATTAAAATATTTATTTATGAATATTTTAGTGAAGCTTGCCAACAATTAAAATACTATAAAATTAGGCATCTATTTCACATTTTGTGCTCAGTTTTTTCAAATGTTCCCCAAATATCTTTCTTGTTGACTCAGTTCTAAGGGGAGTTTAGTTCATGATTCTGATTCTTTAATAGTATTTTTTATCCCAAATATTACTCTTTTACTATTTCCTTTTGTTTAACATGATAATCAATTACAGGCTGTGATCTTCTATCTACAAGAAACTACACATTGCCTTATCATTTAGGTTAGGATATGATAAAAACCATGGTTCAATCGTGCCACAATGTTTCATCTGCTATTCCCCCAGTAGGCTTTTAGGTACCACACTTTCATACATTAATTTAGCCAGGTACTCATTCTCACCGGAGTTGATTGATTAGATTTAGATATCCATTATACCCTGAAATTTTGATAGATACTGTGACTTTTCTTTCTTGCTTTCTTTTTTTTTTTTTTTTCAGAATGACATCAAAGAAAGTTCACTACCACCTGGAGTATCGTAAATCGCCATAAATGTGAAGAGCAAGTGACGATGAAGGAATCCTATCATCGTTTTATAATAGTCTTTCATTATAAGATATTGATGACAAATTACAAGGACAAATATCAGGGATGGGGCAATAAAGGACATGTCAAAGTTTTATTTTTAGCATTGAATGTATATATAATAATAATAATAATAATAATAATAATAATAATAATAATATTAAAAATATTAAAAATAGATTTTATATCTTTTTAATTGCTGTTTTTCAACCTGCTGCCATAGATTTAATTTTTTCAAAGTTATTTTTCTTCACATTGTTTTTTTTCCCTTTTGGTGTCGAACATGGGTGTTGTACAACGGTCAGGTTTTACATAAAGGGGACACACACACACACACATGCACTCTAGCAAAAATTAAATTTTAGGAAAATTTGGAGAAAAGAAGTTATCAGCCTTTTTTTTTTTTCGTTTTAAGGAAGTCCGTAGAGTCAATAGTAAAAGTGTGATCATAACAAGATTTGGTATCTTATTACACTATTTTATCCGAAATAAAAAATGTTTATTCAAGCAGTTTGTATAGATTTTTAAAACACTCTTCAAAGACACCTTATATTAAGGAAATCAGATTTTTTAATAACTCGATCATTTTTCTTTGTCTTTTTCTTTCTGACTCAAAACAGTCCATGTTTTTTATAAATTTATATTCAATGATAATCCAAGGATTATCCAAGGAGCTCTTTTTTTAAAATCAATCAGCGTAGCTCAGCAGTACGGTCTTTGCTTCGTACCCGAAAGGTACCGGGTTCGATCACCTGCCTCTGCGATGTGTGGCCTTGAGCAAGTCACCTCGCCTTAGCTTAATTTGTGGCACTGCACAGTGGCTAACGCCTGGGTTAGTCTAGTCTTCCCTTGGAATAGACCCTAGAGACAAATTTACCCTATGGGAAGAATAAAGGGAATTTTATTTATTTAGAGTTGAGTGACAGAATGGATTTTAAACGTTGCTTTACTTTAATTAATTTCCAAGTTTTTAATGTATTCATAACTTTTTGTCAAAATCTTCCATTTTTCCTCACATAGTTGAGTTTTAATAACAACAACAACAACAAAGAAACATATGAAAAAGAATTTCATTTTGTATGAAGAATATTACAGTTTTTTACTTTTTTAATTATAATCTTTGTCACAGATGTGTGTTTCTTTTGACTACACTTCCCACCTTGTTGATACTAGTTGATGATTTTAAAAGCTGCTTTTGAATATTCACAAAGTTAAAAAAAATTTTGTACTCTGGTAAAGTTTTTTAAAGTTGTTAACGCGGGTTATTGGGGCACCTGATTTCCCCTTGTAAGTGTTATGGTCAGCACTTCCTGTCATCTTCCTTTTGACTCCCTTGTTTTTCTGGGAAGGCTCAGGGAATTTTTGCAAGAAGGGAGACAGGCAGCATGTTTATTTTGTCTGTTGGAGAAGATTTTTCATTTTGTTGTGAATCACCTGTCACATATTTAGACACTCTATTTGTGACCCACTCCATCAAAATGGTATTATGCTGGATTGAAACGGGTGCAAGAAAAGTAAATATTAAGTCAAATTAATCAGACGTGAAATTTTGGGTACATGACTTTATGAAACTTTATTTATACTTACAGCCCATTATCCCTGTTGGCATGTAGGGCAGCAACTAAGGACCTCCATCTTCCTCTGTCCGTGACCGTCATCTTCAGGGAGCTCCATGTCTCCCCCCACTCTCTCATCTCTCCCTCTACTGTTCTCCTTAACGTTGCCGGGGCTTTCCTCTTCTCTTTCCTTCTGGTGTCCAGTGTAGGGCAGTTTTGCTGATGTTTCCCTCTTCCTTTCTCATAACACATCCTATCCATCTCTATCTTCTTCTCATGATGATGTCTTCCATTCCACATTGATCTAGCAGACTTTACTTATACTAAATAATTTATACCCAATAAAACACGTCTACAAAATCCAAATTTCATTCTTTGACTATATTATATTTAATTTTCACCATCACTCTCACTCCGATATGATACTGTTTAAAAAAAAAACAAAAAAAACAAAGCCTTCATTACAATGCCCCTTCAGGTAAGCACCCTTTGCCTGTGTTTTTATAGACTCTCTAAAGAATGATGCATTGCTCTCCACTTAACTGAACCTCTGGTCTCTGTTAAAATCAGTCCCTTTGTTTTACTTTTTCCTGGTTTCTTGTAACAGCTGCCTGAGTCTGAGGTCTATAATGTATCTTCTTTCTTTTTTTTTTGGTGCTGATATGACCTAAATGTGTTGCAAGTGATTTGAAACTCATAAAAATGAACAAATAACTGAGATTCTGCCATTATATTTGATACTACAGTTGATATTTATTTAACGCTTTGATGAATAATTTTATTGCTTGTATTTTCTATTACTGCTACAATATATTTATTTTTCCACCCCATTCCCACTTTTTTACCATTTTTCAAAAGATTCTTTTGCACCATATTCATCATCATTATCATCATCATCATCATCATCAACATCTCAGAAATAAATAATGTGATGCAATCTCCATTCCCATTAATAAAGGATAATCAGTAGTCCACATCTCCTATTTGCGAATCGCAAAATAACAGGGGTTTGCTCCCCTTTTTTGCAGTATAAATATGGACCCATGGCCAAAACACCACCGGACTGCTTTGAGAAATGATAGTCCAGTGTCTTATCGTAAGGGTAGCTAACAATTACTATTTCCTATGTAATGCTTTAGAAACCGGGTTAGACTCAAATGCCATGGGCCTTTTGTCTGTGAAGGATTTTTAATTCTACTTTTGCACAAGACTAAAAGATTCAAATCCTGCCATTACTTGTACTTTTTTTTTTGCCTCTTACAGTGTGTCCTTCCACCTAATACAACGATTAAGCCTGAACACTGGGGAATATAATTATGAAACAAGAAACAGTCATTGAGAGCCAAAAGGCCCATGGAGCTCTCTTTTACTTTACTCACTATCCGTTGGAAGGGACAATGTCCTATCTTAATAACTTAATAAGATTTCAGCCAGATCTCTGTAACCACTACTTGTTGGACAGTTGGATCAGACATGACGTACAATATATGTAGATTCGAACCACTGCTGCTCTACATCCACTGCTGTATTTATTGAACTACTGGAATCCTCATTGTGGAAAATGGCGCCATGGTCAATTTACAAAAGATTGAGAAATTGGTGGGAAAAGAGAAGTTTCTGTTTATCAATTGTGTTTGATTTTTTGTTCGTTTGTTTTCCCTTTTCTTTTCAAATTTTGATCTTCTTTTACCAATTTGAACCTGTTCCCTTTGCCTTACTTTTTCTTTGGTAATTTTAACTTCAGATCTATAACTTTGTCACTATCATCTTCTTCCTTTTCACTGGTGCTGAAATGACCTTAAAGTGGTGCTAGCGCCGTAACACACCTAAAGACAACAACATGTACCTAATATAAATAAAGATGAAAAGAAATAATATATTAATATGAAAAACATATTTCAAAGTGCAATTATATCGTCCACCAATAAGGATTTGACCTGTAAATATTTTGTTTTAGTATAAATTAATTATCCTTTGTCCTGGAGGAAGGCTGTGGCCTCGTTGGGGCTACCAGTCTCGTATCCCCCTTTACCCGTTGTCTCTTCCTGTGGCGTCAAAAACTGTTTTGTCTTGTAAATGTAAACATCAAATTGAGAAATTCGAGAGCAGGCGCGTGTAAGGTTTAAGCAAGATAAAGATTTGATCATAATAATAATATACACCTTTTCAGATACATATTTGTCTTGTCATAAAATCAAGAGGTGTTGAAAGTTGTCAGTGACTTGATAGTTGTCAATTACTAGAAAATGTTGGCCCCAATTATTTGTAGTCTTCTGATGTCATGAAGAGTTACACATCCTAGTTTACTAGGATGTGAGTTATCATTCTTGCCAAGTGCTATTTATTGGTTTACCTGATAATTCACTACTTGGTTAAGAATTATATAAATGTTTGTGATCTGCCTGTGGAATAAGTACTGGTAAATAGGCATTGTTATGTTTAATATTTTTGTTTTGAAATATTAATAAACGATTTGTAGACATCAGATGACTTAGGTTTCTTTGCTCGTGCCTGGATGGGATTTTTAGGAAATGCCAACTGTCTGTTGGTTTGGTCCTTTACCCCACTGGACACGGGTATGGTATGAATGGCAATAGACAGTAATTGTGATGGATATTGTAAGAATGCGAATACATATCCAAAAAAAAAAGGGACCGCGTCTTGGATAGTGTAAGTGAAAATAAAAAATCTAAACCCATCCTATTTTTTAAATGCTTCTTCTCCAGGGTTTCACATAAGCTTTTCATATATACTTGTTTTTATATTTTATATCTACCACATTAAAAACAAAACAAGACAAAGGCGTTGCCGTATGTTTTATTGGTTGTTATTGTAAATAAGATTTGTTTCCTGAAATTAAATAAATAAAAATTATACAAAATTTTGATATCTTTGTCTTTATTTGTGAAACATGATTGGTTTGCTGATTGGGATGAAAGACCTGGTACGCGGGTGCATGTAGGTGTGTATGTATTTATGTATGTATGTATTTGCGTGTGATTTAATTAAAACTCACTGCCTGGGTGGGGTCTTTTGACCTCCCATAGTGGACAAGAGGTCACTTACTGTGTGCTCTATCCCCCTTTATCTGTTTCTGAGTTGCTTTCTGTATTTGTCTTGGAATTGGATTACTAAGTTTTGTCATATCCCTGGTCGGAGTCCATGACTGGGAGTGAAACATCAAATGTATAGATACAGTTTTGGGAGTTTTTTCATTGTAAATCAACTCTCTGCTATATACTGTTGTTACACGTTTTTGTTAATAAACATTGGTCTATAAACATTCGATGCTCTCTTAGTGGGAACCTCTGTTTGTGTCTGGATGAGGCTTTTAGGCGATCTCAAACTCAGTACACTGATAGTGTGCTCTTGGAATCTATGTCTGTTCCCTATCTGAACCATTCCCCTTTGTTTTACGTTTTTCTCGTGTGCTTATAATTGTAAATCTATAACTATTTTGACTCATTTTCTCCCTTTTTACTGGCGCTGAAATGACCTAAATGCGTCGCAAGCGCCGTAAAACCCTTAGAGACAAACAAAACAGACGCATGTATATTATTTGTTTTGGGAAGTGATTTTTTTTTGCTTGTAATCATCTCCATGTTATATATTGATGTGTAGATATATTTTTTGTTTTGATATTTCTTGTAAACTTTCGAGTATATTCCTCTCGGTGGGCTCCTTCGCTGGTGTCTAGATGAGACTTGTATGTAATTTCAAACTGTGTATACTGACAGTGTGCTCTTGGAATCGATTTGTCTTCCTTACTTCAGCTATTTTCTCTTTGTCTTAATTTTTCTTCGGTGCTTGAATGACTAATCCATTTCTTCCTTGGCTTTTTTTTTCTCTGTCTCTGGACTGTGTTGCAAGCGCCGTAAAACCCTTTAAAACAACAAAACATAAAACTCAATGCATTCACTTTGGCAATTATCAATTCTCATCGCGATGGAAATATAGAAAAATCGTCCACAGCGTCGTCAGCCAAATAAATAGAGACACCGGTTTGTGTGACCATCTGATGTTGATGCTGTAATTGTTTTTTGTTGTTTTTTTTTTTCGCCAAGTATTTCTACAATGTAAACATAGAGAATACTAAAAAAAAAAAAAAAAAAAGATGACAATTAAAACAAAACAAAAATAGACGTCTATAAAAAGAATAATTTTTAAAAAACACGAAGGAAAATTTCGATTTCCCTATACAAGATTTGTTTTTTCGCAAATCATCAAAATAATTATGCCTATTTAAACATCTCTCTCTGTCTTGAATTAAAGTTAATGGTGAAATTACCTTTAAAATCAGCAGCAATTTGAAGATTACAATAGCCTGCTAGCTTTTTTTTCAGCGCAAAGCGCCATCTATGTAAACAAAGCCTATCTATTTTTTTTCTTTTTCTAACCAAGATTCATTTTTCTTCACAAATCATCAAAAAATGAATCTTTAAAAGCCCATAACTTTTTAATATCTTTCCGATTTTGATAAATACAGTATTATTTTCCATAGTTTGGGAAGTCACATATATGGCTTTGTAAATTAATTTTTGCTCTTTATATAACGAACCAAAACAAACAAAAAATCATTATACTCGTAACTCTCACATTTTTTATTGTTTGAGTTTGGAAAACCCCACATCTATATTATATGTCCATTGGTATATTTTAAAAAATAGTTAAAAGAAGCTTTGTTATAGGATTTTCTCGGTGCCAAACTTGCATTGGTAATTGGTAGGGGAATCACACACACACACACACACACACACACACGGGCGCACACACAACACGGCTTATTTTAGATCGGGTCGGAATCATATTTTTTTCCTGACCCTCATCCACCCACCAGTTATTAGATACATGAGCATAGATTTGACCAAGCGTATTTCTGCAATTGTTTCTTTAACCCTGCTATTACCTTAATAACCTAGCGCGTTTGAGACTTTTTGGATCTGAAGTCATGGTTGGAAATTCCAACTAACCATATGAAACGGAACAACAACAAAACAAGAAACTCAGCATTTAATTTTGAAGTCCCCCACTCAAAAACAAACCATCATCTTTACTCTTTCTTCCTCTCCACCATCCGACTTTGGAACTCCCTACCAACCACTTGTAAACAAGCCCTTTCGACTCTCCCTACTTCCCTCTAAAACCCCTGTTACTGAAATACAATCTTCAGCCTGAAGCTTTGGCCTGAATGGAAGAAGAAGAAGAATGTTTTCTTTTTAAGGAGTTAATTAGGCTCTAAGTGCACAACACTATATTATATACAGTTTGACCCTGGGTGATATCAGTAACCTGTTATCGTCGTGCAATCACGATACGCTATCAATCGCTATAATATCGTATACTCTCTGATAAGTTAACACAATCACAATGTGTAGCTTATATACTTATACATCTTGTAGTCTATCATATATGTACATTAGCTGCCTATTATTATTATTATAACGGATGTTGATTGATTGTAATATAATGGAGTGATTTATAAACAAATAATTTTTATAATTTATATTGAAATAAGATTAGGTAATTTATTTTCTTCCTCCTTGTTGTGTAAATGTTGCTGCTCGAAGCTCAAAGAAATAAAAAAACAATGTGAAATTGAATGTAAGCTTTAATTTCATATAACAACATCACTACCACATTATCTCATTCGTCTGTAGTGTTTCATTCATCCAGTTTTGTTGATAAAGGGGAAACCAGAAACGTCCATTTTATCTGTTTTCGTATATTAAATTGAAGCTTACATTCAATTTCACAATGTTATTTATTCCTCCTTGTTGCCACATTACGATTTTATGAATATAGGGTGTTATACTGACGATCAAAGTGTG
>NC_088371.1:31022753-31030253 GCF_034508935.2 Berghia stephanieae
TTTTAAAAATGTTATACGGTATCAGCCGCCTACTGTGAGGCTTCGTACTAACATTCTGACAATATCTGTCACTGCTAAAACCCATGTACTCAATCACACATGAGTCAAGTGGGGTAATGTGTTGCTAAGTGCCTTACCCATTGACACAACGCCGGGACCAGAAATTTTCACTATCACGGTCATCCATTTTGCTACCGACTACGCTTAACCTTGCTTGACTTTTGTGACAAGACTAGCCACCAAGCCACTTAGTCTTGAAAACAACAAAGGCATGCAACATCTCTTTCTGTTTGTACATTATGGCGATCACAAGCATGCGCAAAGCAGAACACTTTTGTCATGTGTGTCTAACAGGCCAATGTTTGCTTACTTGATTTTGCCCAGCAAACATCATGGAGCCTGGTGTCCTTTAACCTAGGCTGGCTTTTCCATTTCTTTCCATCTGGCTTCTGTCATCTTTGTATCTGCGTCATGGTCTCGTCCCCGATGTTTCTTGGTTTTCCTGTTTTACGGTTCCCTATCTTCTATCTTCTGTGTCAGAGTTCTTCTTTGGCTGGTAGCTGGTTGGTATTCTTCTATGGGTCTGTGTTTATTAAGACATTTTTCCTGAAGCACTTGTTAATAAAACTATGTAATATCTTGGCTGTTGTCTTTGTGGGCCTACAGGTCTTCGAGCCATACAATAACATTTGTATTGAACAGTCTGCTCTTTATGCGAGTTGACACCATTTTGAAGCCCCGGATGTTCTTTAATCGCAGAAACACTGCCAAAAAAAAAAAAGGCAGAAAATAAGAATACAAGAAAATACCCCTGAAAAAATGGGATGATTGTTTTCTTTTCTGCGTTGACTAGCACATATCCATACATGCCTTTTGAGAACTATATAAAACATATGATCACATGATCCCTCTCGTCTCATCCCATTGCAGCCATTTTACCCCGTTCTTGAGGGCACAGACTTCAACAACATTCCTTTCCAACGATGGGATTCCGCCATAATTGTGCCCAAACATTTTACTGTTACCACAGCAACAGAATACGCCAGTAAGTTTAACAGTCTTAATCATAACATAATTCCAACATAAAGCTTGATTACAAAATGTTTAAAATTAAGTTCATTCGGTTAATAACAATTTTTGGAAGTAATTTATTTATTTTTTTTTTTTGTAAATTGACGAAAGATATAATCAATACTGTAAAAAAGGCATTTTAAAGGTTTGTATTACTTTTTTTTCTAAGTGAAAAAAAAGTATTATATAATTTGATAAATGGGTGTTATTTTAAACCAAACGGTTGATTGAATTACTTGAACGTGCAATAAGCCAATACTTGAAGGAAATACTAACCCTCGACTTACCAGCCATTTTCAGGATTTTCCCCAAAACTTCACACCCAACTAAGACAAAATATATTTTTATCACTCAAACACAATAGCAGTAAAGTTCTTGCGATGAATAATTTCTTAAGAAAAACATAATCTACAACACACTGTTCATTTTCTTTAAATTTTATGATGTACAAAAGAAATTTGTATAAGAAAAATGTTGGTTGTATCGTAACGAATGTGACCATTTTCCTATAGTTGGTAAGAGAGGGCTAAAGGGAAAAAAGGGAGGGGGAGACAACGAAAGAGCTGGTTGGGGAACATTAAAGACATGACTGAGAGTATGATGAAGGACTGCTGGAAGATGGCGCTAAGATAGAGAATTGTGGAAGACCATGTCATCCAATCTCTATGAGAAGGAACCCCAGTAAGGCAAAGGTAAGGTAAGAACTTAGTGTCAATAGAAATATTAATAATTTCAATTACGTTGTTGTAGTATCACCACTCATATCCTAACAGAAAATAACAAATGGATATATAATTTGTTCAGAGAAAAAATGGTTATTGGCCAGGAAAAACCTAAATAAACTAAAATAATTTGAATTATTGTTATATTATTATTATTATTATTATTATTATTATTATATATTATTATTATTATTATTATTATTATTATTATTATTATTATTATTTATTATTATTATTATTATCATTATTATTATTATTATTGTTATTATTATTATCATCATCATCATAATTATTATTATATTCTTCCTATTATTCTTACTACCATAGATACATTGATACCAGGAATTATGTATGTTTACGGTATTTCGATTGACAACAAAGCTTGTCGAACTGGAGCCTTCAACATTACAGCATTTACAGATGATGCTCAAGTTAGTAAAACGCAAGTGCCCCCCCCCCCCCCCCCCCCCCGTCTCTCTCTCTCTCTCTCTCTCTCTCTCTCTCTCTCTCTCTCTCTCTCTCTCTCCCCCCCTCTCTCTCTCTCTCTCTCCCCTCTCTCTCTCTCTCTCTCTCTCTCTCTCTTTCTTCTATCTATCTATCTATCTATCTATCTATCTATCTATCTATCTATCTATCTATCTATCTATCTATCTATCTATCTATCTATCTATCTATCTGTCTGTCAATCTATCTCTCTATCTATCTATCTATCTATCTCACCCTTTCTCTCTCTCACTCTCTCTCTCTCTCACACACACACACACACACACATTTTCTCTTTTATGATTCCCTCACACACACACACACACACACACACACACACCTATCCACCCTTAAACCCCACACACATATATTAGGGTGAGATATTTTAAAAAATGGAAATAAAAGTATGGTCCTTATTCAACTCAAAGAGGAAATGGAAACATTCAAAAATTTACAAGCAACAAGGGCAAGCCTAAAGTTAACACTTGCCAAGTTAACTTAAAATTCATTTAGTGGTTACGAAACTGGGCCGGTTATGCCTAAGTCATAGATAAAAATCACGCTTTCAAAAGTGTCCAAACTTGCGAGTTGTTTTTAAATGTGTGATGTGACCAGTGCAGGAAATTGCCCAGTCTTAATAAAAATGCAAATGACCAATTAGTATGGCGTCTGGAATAATCTTTTGCTTCAAACAATGTTTCACACTTGCCGATACAAAGCACATTCGAGGCGGACTGTTTTGTTTTGTTTTGTTTGTTTTGAGCGGGGGGGGGGGGGGGGGGGGGTGGGCAGGGAATCATATCTTGTAATTTCTTTCTTTTTTCTTTGGCGCTGACATGTTTTTGCTCCCAATGTTTTTCCCTAGTACTTCATCATTTCCTCAAGACGAGTACAAATACGAGACATTCCATTACAACAAAGGCAACAAATCGAAGTAAGCCTGCATGTATGGACTGGCATTACGTTTGTGGTCAAGAGGTAAATGGGAGTTGTAGAATATTTATCTTATTTTTTTTAATGCGATGTTACTGCCTGGAGCTTAGAAAAAATGATGTTTAATATTTATATAATAGCTTCAGATTGATCTACACGAAAGAGTGAAATAATTTTGACTTTATTTCTATCATCTCACATGTTTAACCCTCTCCATTTCCGCCATTTTCAGATTTTTCCCCCGAAATTTCAATCCCTCACCACAAAATAGATATTTCTTACACAAATAGGAAAGCAACAAGTATATTCCATAAAAATTGCTTCTTCTACAAGACAATGTCAAAGCTTTGATTAGAAATAATTCTTTAAATTTTGTGCTGAACTAAAGAAATCAGAACGAGAAAATGGTTGGTTGCATCGAAACGAATGTGACGATTTTCCTATGGTTGATAAGGAAAGGGTTAAGTAATTGTTGGTGCAGACTGTTGATAAATGTTAAAACCCCCCGAACGTCTATGCCATTAAAGATCCCAAAAAACATTTACCCCCCCCCCCCCCCCTCCCTTCCAAAAAAAAAACAACTTTATTTCGTGCATCAATTAGACTTCTCTCGACTTGTCGTAAATCCGGAAACTTCATTTTGGGTTACAGAACATTTTGAAAAGTTAAGGCTAATTTAATACATACATATCGACAGTTAAGGATTTCTGATCTAAATGAAAAAAAGGCGTTTAGTCAGAGTCATAGAATGGCCTATTTGTATTTGTCAGTTCGAGCTCACATTCCACATTATAGCAAGATCTATTGTCACTGTGTTTAAAAACTTTTGTTTTAAACTTAACACGGTTTTTAATGTTATTAAATTGTGACCCACCCTGTACATTTGATAATATAATATCGACTAGGTGAGCATAGTGAGTTAAAAATCAAAGTAACCGGAATTTTTTTTATTGATTTTTTGTTTAAGTTTCAGAAACAAATTCGTCCTCCTCAATGAAGACATTTTGTCTTTTATTTCAAAAGTCAAAACCCAAATTGAATTTCAATAGTTTCGAGACAATCGGTAGAAAAATGATTTTGCGAGAATGGGGCTTCAAAGTTTGCAAAACGTCATCAAAATGTTTGAAGGGAAAATTTTACTTTAAAATGTTGTGAAATCATACAGAAACTATAATATTATTGGGAGGTCCAAACTATCAAATGTAAAAGGTAGGGCTAAAAATACCATTAGAAATTATCATCTCAGAATGAAAGTAACATAGATAACGATCAAGGTGTTGTTAAAATCAGCTACTCCCTCAGGGTTGTCAGTTTGATATAATATTTAAAAAACACGTTTGAGACTGTTCAAAGAGCAGTTGTTGGATTTGTGACGGGCTGCACATTAAAATAGCAGGGATGCATAACATCTGCCATTTGAAATCTCAATTGGATTCAATAGTCGGATGTCACGTCGCCCAGCAACGGCAAGCAGCGTGGTTCTAAACAAAGAAAATCGGTACTTTTTATTCTTTATACTGGCTAGAACTTTTCATATGTCATGTGATCAGAATGTATATATATAAAAGTCAAAACATAATCATGTCTCTCGTCAGAGAAATATTTCATAAGGGCGTCCGCCATTGTTCCGATAGTTTAGAGCCAGCTACTAAGTTACTATGCGTCATTACATTACGGGTGAAGTGACGTCACGACTGTTGAAGCGTATTGGAGGCTTCTTACAAACCGACGCAAAGAGTCTCGGATAAAGATATTATTTCAGAAATCTATCAACGACCCATCAAGATCCATTCAGATCCCAGGCTGTGTTATAAAAAGAGCATTACAATTTACAAGAGTATCAACATTCATTCAACCATTTGCTAAAACCAAAACATAATATATTCAGTTTTCTCTCAGTATCTTTCGCGGATGGAATGCAATACCGTCAGAAATTACCGATAAAAAAGATACAGAATCATTCAACACGACACTTAACACGATTCAGATAGCCCATCCAGAATATTTTAAATATTAGTTTGTTTCATGGCGGATTTGTGAATTTTTCAGTGATGGGCCCGTAGCGACTTTTGTAAAAATATGACATGAAGACCTGAAGAGCAAGTGACAGTACATTGTTTAGAATAGGTCCTTACATATCTTGATCATTCCGCCTCAAAAACTTGTTTCCACATTGTATTCCTTTTGATTTCAGCACCCTGACGATACAAGTGGCCTGTATGACAGAAAACCATCCACAGCAGCCCGAATCAATCCGTGTTCCCCTCACAGCTTTTCCCAAAGTCTTTGAAACGGACAGGGAAGCTCCCACATACCAGTAAGCGTCATACTTAATTCTTCACTTAAGTCCCAGGTTTAATAGTTTTTGACAAGATGAGGGCCATTTTAATCGATCAATATTTGAAGGAAAAGTTTTCTGGCCAAAATTTTTATTAGTTTTTTATTTTTTCTATACCTACTCGTATATATTGACCTGCCATTTAAGCATATTTCAAGTTTCAAACACCCTCCTTATGTATATAGCGAAAGTGGAAGACGATGTGGAAGAGGAAGAGGGAAATGGTAATTGTGGTGATGGAAAAAAGTTAAGAGGAGGATAATATTGATGTGGAAGAGGAGGATGAGAAAGGGGTAGTAGTAGTAGTAGGAGTAGTAGTCGTAGTAGCAGTATTAGTAGTAGTAGTAGTAGTAGTAGTAGTAGTAGTAGTAGTAGTAGTAGTAGTAGTAGTAGTAGTAGTAGTAGTAGTAGTAGTAGTAGTAGTAGTAGTAGTAGTAGTAGTAGTAGTAGTAGTAGTAGTAGTAGTAGTAATAGTAGTTATGATAACTTTTGTTGTTGTTGCAGCAGTAATAGATCTAGTTTCATGAATGTGTTTGCCTGTTCTTTAGGATGGAGAGGGGGTGATCTTTATTTGTTAAATTTATAATTATTTTACTCAGAATACCAATAGAAATGAAGTAAATAGGAAAGTGCCAGAAGACAATAGAGAATAAAAATTTCGCGGCGGCTATGTGGTCTAGTGGTATGACACTCTCTTTCGGATCGGAAGGTCCTGAGTTCGAGCCTCGCTCGGCGCATACTTGAGTCCTTGGAAACGACTCTTTACTCATATTCTCTCACCGTAATCAGGTGGAAAATGAGTACCTGGCCGTTAACGGCGTTGTTTCTGTTGTATTATCGCCTAACAGGCGTCATGTCTCGTTCTACACGTTAAATGTTGCTGTTGGTATGGACCTTGTAAAGCGCTTTGAGCACATTAAGTGGATACTGCGCTATGTAAAAGCTCAAGTTTTGTTTGTTTGTTTGTTTTTTTTTTTGTTTTTTTTTTTTACTAGAAACGATCTTTTTTGGGATCGTGGATAGCTCATACGATAGAGTCACGTTGTACCAGTAAGGCTGCGAAATTTTTATTCCCTTCCTTTCTTTTTGTTATGAGCATTAGTGCCTGCTCCATTCACTTTTCAGAATACAAGAGAAATCAGGAGGGTGCAATCCAAAACTTCCCTGTCGAAGCCAGACATGGAGTCTTCTTCTCAAGATCACAGACGAACTGACAGGGGTTAAAGAAGTCAATATTAGTTCCAGCATGACCAACACGGGAATTAATGACGTCATTGGAAATGAGCCAATCACGGAATTGCATTATTCAGATTATGATGCTAAACGTTCCGCTGAACTCTCTTGCCAGTTTGTATTCATACCACATAACGGTATATTGAAAATTGAAAATAAAAGGGAAAAAATGACTAAATAATGAAGGGCCAATGATGATAATTGAATGCACAACATAAAGCAAATCAAATAAAAGTCAAGATTCACAGTTTCATTTCTTACTGCTTTATGTATTGCGATAAATCCGAAATCCAAATCAAATAGCATGGTCATAATTCAATCAGTTTCATAAAATCCAAATCCGTAAAATCAATTCAAATTTAAAGTCATTTTGCCAAAGTAACTATTTTCAGTATACGTGGAATATTTCTAAGTCCGTAAAATAAAGATTCTTAGTAGGATGTTAGAACTTGCAGGAACATGCTAGGAAAGTGCAGCTCATAGTGAAGTGGGATGCAGAATAGAACAGAAACACCCTATTTTATCCCCTATTGTAACTATTCCCACAATTCTTTCAAACCACTCCTCCTACTGATTTTGACCTCCCGCATTAATATTCAAAACCTACCTCTTAAAGCAAGAGCGAATCCTACACAACTTGTATATTAAAAACAACAAAAATGTTCTCGTATATTACTATCAAACACGCCTCTTATGACATAAAAGTACTTTGATAAATGG
>NC_088371.1:31032753-31090253 GCF_034508935.2 Berghia stephanieae
AAAATTTCAAACAAACTCGTGGCAATGAGGCCACCAAATGTGATGGGGATCCAGGACTGAAGAACGAAGACAGAGATGATGAAAATTCAGGGATGCCAAAAGCAAGATTACTAGTGGTGACCTGTACCATTCACAATGATAAAAATGGCTACACCAGTCCAAACATAGAGGATAAAAAACGATTACATTCATACAATAGGGACTGTCATCGGACGCAAAGTGTGAATTTAGAACATGACTCGAGAAATTGCAGTGGGTCTGGAGATCAATGCCAGGGTCAGTTACAACATTATTGTTGTAATAATGATAGAGATAATGTTGTTGATAACGAAGAAGAAGAAGAAAGGGACTATGGCGGAGCAGAAGGCCATGAAAGTATTGCAGACGGAGAACACGTTGATATTGGCCACCAACGATATTTGGAAGAAACCGGACAGATGCCTGGAAGAAAAAGGCCTTTATCTGATGACAGTGGATATTCAACAAATAGCTCCTCACACAAATCGGTTCCTCCCGATTGGCAGTGAGAACAACGACAAAAAACTGATCACGTCACAATATGTTAGTTTTGTTATATTTGATTCGATTTTACTTTTTGAAGATGAAAGGCGGTCTCCTTAACCTCCATTGACCAGAATAAATAAGTTTTAAATGCTCTGAAACAAAGCACTTCCAATTATTAGTAAACATGACAGTATATCAATATATCAACACCTTTGCGTCAGTAATGCGTTCTGGGACATATCAAAAGCTTCAAAACGTACAAGTTGACTTAATAAACGATATTATGTTTAATATTGTCTCCGTATAATAGGGTTTAGCTTCTTTGGAGAAGCAACCTCCCTTTACTCTCCCGTTAAGGCAAGACTTGTGGACAAGGACAATACATAAAATACTTACCACATAGGAAATGCCTCTCACCCAGTAGCCGGTCTCGACATAATATCATTATTATGCGATGGTTTGGTCTAGGGGTATGACGCTCATCTTCGTGTCGGAAGGTCCAGGATTCGAGTCCCGTTCTGAATTGAGTGTTACCAACGATAGTAGAAGGGAAGATGGTTTTTTTTTTTTTTTTTTTTTTTTTTTTTTTTTTTTTTTTTTTTTTTTTGTTTGTTTGTTTTCTAATTAGAGGTCACCTAAAACAATAGAGTAATTTCCCTTCCCTAATGTTATCCGTTACTATGGGTAATAACAAAGAACTCAACAGCAGTATTCTGCTGTCATAACAATCGAATTGTTGGTTGAAAACGGTCGCATTTCTAATTATTTGTAATCAATTGTATAAATGTAATATATGGGTCCGTATTTATACATGCCTCTGGTTTCATATTGTTGATTTTACCTTCTAATGCTCGATAACGAAAGCAACTTGATGAGCTCAGTAGACTTGAAAAAGGCTTAGACCCTAATACCTTAAGTCTTAAAAAAATAAATGAAAAGAAATTGAGCGTTATATAGCGCAATATCCACTAAACGTGCACAAAGCGCTTTACAAGTGGTCCCTTGTCAACAACAACATTTAACATGTAGGACGGGACATAACGCCTGTTGAGCGATATTACAATTTTTCGGACAAAGACAACGCTGTTAACGGCCAGGTACTCATTTTACACCTGAGTACGGTGAGAGAATGTGAGTAAATAGCCCTTTCCAAGGACTCAACTATGCGCCGAGCGCGAGGCTCGAACCCAGGACCTTCCAATCCGAAAGCGAGTGCATACCACTAGACCACATAGCCGCACTTTAGACTTTAGACCCTAATACCTTAAGTTGACGGATTCGATAAGAAGAGAGAGATAGAGAGAGAGAGAGAGAGAGAGAGAGAGAGAGAGAGAGAGAGAGAGAGAGAGAGAGAGAAAGAGAGAGAGGAAAAAGAGCAACAAACTAATTTTTGAACACTTAAAATCCAGTAAATTAGTTTGCTGGTGTTTGTTGTTGTTTTGTTTTGCTTTGGTGGGGGGAGGGGGGGGGGGGGGGATTTACGGTACTGAAACACTTTTAGGTCTTACAGTGCCAGTAAAAGGAGAATGATATGGAGAGAAAGAGGTTAATCTGAAATTGAAAGCACGAAAGGAAATGTAAGACAAAGTGGGACTGTTTGTAAAAGTAAAAGGGAATAGAATATTCTACGACAAATCTATTTTGTATAGTAAAATAAAGGGAGTAAAAATGACTCTTATAAAAGATACAAAACAAAGTAAACGACGTTTCGGCCTTTGGCCTTCTTCAGGTGTATAACATATTTCCTTATCTTATTTACCTGAAGAAGGTCAAAGGCCGAAACGTCGTTTACTTTGTTTTACATCTGTCATTTTTACTCCATTTATTTTACTATACATTTTATTTACTTATTTAGGCACCTCTAGATTTTGAAATCTATTTTGTTGCTTGTTTTGTTGGGGTTTTTTTTTTAATATAGGGATTTTACGGCGCTTGCGACACTATTACTATTTGGTTATTTATTCATCTCACAGTAAAAAGGAGGATAAAAGAGGGAAACGTAGATCTGAAGCATCAAAGAAATGGCAAGACAAGAGGGCCTGGTTCAAATAGAGATCAAATGTTTCCACGAGTAATCCACCAATGCGACAGCCAGTCCAAGCATAGGTCTCCCAATAGATACACTAAAATGGTTACAAATTAACAATGGATAAAAAGCTTGAGCTTTTATATAAGGCAATATCCACTAAACGTGCCCAAAACGCTTTACAAAGGGTCCCTAGCCAACAACAACACTTAACATGTAGGATAAAACGCGATATTACCATTTTTTTCTGACAGAGACAACGTTGTCAACGGCCGGGTACTCATTGTAAACCTGAGTACGGTGAGTAAATGTGAGTAAAGAGCCTTTTAAAAGAATTAAATATGCGCGCTCAGAACGGGACTCAAACCCAAGACCTCCCGATCCGAAGGGGAGTGCCTTGCCATTAGACCACATACACGCAGATTAATAATTATAACAGTATATTAATAATAATAATAATAATAATATACTTTATTCATCCAAAAAAATGGAAATTCGTTTACAGACGTGGCATGCATAAAAATGTATAAACTTGAGAATCTATGGCGACAATGTATACATATATGTGTACATATGCAAATGTACAAACATGTCAAAATATACAACCAAGAACCATTAGCAACACTTTATAAATTAATTTAATAAATGGAGATAAGCCATACCTCTGGTCTTTAGTCCGAACTGAATGAATTAAGGTGACGTGTTGTCTAAAGAGATAAAGAGAGATAATTAGCAAGGAAAAATATTATAATCTCTCATAAAATGTACTATTAATATGCATTTGACTGCCTCACTCCCCGCCAAGGATCGAGGCCAAGGCCAGGAAAAAACGAGCACTCTTAATGCAGACAAAAAGACAGAGAACAATGTTGAAATAAAAGTAGATATAAGGGACCTCTCTGCCCACTATGGAAGGACGAAGATCCCACTCAGCACGAGTATCTATTTTGACATTACCTAAAAATCCCATCCAGTTAAGAGCAGAGGATGCCGCTGTAATCAAATATCAACAAACCACAATAAATTCAAAACTAAATATATATATATATATATATATATATATATATATATATATATATATATATATATTATATATATATATATATATATATATATATATAGAGAGAGAGAGAGAGAGAGAGAGAGAGAGAGAGAGAGACGACCTGCAATGAAAATAAATAGAAACTATTCATTAAACTTCTCCCCACCATCGAGGGGGAAAAGCTCGAGAAATGTCCATTAAAGTACAAAATCAAGGACAAATCTGAAAGGGTAAACCGATAGGTGGATATAAGAAACCGCAGAGTGACCTGTCCATGTTATGCTAGCTCTGAAATTTGGCTCCACACAACCGATTAGAGAGTGGAGAAAAAAAAAAAAAAACCTAAGTCAAAACAAAACCTGTGATTGAATTCATAAAGGTTTTATTCACGAGATGAAAATAATTTGTTAGTATATATCTCTCTCTCTCTCTCTCTCTCTCTCTCTCTCTCTCTCTCTCTCTCTCTCTCTCTCTCTCTCTATCTATCTATCTATCTATCTATCTCTCTCTCTCTCTATATATATATATATATATATATATATATATATATATATATATATATATTCCTTTGAGCTTATCTGTTATTGTTTGTTAGAACAGTAATCGCGAAGCGTTGATTGCTTTCTATTCTGTGCAAGCTGTTTATAAACCTTTGTCTCCAATGTCGCCAAGTAGATCATCTGTTAAGCGTTCTTCTTGGATGAAGTGGCGTCGTTTGTCGGCCATGTCAAGTTTTTCAGTGTTTGTCAGGGGTGATGTGTCACACTCTGATGATTCATCTTCATCTTTATTATCTAGCCATTGTCTTTTGTGTGGCTGAACGGAGTCCTGTAGTTCCTGAGATGTCAGTTTACAGCTGATGGGTATATTGTTGTCCATTGTTACGAATTGATCGAATGCTTTGGCCGAAAAGTTGTGTGGAACTGGAACAGCATCGTTGATTTCATATGGCTGTTGGTTGTCACTCCAATCACGGTGTAGCGATTAAGCGGAGCAATTATATAGAAAAAAAAATCCGTTTTTCGGGAATGTGTAGCGTATAAGCAGAGAGTGCGATTAACCAATGTACGATTAAGCGGAGTGAACTGTATTTAATTTTTCTAGTCACTATGCTTTAAAAAATGTATCACAAGAATGATAAATCGTTTTGGTGTTTTTTACATGACGTCAAATTTGAAACATTTTTTTTACATCCATGGGCAAGCAAAAAAAAAAAAAAAAAGTAAATTCTGAGCTCTTGAAAAAAAATAAAATGAATTGTTCTCATTTTCTTATTAAAATTTAAGGATCAATTTCCGAATTTCTTTTTAAAAAAGGTGTTCCCCATGACTATTAGCTACCTCTTGAATATAGAAATAAAACTCCATTTTAAATATTTATAAAATGTCTCTTGTGATCCGAATGTATTATCCTATAATATTATGGACTTAACTTTACAGTTGTGTGTTAAACATTTTGTGTTGGATATTGTTTCAATCACAATGAGACCAATATGTAAATTTAATGTCTTCTGAAATAAAGGGGCGTAATTGATGTATAATTTTGATTAAAAAAAAAACATCGAGAGTTACCTAACGTGTGTCGATGATAATGTAAATAAAGATGGCGGACGAGGGTGTAGCCGAGGAAAAGCCGACCAACGTCGAAACTTCTTCAAATGATACCCACAAACAAAATGCAGTTACGAAACCAAGGAGGGTAAGACAAAGTCTCCAAATCTCATAACATGATTTCATGCCATTGAACAGTGAAGATAACTCCTAAGTTAGTTATTTTCCTGGTCCGAGTGCGGCATCGACTCACTCAGATTTAATCTCAGTCAGTCATCACTGACTCAACAAATAACAAATGATCAGCACTAGACACTAGACTATTCATTAGTTCATTGTCCAACTCTGAGTCATGAACTTTTCCGTTGATGGCGGGGTTAGCTTTTTCGCGAAAACCAAAATGACATTCCTCCTCCTCCTCTTCTTCTTCTTCTTCTTCTTCTTCTTCTTTTTCTTCTTCTTCTTCTTCTTCTTCTTCTTCTTCTTCTTCTTCTTCTTCTTCTTCTTCTTCTTCTTCTTCTTCTTCTTCTTCTTCTTCTTCTTCTACTTCCTTCTGTTCAATTGCTAAACGACGAATGAACCAATTTGCGCGACTTCTCTTAATGGATAATGATAATGTATAAATAAATAAATAAATAAATAATAATAATTATTTTTATAATGGTAGAAGTAGAGATTCAGTTAAGCCTATCGCTGTGATTATTCCCAAACGGAGTGTCTACGTACACGGTAACTTTAGGCAGTTTAGTGAGCAGCTGCAGTTGGAGTCAAATAAGAAAGTTATGACTGGAAATTGCCGTTCACTTTTACTAAAAGTTTTAGGGGGGGGGGGGGGGTTCAATTAAAGATACATAGGCTAACTTCGTTATAAAGAGGAATATCGCAGATATTTTGGTATCATTATTCGAAGTGGCAATTCGGACCCGAGTCTGAATTGCTTCCCGTGACAATTCGGACTCCTGCCACAATGCACCTGCGCAATCACAGGAAGTGTCGGAAGTGGAAACCGGGGCGAAAGTGAAGCGTGACAGGGTGGGGGGGAGAAGCTGCTCGTTCTCAGTTGTCAGTCGGTAGGAGGGTGAGTGAGCGAGCAAGTCACGTTTTAGAACTCCCGAAGGTGACTGCCTTCAAAAGCGGTGATCTATTATTCCCCTTTGTCTTACTTTTTCTTGAGTACTTTTTAATTGTAATTCTAGAACTTTTTGCTATCCAATTTCTCCATTTTTACTGGCGCTGATATGACCTAAATGTGTTGCAAGCTCCTTAAAAAACAAAACATAGATCTAAATAATCGTGGTCTTTGGGAGATTACAATTGCAGTCGCAATTGTTAACGTTAACAATCAATTTGCCCTCGCATAGAAAAAGGAGTGTCTTTGTGTAATGATTGGAAGATTTATTTGATTTGCTATGAGCATGTTGCAAAAGATACATGAATGACATATCTCTACATTATATCATTTGCCATTGGCGGCCGCGAAAAAGTGCAATATGACTTTGGGCATTGGGCGTTTTATTTAAAAGGCAGTATAGGTCGGGCTTTGACAAAAGGCAGTGTCTTAATTCTTTTTTAATTAAAAAAATATGCTGTTTTATTTCTAAATATAAAAATAGAGGCGATTGTTGGCAGCAAGCCATGCAATAGAGCCCCGCCGCTGGGGTAGGGGCAGAGTACTGTCTAATACTAATATTATTAGATAATACTGGACTAGGTACCTAAATAAAATAAACACTGGTTGAATACGGAAAGAAAATGATCAACTGGTAATGGGATTGGTGGGGGGGGGGGGGGGGGTAACCCCCAAACGACCGAGGCGCTGGACGCAGGGGAGAATATGGTGATACGAGATCAAAGAGAAAAAGCCGCCGGCTCTTGGGTTGTGGAAATGGTTGTTGGGGGGGGGGGAGTGTGTGTGTGTGTGTGTGATTATTCTGTTTTTAATGAATTAGAGATACTCATGAGTGTGTGTGTGTTCAGGAAGACCAATACGGTTTCTATAGCTGCAAACGGAATAGTAACTGAGAGTTTCACTAATGATAAGTTCATCATTCGGGCGCATTGCATTGCAGTATTCCGAATAGAAGAGCCATGGAGTTATTCAGACTCAACCCTGGTTAGCCACGGAGTTCTATTCAGTTTAGATTGAGTCAGAATTGCCATGGGAAGCAATTCAGACCTGGGTCCGAATAGTCTTTTCCATCATTATTTTCGTTTCTAACTGGGCACCTAGTCTCAGGATCTACGTACACGGTAACATTAATACACAGTAACCTTGAATCTCGCCTTTAATGGGTTAAATTGTATTGTTTGATTTTTTTTAAATAGCACACACGCAAACACACACACAACACACACATACAGAGCGAGGTCTATCCATTGCTTGTATTGTAGCGGCAAACCAGTTACTGTGTATGTAGATCCTGAGGCTAGGTGCCTGGTTACCGTGTACGTAGACACTGCCAACACCAAATTGTATCATCTTGGCATCCTATTGTAATTGCAAGTGATTTAAACATTGCACACCTTTATGTCTTTGTATTTTTGGGGTTTTTTGTTTTTTTCTTTTAAAGTATTATCCATTTAAATTTTAATTCTATCTATTCTGATCCAGACCCATTTGTTACAATGGATGGAGATAACCGTCACAGAACCTGAAAAGAAATGTATTGCCTCTATGAAAATGCAGGACACATTTGTGGTGTATTTGATAGAAACAAGGTATATATGACCACTCTTTCTCTATCATATGTACATCATGACAAAACGAGACTTGAGACATACTGTTGATGGTCAATGATAGTAAAAAAGAAAATAGCAATTTGTAGCTGTGGTAGTTGTAGTAGCACATTGAAATTTTCCATGAATTTCTTGTCTTTTTTGTAAGTTGACACTGTAAATATGAATTTCAAAATTGTACAAGTGATCTAATGTTTAGGCTTTTATGCTTTTTACCAGCAGTTTTTTGTTTTTAATTAAAAATTTCATCAAATTAGCAACTAGAATGATTTTAGACTATAGGAGACAGTATAAATTATTATAATTATAATCAGCACCTCTGGAACTCAAAAGTATCAATAAGGATTGACCTTATGGATTTTTCCTGCTCATGATTGATTATTTATTGCTTTTATACATGTCTATGGGGGGGGGGGGGGGGGGGGGGGGGGGGGGGGGGGGGGGGGTGAAGCGACCGGGTGGTTAAGGCATTGCACTGTGACCCGGAAGGACCTGATTTCGAGCCCCACTTCAGGCACTTTTGTTTTTTTTCCTTGAGCAAGACTATTAACCCCCAATTTTCTCACTTGGACAACATGAGTGATTCCTGTTGACATCAGACATCTTGTTTGATGAGTTATCTATATTCCTTCGTGGAATGCCGAAAAAGGCATAATTTAAAAAAAAAAATTTTTAAGATACATGTCTATCATAAGAATCATTAATAGTAATAATAGTACTTACTTGATGAAAAAAACTTTTCTCTCAAAGAGTGACGGATGAACAGATGCAAGGCTATGGAGAGGGTGCCACGTCTGTGTGGAGACGGTACAGTGAATTTGAGTTGATGAGGAACTATCTAGATGTGGCTTACCCAGCTGTCATCGTACCACCTCTGCCAGAGAAAAAGGTTTGCATTAACAACGTTGAAGGAAAAGTGTGACACACTCTCTCTCTCTCTCTCTCTCATCTTTCTCTCTCTCTCTCTCTCTCTCTCTCTCTCTCTCTCTCTCTCTCTCTCTCTCTCTCTCTCTCTCTCCCTCTCCCTCTCTCTTGTGTTGTGTGTGTAAGTGTGAGAACGCTGCATATACTTGTGGCTATGTGGTCTTGTGGTATGACACTTTTCAGATCGAAAGGTCCTGGGTTCGAGCCTTGCTTGGCACATAGTTTTGAAAAGACTCTTTACTCACATTATCTCAGAGTACTCAGGTGTAAAATGAGTACCTGGCCGTTAACAGCATTGTCTCTTTCGGAAAAAAATTGTTACATCGCCTAACAGCATCATGCCTCGTTCTTTATGTAATGTGTTGCTGTTGGTCAGGGACCCTTTGTAAAGCGCTTTGAGCACATTTAGTGGATATTGTGCTATATAAAAGCTCAGTTTTTTTTAAAAGCTCAACTTGTGCCAAGTGTAAGTCAAGATTGAATGTGAGTACATAATGTTAATCTTTAATTTATTACCATGCTGAAAGTGATAATACAGCCTTTGTTGATCCTGGTGGATTTTGTGCATTTAACTCACAGAATGTTACATGCACCATTCAAAGAATTTTTTAGATTACAGATAAGCACCATACTGTTTCATAGTAAGGAGACTCTCCAACTTTTTTGTCCATCTCTGATAGGATGGGAAAATGTTTGTAAAAACCTTCCCAATTTTCTACCACCTTAATAACGCCATTCGAAGTGGCCGATTGGTTAAGGCATTGTACTGTGACCTGGAGGGTTTCCGGGTTCAAGCCCCACTTCAGGCAATTATTTTTTTCCTTGTGCAAGATTATTAACCCCTCAATTCGCTCACTTGGACAACATTATTCCCTGATGGAATGCCTAGGCAACGTTATCTTATGATGTCATGGCGGAAGGGCCTAATTAAATTTTTTTTAATAACGCCATTCTCTCATCTCTCATTTGTCTTCAGTGTTTCATTCATCGTGTTTTGTTGACAAAGGGGAAACGTCCACATCGTCTGTCTTTGTTCATTAAATTAAAGCTTCCATCCTTTTTGACTTTTTGTTTTTTTCCATTGGGATATATTTAAAGTTGGGTTTTTTTGTTGTTTTTTTTTGTTTTTTACATCACTCATCGTATTTTCAAAACAAATCAGATAAGCAAACAACAAGGACTCACATCCCAATGATTCAACGCCGATACAACTTGATTAAATACTTGGTGTTTTTTTGGTTTTGTTTTTTAAATTTTCAATTTCAGACTTCATATGCTTGGCAGAATGTGTCCATGGACAGGTTTGACCCTGACTTCATAGAGAGACGAAGGATGGGGTTGGAGGTAAAGCTGTGTTTTAATCTATAGATTTTACTTGATTGAATAATATGTTACAAAGTGTAAATATGTACAAGAGGCATCATGGCATAGTGGCCTAGTCTTAAGGTTGAAACCAGTAGAAAGTAGATTCACGTTACACCTTCTTTTATACTATGTGGTCTCCTTGCTAGACTATATGGGCTGTTGTCCTCATTGATGGCCCTTTTCCTTCAGATGATTGCATTTCTAGCCATTGCTAGAGAATTCTTAATTTATTAGTTATTTTATTTGAGCAGACGATGATCACAGGAATACCGGATGTATTTTATGTATATGTTATTTTATTCTTTTATATACGTTAAATCGGTAGATAGTTGGATGGTGGAAGGTTTGTGTGTGTGTGTGTGTGTTTGTGAGTGTGTTTGTATGTATGTGTATGTTTGTGAGAAGGAGAGATATATAGCGAGAGAGAGAGAGTGTGTGTGTATGTGTGAGAGAGAGAGAGTGTGTGTGTGTGCGAGAGAGAGAGTGTGTGTGTGTGTGTGTTTTGAATGGATTGATGTTATTGTTTTGCACCTAGAGCTTTATTGTAGATTGGGCGCAATATAAATAAATTTCATTATTATTTTTTGTTAATGCTATTTTCGTCTTTCCTATTACCAACCGTCGAGTTGAAATCTCCCATGATTATCATTCTGTCTGATTTGTCACATGAGTCAATAGCATTTTGGAGTGATGCGTAGAAGGTATCCTTTTCTTCTTCTGTCGCAACTGATGTCGGAGCATATACTTGTATGATCGTAAGGTTGTGCCCTACTCCTCTTAACGCACAGAGATAATGCGGTCGTTGTATAGATTGTAACCCATTAGTGCTCCGGCGATTCCTTTACTCAGATATATTGCAATCCCGCTTTGTCCTGTTTCTCTTTTCCTGAGTAAATGACCCTTCCTCCACTTAGAGGAGTGAAGTGTCCTTTTCCTCCCCATCTATGCTCAGAGATACCCAGGCAACTTATTCCATTGTTATCAGCCTATTTAATTATGTTTTGCAGCTTGCCAGATGACATGGACCTTATGTTCCATGTCCCTATCCGTATCTTCTGTCCTATTTTTAGCTTCCTGCTACCTATGTTCCGCTCCTCGCACAGTCAGGCTTGTGACCATCATCAGCTGAGGGGTACTGGTCAGGGAGGTCTGCTCTTCCCCATCCGTGTTGTAGACCCATCAGATCTGGGGGTCCCATCAGTGGTTCTATGACTTTACTTCTTCTGACTTCCATTTGTGTGAGTTTCTTGGCAATTTGTATGGTTCAGTAGTTTGCCATTGCTTTCTGAAACCCGTAGTGCCTTCTTAAGGCGGTGACCCTAGCCATTGTCCTTGAGGGATCTTCTGCCCAGCATCGTGACTGCAGCCACCAGATCCTGCAAGATATCTCTTTGGTTGCTGTCTGCAATCATCCATCCCCCGCTGCCAGGACTTCTTGGTTTGGACCAGTTACAGTGACTTTGTAGAAGGGGAGTCCTTACCTCCACCACTCACGTCGTGGTCTCGGCAGGTTTCTCAGGCCCTGGTGGTAGATATAGTCTCAAGTTACTGCAAAGGTCACATCCCTCCTCCTTCCCAATAATGGGACGCCGGGCTTGGGACCGGTATCTAGCGGAGCAGGAAAAAGGCATAGTAGGAGAGTATGGTCTAGAAGAAAGAAACAAAGAAGGAGAACGGCTGGTAGAATTTGCCATTGAAAACAACCTTGCCATTACAACCACCATGTTCCAGGTACACAAAAGAAGGCTATTTACGTGGACCGCACCAAATGGGCAGACAAAGAACCAAATAGATTATATAATCATAAACAAGAGATGGAGAACATCAGTGACAGCGGCAAGAACCCTACCCGGGGCAGACTGTGATAGCGATCATGAGCTACTAATCAGCAGACGTCAAAATCAGACTCAAGATTATCAAATCGCCTCCCAAACCAGTTCGGTATGACCTCTCCATGATACATTTCAACATCCAGTACAAACTTGAAGTTAAGAACAGTTTCAGTGCATTACAAGACATGGCAGAAGAGTGGAACCTGAAGAGTTGGCAGAAAAGATTGAGAATACTTTTAAAAGAGCAGCAGTGGAACACCTACCAAAAAGGCATATAAGAAAAAAACATGGATAACAAACGAAACTCTTGAAGCCATGGAAACAAGGAAAAACATCAAGCAAAGGTATGGTCTACATTCTGACGAGTATAAAGAAGCAAAAGCATATGTGAAGAAATTAACAAAACGGGACAAGACGATTCATTAAAACAAAAACTCGATGACATAGAACTGGCAATGTATACAATCAGACAAATAAAATGCACAAAGAAATCAACAACCTAACAAATGAGTTCAAACCACGCCTATCGACCATAAAAGATACAACGCACACCCCTTAACAACCCAGAAAAAATCCAGATAGGTGGGCTGAATACTGTAAGGAAATGTATGATGGCAACGCAAACACATTGCCAATGATGGAACCAATGGAGATGAACTACCACCCTACGAAGCGAAGTAGAATGGGCAATTAAACAGCTCCCAACAGGCAAATCAGCAGGAAACGATGAAATATCGGGAGAAAATGATCAAAGCTAGTGGAGACAGGGAACTCATTATATCACACTCTCTGTAAAAAGATATGGCACGAAGAACGATGGCCAAATGAATGGACAAAGGCTGTATTTATACCAATCCCCAAAAAGGAGACCTACAGCTATGCACAAATTACAGGACGATATCACTCATCAGCCATGCAAGCAAGATCTTTCTGAAAATTATTTTGAAGAGATTAGAGAACGTGGTGAAGGAAGAAGTCAGCCAAACTCAAGCAGGCTTTAGACCAAACAGGGGAACAAGAGACAAATATTTAATATCAGGACACTGATTGAAAAAAGCAGGGAGGCAAACATAGATCTACACATGTGCTTCATAGATTACAGCAAAGCGTTTGACTGCGTAAATCACGAACAAATAGTAACAACTTTGAAGAACTTAAACTGCCACTACAAAATAGTCAACCTCATAAACAATCTTTACCAACAACAGACAGCAACGGTTAGACTAGAATATGGACTTACAAAATGGTTCCCATAAAGCGGGGAGTGAGGCAGGGGTGCATCCTTTCACCTTCACTATTCAGCCTATACACCGAAACAATAATGCGTGATGTAATGACAGAAGAAAAAGATGAAGAGTACAGTGCCGTGAAGATAAATGGCAGGAAGATCTCTGACCTACGATATGCAGACGACACGCGCTATTGTCAACAACATCAACAGGTCTCAACAAACTAGTAAATCGGTAAAAAAACATAGTGAAGAAAAGACCTATTATTAAACGCAAAGAAAACGAAAATAATGAGCACAGATAAAAGCAGCACTGCTCAGGTCGAAATAGAAGGAAAACAACTGGAAAATGTTACAAATTTCATTTACCTTGGAGCACAAATAGAAGCCAATGGAAAATCGGCACCAGATATCAGGAGAAGACTTGCAATTGCAAGCAACAAACTAAACAAAATGATGGCAATCTGGAAGAGCGAGGAAGTCAGACTGAAAATAAAGATCCTAACATCCTGTATTTTTCCTACTGCAATATATGGATGCGAGACATGGTCTATAACCAAAGAATCAGAAAAGAGAATAACCGCCTTCGAAATGAAATGCTATAGAAAAATCTTACGCATCCCGTGGACAAACAAAGAAAGCAATGCAAACATCATGAAAGCACTAGGACTAAAAAAGTCCCTGCTAATGAGTAAGATAAAAAAGCTGAAACTCAATTACTTTGGGCACCTGAAAAGACACGACACACTAGAGAGAGATGTACTGGAGGACATGGCGGAGGGCAAAAGAGGCAGAGGAAGACCACAAAGAAGATGGCAACAGGATATACAGGAATGGCTCAACAACGGCGTGACGGAATGTGGCAGATGGGCACAAGACAGAGACTTCTTCCGAAGGACTGTGTGGGAGGCTACGTCCAAGTGATATGCCACAGAGAGAGAGAGAATGCTATTTTCACATTATGTGTATTTATATCTTGACATTCGTGTAGACATGAGACCAAAATGGCTTTGAAGAGAAAGAACAGTGAAAAGATGAAGTGATAGAAAACGCACAAGACATTGGTGTACCCCCCCCCCCCCCCCTACCCCTTCCACACACATCTAGACCATTTTTATATGCTTTTTTTACTCATCAATTTTTCAGATATTCTTGTTAAGATGTGCTGCTCATCCAAAACTTTGCCAAGATAAAATCTTTATGGGTTTCTTACAACAGGTAAACAAAGTAACTCAAGATTTTCACTTAATTTTCTTTCAAATACTTTTATGAGTCCAAGTTGTTAAAAAAAATAAATTTTCGTGATAGTTTCCATTTTCTGTACATATCATGGAATGTGACGGACATATCACAAAGAAAGTATACATGTACGAGTGACTGTTGTTGGAAATAATAAATATATGAACATTTTGTTTGCTTAATTGTTCTAAATGTTTCCTGGTTGATTCTAACTTAACAGCAAAAGCGACATATTTAACAAAATGCAATTTCCCTATCGCCCTGATTAAGTTAATCTTGTCCTTTCCTGATTAATTCGCTTTTCCCAATAAAACGCTGTCCTATTTAAGCAAACTGCAATATCTTTTCCTCGTGTCAACATATTTTACATTTATTATTATTTTTTTTTGTTTTTTTTTTTTTGTTTGTTTTTCAGGAACAAGGATGGAGAGAAACAGTGAATGCATCTGATGTATACAGTAGGGTATGAAAGCTTTTGATATTACATATTCACTTGTCTGTTTACTATGAAGTGGATATGTTTGCCATTACTTTTGATGCACACAAGTCGACGAAATTTGCTAATAGTTATTAGAAGGTCAAATTTTTTAGTTTGACACTATTTTCAACACATTTTATATGATTTTTTCTCAGCATGGATAGGTCATTCATGTCTGTCTAACTCTTGAAACTAATTGACGTTTTAATTTTTGGCCACTGGTTATATTTGTGTCAGTCTTTGTAATCATTATTGTCCAAGATCAGGAGATTGAAGCGAGATTGAGTGTGTTTGTTTGTTCCTCTGTGTGTGTGTGTGTGTGTGTGTGTGTGTCTGTGTCTGTGTATATGTGTGTGTGTGTGTGTGTGTGCATAGGAAGGAGATGGAGTTTGATGGATGGCACAGAAATTTGAAATTTGTACAAGAGGTTCTAGTGTTTTCAAAGGCCTGTGCAAGCAAAACTCAGTTGGAAACATTTGATGTTTTAGAAATGAACAGTGCATTATTTGTTTTGTATCAATGTTACAGAAGTAGGAATAATTTGGCTCTATGGGATTTAACAAGAAAAGAAGTGAGTAGGAAATGCCAGAAGACAACAGAGAATAAAAACTTCGCGGCAGCGATGGGGACTCGAACCCGCAACCTTACTGGTATGACAACTCTGCCAGGCATGGGAGATCGTGACTCTACCATATGAGCTATCCACAACCCCCAAAAAAGTCGCTTGAAACCTTAGTCTTATTAAAGCCTTCTCTACCTGACTTCTTGACATCACGGGTACGACACACACAAACGCCGCGAAGTTAGTTTGCCAGCATTTAAGCTTAATAGTCAATATTCTCAACACAAACATGTAACATAGAAACTATTGAGGCATTGAGTATGCTCCAGTATTTGGGGTGAATTTTTAATTCAGAAAAGTGATTGGAGCAGGCACTTATGTTGGTAACAACAAGAAATGAAGTGAGTAGGAAAGTGCTCTATGGGATTTATCACTCTGAGCTACTGCTTTCTTTGCTCAACATGATTATCATAATCAATAATTGACTCATTGCTAACACTGGATGTTTAACAATCATTTATATTTAAATGATTCTCAGTTATAATTTCTTTTTTTTTTTTTAAAGGCATTGTGTGTGCTGATGTCATCTTCATATGTTTTAAATTGCTGTTTGTCTAAAAGCTAACAGATAATTAAGTGAACACAATAAAAAAAACACAAAACAAAACAAGAAATAAAAAAGAAAACAACAACAACAAAAAAAGAACAAAACGCAACAATATTATAAAAGAATATTCTGCTTTGTCAACAACCAAATCCTTTTCTGTTCTTGCAGGCAGAATCTCGAATTAAGGCTTTGAATGCACAGTTCCGTTTGAAAAAATGTGACAGGTAAGATAAATTCTGACTTGCTAATGTTTATATCTGTGTAAGAATATTCAAGATTGTACTTGCCGACACGGCGTGCCAAATACTGTTTTTTTTGCGGGTGGTTGGATGGGAGCATCACCCTTGAATCATATACCTATGATGTCCGCATGGGTGTACGATTTGATAGTGATGTCGTTTCTTCTTCTCTTTACTAGCCTATCCTGCTTCTTTGGTTTGTGATTGTATTTTTGACAGGGGATATTTTTTTTTCTGTAAATCTTCTGCCTGTTTGTTCTTGGTTATTTATAATTTAGCTTATGATATCTTTAGGTTATGATTTTGATTTACATTTGTACTATTTTTGTTAGATTGCTTGTTTTTTGTTTCAGCGGTCTCTCATATAACCTCAATTGTGTTGGAAGAGACCTAAAGCAACAAACAAACAAAAAAAAAATACTGTTTTTGTCTGGATTTTAAGTGATGAATTTAACGTTTTTACTGTTGAGACTGAAGTGTTCTGTGTTTGGTATTTTGTTCTTTTTCGATTGTGTTGTATTCATTTTTGTTCATGTTTTACGGAAACAATGATATTTAAAAATATATTGCACAATATTAAAATTGCATAATTCAACTCAATTGGACTCCAAATTCAATTTGGGCATTTATATAGGGCAATATCCACTAAATGTGTTCAAAGCGTTTTACAAGAACATGAACATGTAGGATGAGACATAAAGTCTGTTAGGCAATGTTACATTTTTTTGTCTGACAACACTGTTAAAGGCCGGGTACTCATTTTACATCTGAGTATGATGAGAGGATGTGAGTAAAGAGCCTTTTCCAAGGAATCAACTATGCCCGGTCAGAGCAGGGCTTGAACCATGGACTTTTTGATCCGAAAGCGAGTGTTGTACCACTAGACCACATCACCGCAAATTCAAATACTTGGGTCTTTTTATATATGGCATAATACTAGATTGGGGAGGTGGTTCATATATTTATTTACCTTTGACCTTAATACATTATTTTTTTATAATTTTTTTTTTTTCAGGAGATTTGATGAATTGAAGAACTACTGCAGTGAGATTCAAAACAACATTGGGAATATTCTTAAAATCCGAGCTGTAAGTTAGATTCAGTAGATCTGGTCCTGTGAGGCCATTTGCTAAATGAGTTCCCTTTAAACTCCCTATCCTTCTCTCTCTCTCTACCCCTCCTTACTGTCCTTTATCTACAATTAGTAGAGATCACCGTTGGGCAATGGAGGTCAAGGGTGGACGGGAGAACATTAAAAAAAAAAAAAAAATTATATAGCGCAATATCTACTAAATGTGCTCAAAGCGCTTTACAAAGGGTTCCTGACCAACAGCAACACGTAACAAGTAGAACGAGACATAAAGCCTTTTAGATAGGCAATATTACAATTTCCCCGTGTGGTGTCCGGGGTCCCTCAACTGAGAGGGTCAAGAATAGCCCAACGCCAAGCCAGCGTGTCGTAAAAGGCGACTAATGGTGTGTGATTCCCCCATCTTTGAGTCACCTGGGCCTCCAGGTTGGGGGTTGGCAAAGGGTTAACACCCCTTTCCGTTAAACTCAAACCGTTACAGAAACACAGACAGACAAACCAAATCCTTTTTTTAGCTTGGGCGACCGAAGAGTTTCTGGAATTACAGAATTTATGAAGGACAACAGACAAAGCCGAAAGGACTCTGCTGACCCGATGACGTCTTCGCCAAACAAGCAGCTTCGAATTGCGTCGTGGAACGTTCGCACCATGTATGAAGCAGGAAAAAGCTCTCAAGTTGTGACTGAGATGAGAAGATACAGGCTGCATATACTTGGAGTAAGCGAAACCCACTGGATACAATCCGGACAGAAACACCTCAAGTCTGGGGAGAAGATTTTATATTCAGGGAGAGGGGACGGGATTCATACACAGGGAGTAGGAATAATTCTAAGCAAGTTTGCCCAGAAGTCACTGAGAGGATGGGAACAATGCGGAGAAAGGATCATCATGGCGTCCTTTACAACACGGAGTAAGAAGATCAGCATGAACATTGTACAGATCTATGCCCCAACAAATGATGCAACAGATGAGGACAAAGATACATTTTATGGTCTGCTACAACAAGTCATTGACAAGTTGCCAAGGAAAGACATCAACATATTGATGGGAGATGCTAATGCAAAAGTGGGACAGGATAACGTAGGCTATGAAGGTATCATGGGACGTCATGGCATGGGAGAAATGAATGATAATGGTGAGAGATTTGCAAATTTCTGTGCATTCAACAGTTTGGTGATTGGAGGATCAGTGTTCCCCCATAAGAGGATCCACAAAGCAACTTGGGTCTCACCAGATGGTGTGACAGAGAATCAAATTGATCATTTTTGTATCTCTCGTAGATTCAGACGTTCATTGGAAGATGTGACAGTACGGAGAGGGGCAGATGTTGGATCAGACCACCACCTGCTATTGGCAAAGCTTAAGCTCCGACTCAGAAAACACGGGGCCAGATCACATACAAGAAGAAAATTCGAGGTGAATGCACTTGATGGGGAAAAGAATGAGGAATTCAAACTACAATTGAGTAATAGATTCCAACCTCTTACTGAGCTCGAGGAGGACATAGATGTAGAGTCACATTGGGCAAAGATCAAGGAAGTTTACATAACAACTTGCCACGAGGTATTGGGGGTAAAGAAATCGGAACATAAAGAATGGATAAGTCCAACCACCTTGGACCTTATTGAAAAGAGGAGAACAAGGAAGGAACAAGTGAATGCAAGCCGAACAAGGGCTTCAAGACTGGATGCACAAGAGCAGTATCGAGCCATAGCTAAGGAAGTCAAAAGATCTGTGAAGAAAGACAAGGAAGCATTCATGAACAGACTTGCAGAGAAAGCAGAAGCAGCAGCGACTGGAGGACACATGAGGATCCTTTATCAAACTACCAAGACACTTGCTGGAAAATATGGGAAACCAGAGGTACCAGTCAAAGACAAAGATGGGAAAACTATTTTTGGAAAAGAGGCTCAATCTGAACGATGGAGGGAACATTTCAACTGCCTTCTGAACAGACCACCACCAGACAACCAGCCAGAAATTTTGCCTGCAAGGAATGAGCTACCAATTAGCTGTGATCCACCATCGATAGCAGAGATTGTGGGTGCCATTAACAAGATGAAAAGGGGGAAAGCTGCTGGACCAGACCAGATTCCACCGGAGGCTCTAAAAGTTGATGCGGAAAGAAATGCTGAGGCCCTGCACCCACTATTTGAGAGAATCTGGAATGACGGGATATTCCCAAAGGATTGGAAGGAAGGACATCTTATCAAGCTTCCAAAGAAAGGGGACCTCAGTAATTGTAATAATTATCGAGGCATCACTCTTCTTTCTATCCCAGGAAAGGTTTTCAACCGTATTATTTTAGAGAGAATTAAGAATGCAACAGATGCTAAACTGCGGGACGAACAGGCAGGTTTTCGGAAAAACCGTTCAACCACCGACCAGATTGCCTCTCTGCGAGTCATAGTGGAACAGTCTATAGAATGGAACTCTCCTCTTATTGTCAACTTTCTGGATTACGAGAAGGCTTTCGACAGTATTGACAGAGCAACATTGTGGAAAATTCTGGCACATTATGGACTCCCTGAAAAGATAGTAAACCTCATTAAGGAAATGTATGAAGGATCAAGTTGCAGGTTGTACATGAAGATCAGCTGACTGACAGCTTTGAAATTAAGACTGGTGTCAAGCAGGGATGCTTGCTCTCTCCATTCCTGTTCATCCTTGCCATTGATTGGCTAATGAAGGAAACCTCCAAAGGGAGAAGAAATGGGATACAGTGGACCCCCTGGACACAGTTGGATGATCTGGA
Source organism: Berghia stephanieae (assembly GCF_034508935.2). Classification (NCBI taxonomy): domain Eukaryota; kingdom Metazoa; phylum Mollusca; class Gastropoda; order Nudibranchia; family Aeolidiidae; genus Berghia; species Berghia stephanieae. The sequence goes on from NC_088371.1 coordinate 31,052,931, forward strand.
TTTTGCAGATGATCTGGCTCTTTTGTCCCACACCCAGGACCAGATGCAAGCAAAAACCACAATTATAAACAGCCTCTCGGAATCAATTGGTCTAAGAATACACCCTGCAAAGTCAAAGGTCTTGAGGATAGGTACGCGTCAAAGGGAGCAGATCAAAGTAAAAGATCAGGAACTCGAAGATATAGACACTTTCTGCTATCTCGGAAGTATAATTGACAAGGATGGAGGCACGGAAGCAGAGGTGAAAGCACGAATAGGAAAGGCACAGGCTGCATTCACATCTTTGAACAGAGTTTGGAGAACTAAAGATATCTCCCTTCAACTAAAGCTAAGACTTTTCAACTCAAACGTGAAGTCTGTCCTACTGTATGGATGTGAAACTTGGAACGCATCACAGGCATGTATAAGGAGGGTACAGATTTTTGTAAACAGGTGCATGCGTAAGCTACTCAGAATAAAATGGATGGATAGAATAAAAAATGAAGAAGTATGGAAAAGAACACAGCAGAAACCAGTAGGAGAGGATATAGGAAGAAGACGATGGAGGTGGATTGGACACACGCTTAGAAAGAATGACTCAACTATAACAAAGAAAGTATTGGACTGGAACCCTCAGGGCAGAAGATCAAGGGGAAGGCCACGAGGAACATGGAGAAGAATTAAAGAAGCTGATATACAGAGAAGTGGTAAGACCTGGAATGAGATAAAAAAGTTGGCTCAGGATAGAGAAGGATGGAAACTGTTTGTCTGTGGCCTATACCCTGACCCAGGGTGAAAAAGGCAATGATGATGATGAATATTACAATTCTTTCCGTCAGAGACAACACTGTTGACGGCCAGGTACTCATTTTACACCTGAGTACAGTGGGAGAATGAGAGTCTTTTCCAAGGACTCAACTATGCACCAAGCGAGGCTCGAACCCAGGTCCTTCCAATCAGAAAGTGAGTGTCATACCACAAGACCACATAGCCGCACAAACATTTACCCCATGGGAAATTTTTTAAATATTGGTCCACCCTTGTTGTCCCTTCTGTCCCTTTCTATCATTTTTATTTTCAGCATTATTTGTGTCCTCGTTGCAAAATTCAATCATTACGTTTTACCTGGACTCTGCATATCGTCCATATCTGGGGGAGAGACTTGTCTACTTTTTTTTTGTGTTTGATTCACTTTTTTTCATCTGTAAATCACCTCTTTATAATGTTTTATTCTCATTTTTGTATTATTTGTATGTTTTTACCCCATTGAATTATTCATTCCATGTGACTTGGTTGGATTAGTCTGTGGTCTCGGGCTGGACACATTGGTGGACTGCATTTGGTATCTACTTGTTTCAACTAGCCCCCCCCCCCCCCTTTCATTTTATGTCCTTTCTCATTGTCTTCTTCTTCTTCTTCTTCCTTCTTCTCTCTTCTTCCTTCTTCTTCTTCTTCTTCTTCTTCTTCTTCCTTCTTCTTCTTCTTCTTCTTCTTCTTCTTCTTCTTCTTCTTTCTTCTTCTTCTTCTTCTTCTTCTTCTTCTTCTTCTTCTTCTTTTCTTCTTCTTCTTTCTTCTTCTTCTTCTTTCTTCTTCTTCTTCTTCTTCTTCTTTCTTCTTCTCTTCTTCTTCTTTTCTTCTTCTTCTTCTTCTTCTTCTTCTTCTTCTTCTTCTTCTTCTTCTTCTTCTTCTTCTTCTTCTTCTTCTTCTTCTTCTTCTTCTTCTTCTTCTTCTTCTTCTTCCTTTTCTTCTTCTTCTTCTTCTTCTTCTTCTTCTTCTTCTTTCTTCTTCTTCTTCTTCTTCTTCTTCTTCTTCTTCTTCTTCTTCTTCTTCTTCTTCTTCTTCTTCTTCTTTTCTTCTTCTTCTTTCTTCTTCTTCGACCAGCAGTCGACGGGTCGCAAGTTTAGGCTGAAACTTGGATTTAATGTTAATTTGACTGGTGATATTTGTAAAAGTAATGAGTGGCTGTAATCCAAGGATCTTCATGTCGGTGTCTGTTATTTTTTCTATAAGATATGAAGTGAGTAGAAAAGTGCCAGAAGACAATAGAGAATAAAAAATTTTTTCGCGGCGGTGTGGGGTTTGAACCTGCGACCTTATTGGTACGACAACTCCGCCTGGCAGGTGAGAGCGTGGCTCTACCGTGTGAGCTATCCACGAACACAAAAATATTCGTTTCAAACCCAAAGTCATTTCTAGATCCCTCTCTCACCCACTTCTTGAGATCGCCGATTCGTTCACCACCATCGCGAAGTAATTTTGACCAGCAGCTAAGCTTAATAGCCAATATTCTCATCACAAACATATAACATAGAAACGATTGAGACATGGAGTATGCTCCGGTGTATGGGGTGAATTTTTAATTCAGAAAAGTGAGTGGAGCAGGCACTTATGTTGGTAACAACAAGATATGAAGTGAGTAGAAAAGTGCCAGAAGACAATAGAGAATAAAAAATTTTTTCGCGGCGGTGGTGGGGTTTGAACCTGCGACCTTATTGGTACGACAACTCCGCCTGGCAGGTGAGAGCGTGGCTCTACCGTGTGAGCTATCCACGAACACAAAAATATTCGTTTCAAACCCAAAGTCATTTCTAGATCCCTCTCTCACCCACTTCTTGAGATCGCCGATTCGTTCACCACCATCGCGAAGTAATTTTGACCAGCAGCTAAGCTTAATAGCTAATATTCTCATCACAAACATATAACATAGAAACGATTGAGACATTGAGTATGCTCCGGTGTATGGGGTGAATTTTTAATTCAGAAAAGTGAGTGGAGCAGGCACTTATGTTGGTAACAACAAGATATGAAGTGAGTAGAAAAGTGCCAGAAGACAAGAGAGAATAAAAAATTTTTTTTTCGCGGCGGTGGTGGGGTTTGAACCTGCGACCTTATTGGTACGACAACTCCGCCTGGCAGGTGAGAGCGTGGCTCTACCGTGTGAGCTATCCACGAACACAAAAATATTCGTTTCAAACCCAAAGTCATTTCTAGATCCCTCTATTGTTATTTTTTCTATGTAACCTTTTCTCATTTCCTACACTCTAGCAGTAAAAAAGAATATAGTTTTGTTTAAAAACAGTTATGTGGTCTTGTGTATGACACTCACCTTCGGATTGGAAGGTCCTGGGTTCAAGTCCCACTCTGAGTAGTGCATAGTTGAGTCCTTGAAAAGGATCTTTACTCATATTCTCTCACCGTACTCAGGTGTAAATTACCAGAGTTGTCTCTGTTGGAGAAAGTGTAATTTTGCCTTACAGGCGTCACATCTCTTCCTACATGTTAAATATTACTGTTGGCTAGGGATCCCTTTTAAAGCATTTTAAGCACATGTGGTGCTCTGTATAAAAGCTCAAGTTTTTGTTTCGTTTGTTTTTTTTAAAAGTTTATTTATTTCCAATTTCACTTTTTGGATTAGAAATCAAGATATATAATTTTGTTCACCTGACTCAATATTAGATAAAGTCAAGAAGCACATACATGCATAGCCTTTATTGTGTGGCTATGTGGTCTAATGGTATGACACTCTCTTTCGGATCGGAAGGTCCTGGGTTCGAGCGTCTCTCGGCGTATAGTTGAGTCTTTGGAAAAGACTCTTTACTCACATTCTCTCACTGTACTCAGGTGTAAAATAAGTACCTGTCCATTTACAGCGTTGTCTCTGTCCGAAAAAATTGTAACATCGCCTTACAGGCATCATGTCCGTCCTAAATATTAAATGTTGCTGTTGGTCAGGGACCCCTTGTAAAGTGTTTTGAGCACATTTAGTGGATATTGCGCTCTATAAAAGCTCATTTTGTATTTTCTCCATCCCAATTTATGTCGACAGCGTATGTGTGACAAGCTTTATGGAATACACAAGGTCCATGGAAACTATGCCAGAGTGTTCAGTGAATGGAGTGCCCTGGAGAAGGATGTTGCTGAGCATCTTAACGGTTCCAGTCATTACATGGATGTGTAAGGAATTGTCATTATCATCATTATCGTCATCGTCATCATCATCATCATCATCATCATCATCACTGTCATCATCATCATCATCATCATCATCATCATCATCATCATCACCATCATCATCATCATCATCACTATCATCATCATCATCATCACTATCATCATCATCATCATCATCATCATCATCATCATCATCATCATCAACACTATCATCATCATCATTATCATCATCACCATCATCATCATCAAAAGCTATTGACAACGATCTGAATGCAAAATCACCATTTATTTTATCTTTTCTTTTCTTGAACATTTTTCATCTTGGAAACTCCATATGTTATAAATAATATTAATGACATGAATTATGATCTCAAATAAATGTTTTTACTTTCTATAATCCTACTTTATTGTTGACCAATTCAGAGAATGATAAACAATTTGTACTGTCCATTTCATGAAACAAAAGCAGGATTAAAATGACGATGAATGATTTAAGTATAGGGTTTCTTTTGAACCCTCCCCCCCCCCCCCCCCAATGAAAACTTGAGATTTTATATAGCGCAATATCCACTAAAGGTGCTCAAAGCGCTTTACAAGGGGTCGCTGACTAACAGCAACATGTATCATGTAGAATGAGACATGACACCTGTTAGACGATATTACATTTTTATCCGACAGAGACAACGCTGTTGAAGGCCAGGTAATAACAAGAAATGAAGTGAGTTAACAGCCAAGTACTCATTTTACACCTGAGTAAGGTGAGAATGTGAATAAAGAGTCTTTTCCCTCAACTATGCGCTGAGCGAGGCTCAAACCCAGGATCTTCCGATCAGAAAGCAAGTGTTATACCACTAGACCATTAAGCTGCACAAAGCGTTAAGGAATTATTATTTTCTTTTATATTTTAGTTTTGCTTCTTCTATCGATGCCCAGCTGGAGGAGGAAGAACAGTACGCAGACCAGTTGAAGGAGTATTACAACTTTGCTGATGCTGTCAGGTTGGTTGGTTACTAAATACTATGTCCTTTTCATATTATTTTTTAACAAATTCTTTTAAATGGTAATTCCTCCCCATCAGATATCCGGTTTCATATATTACATAAAATTATTTTATTTTTTTTACCAAGAGAGCAGTAGTTGCGATGCTGGTTAAACTTTACTACTGCTTGATTGCTCTTATGTAAAAGTTGACAAATAATAATAATAATAATAATAACACTTAACATACATATCCCCCCCCCCCCCCCCCCCCCCCCCAAAAAAAAAAAAGGAACTTTGTGTCAGGTGTAAATATAGATAAACCATTTGGGAAAAGGGATTTAAAGATGGCGACAAAAGAAATAATATATTGTAAAAATAAAGAACGTGGTGGCATGCAATATAACATTAACATATTTCCTTTTACTTTAAATTAATACATACACTAGGAACAGCTTAAATGATCTTTAAAGAGAGAGAGAGAGAGCTTGGTCCCAAAAATTGAAATAATGTTTATAGCTTTTTATTGTTTTGGAAAGGTTTTTATCTCTTTCAAGATATTTAGATATTTGTTCCATGGTAGATGGCAATTGATATTTAATCTTTTTGATTTCCTTGCAGGGCTTTGCACAGAAGATACGAATGTGCTCAATATGATTTGGAGAAGTCAGAGGACACTTTAGCAACAAAGGGACACAACAGGGAAATGCTGGTAATGATTCAATTGCTGTTGTGGTTGTTGTTGAAAGTTATTAAAATTTAAAACCCGAATGGGATTAGTTTTTAAAATTATTTTTTAAAACATTTTCTTCAGGTGTCTAGTTATGAAATGATGTTATTGTACTCATCTAAAACAAGTGATGTCTCATCCTCAAGATTGCGACTCAACTATCATCCTCCTCTTCTTCCTCCTCCTCATCATCTTCCAATGATGGGGTCTTTGGCTTGTGACTTTAAATGGAGGAAGGGGTGGGATGTGGGATATACTGGGTTTGCACCACACAAGCCATGAGCAATTCTTCATAGAGATTAATAAGTTTCTAAAAAAATTGTTTTGCATTTAAATTGTAAAATAACTATAGCACAATTATTTAAAAATTGACTATTATTCATAGTTGCTCGAGATATTATTTAATTGGGTCGATTTTCCATTTATTTCCTTCTGTTAAGTCACATAGAACATGAGAAATTTTAAAAATTTATTTTAAAAGTAAAATATGGAGCATAACCTTCATATGCTGTTTGACATTCCTTGACCGAGAAGATGCAAGACTATAAAAAAGTCCATCACAACCTCGTTTGTGTTGCCAAAGGTGCCATTTAGGTTCGGTGGATTTCAAAGACAAAAGTAGTTCTTCAGATCCTCAATACATTTTTGGAGTCAGTAATAATCTCAGTTTTTGTAGACCACTGGGTCAAAGGTGCAAGGTAGAGGTGCTTATGGTGGTGGGTTTGAAGGGAGAAGGATTAAAGAAGCACTACTGTATATATTTTTATAATGTTTTATACTTATTTCTAATTAATGATAAATTATTCAAACATGATTTAATGATTAAATTCTCAATAACAAGGTTTAATGCTTTGAGACCCATTGTTTTTAAATAGCATTTTTTTTTTGTTATAGCAAAGTACGTTTTGCCAGATCTAATTTAGACCGAGAACTTAATCACTACTAAATTAATTTTTACAGAGAGCATTTCAATATTTTTATCATACATAGTTTTTCCATTTTAAAATCCCGGCAGTCTACAAGAAACCAAATTTTTATTTCATGTTGTACACATCGTCTCTTTAATATGCCAGCAATGTTACAATATCTGTCTATAACAAGGTACTCATTCACACCTGAGTATGGAGTAATATGTGTGGAGTGCCTAACCTAGGGATACAAAGAAGGTGATGATCATTGTCACCCTTCTGATCCTTGATCATTACAAGAGTAGACAATGTTGCCTGGTTATCAATTCCAGAAGAAAAATAATGAATAGAAAAACAAAGTAATTACCAGCTTTTCTAAATATTTATATTTTCATCTTTAAAAAAAAAATATTGCTGCATGTCAGAAACACTCTCTGGCTGAAAGCCCTCAAACTGAGGAGGTATTTCACTTCATGTGCTGTTTTGTCTTGTTAGAATTTTATTCTTTATGTATTCATTGTGAGTTTCGTTGTATTTGTTTTGATTGTTATTTATTTTCCCGAAAAATATTTCCTTCTGATTGCAAAGCATACTTTAATTTCTTTTATTTTGAAGAAATTATGTTATAAATTGTACATTAATTTAAACCATAGTTTTACACTTTGCTGTAATTGATCAAAATGAAACTAATAGTAAGATAGTCATCATTCTCGTGACTTTTGACATGAAGAGACAAACATACATTTTATTGTAAAGCACTGAACCTGGAAACTATGACTCGATAACTAGTTTACAGTTTTTCATATTTTCATATCGAGATATTCATCAGATACTAAGAGACTGACAATTTAATTTTGCCAATTTGGAGAGGTGAATTTTGAGAATCATTTATCATTTGTTACTTGCGATTAATGGGGGATTAAAAACAATTGGTGATCATTTTAGTAACATTGTAAAGGTGGTCTTCATTCTGAATGTTTAGTTTCAATCTGGAGAAAAGGCGTGGAGTGAGCACTTATATATATGCTATATCAATCAAGATGAGAAATATAGGGTATGGAAAAATGCCGGATGAAAACAGAGAATGAAAATATCTCTGTGTCAGAGCCAAACTGGAAAATCCAGTTGACAAGGCACCCTCTGCCTGGCTGAGAGAGAGCCAGGTGGAGGATGCCATGTCATATGGATCCCTTGTTTGGCTCTTTGACACCGTGTTATTTTTATTCTCTGTTTTCATCTGGCATGTTTCAGTCTTGAGTGCTCAGCCCCAATATTACTTAATTTAGAATTTATAAACTTTTAGCCAATAGTGTAACAACAATAAATAGTGAAGTAAAGGATGTGTGTAGACGTCAGATTCTTGGTTTAAGATAAGTTATGGGAGATTGAATGCAAATACAAGGAATAAATACTTTTAAGAATTGGACAAGGAAAAAAAATTACCCATGTTTTATGCAAGGATACGGAAAAGCTTGAAAGCAGGAAAGGGTTGAGTGAGACCAGCCCCCAAATTTGCTCCCCCCCCCCTCCCCCCAGATTGAAAATTATAAAACAAATATGGTAAAATGTTCATCATTTGATAGATTTCACCTTTTTCCACACTTGAAAAAGGATCATTGAACAGGTTATTTCAATGTAATGTCAAGATAGGTCAAATAAAGACCACTTTTTAAACATCTTTATATGATATATCTTGACATTGAAATAATCTGCTCAATGTTCATTTTCTAAAGTGTTGGAAAGGGTGAGGTCCATCAAATGATGTTCATTTTACCAAATTTGTTACAGTTAATGACATCATCAGTTGGATGGTGAAAAGGTTTGAACTGAGATTTTGCCAAGTTTAGTTAGAGGTCAATTTTTATCAAAAATGAGTTCTTGTCATAAATGATTAAATCAACCCTTTTTGTACATCTTCGGGAAATATCAAAGCTTCATTTCACTTCTAAATATTTTTTACAGCGAGTCAAGTTGAAAAAGTATGAAATTTGAAAAAAGTTGCAGGATACCTTTCCCATACATCTGACCATAACTTCATGAAAAATCAACCGATTTACTTCAAATAAAGATTAAAATGCTCTGTGGACTATATTCTAAAAAAAATGCAAATCCAAAATTTTCACCTTCCGACTGATTATGTCATGCACTGACACATATGTTTAATAATTTTCAATCTGGAGGGCACATTTGGGGTTTGGTCTTGGTCAGCCCAACTGGCCCTAGTCACCCCATTCCACGGTGTGCTGGTTTCTTATATCCATTGTAATGCTTGTTATGGCGGAATTCTACAAATGTTTGCATATACAGTTTCTTTTTAGGATTTTAGTTGGTGAGAGGGGGGGGGGGGGTATGCAGAAAGCATTTTTAGTGGGTCTCCATATGCTTTATGGAAAGATAGCTTTTGCTTTGTCAGATGGCAAACAGTTTATCTCAATAATAAGAAAATAAAAAGCAATAGAAAGCGTACAGACACAATAAGTACATGTTCATTTTTGATGTCAATGCATGCCACTTTTGTATTTATGTTAAAAACATGTTTTATTATTAATATTGCCATCATCATCATCATCATCATCATCATCATCATCATCATCATCATCATCATAATTAACATTCCTATTCTTCTTCTTCTTCTTCTTCTTCTTCTTCTTCTTCTTCTTCTTCTTCTTCTTCTTCTTCTTCTTCTTCTTCTTCTTCTTCTTATTATTATTATTATTATTATTATTATTATTATTATTATTATTATTATTATTATTATTGTTATTATTGTTATTGGGGTTGTTGTTGATGTTGTTGATTTTGTGTTATTATTATTACAACGCGTTTTTAATTATAGTTTTTTTCCCCCACTCAATTATACGTTACATAATAACAGAATACTGTTATTTGTCTGAATGTAATTCGGATGAGATAAGAATTGTATATGATTTCTCTTGCACTCTTCTCTTACTTTATGCATGCATTAAAGTAGCTTTCCCTGATGATTGAATTCGTTTTGTGTCTCATGTAGAAAGTTTGAATGTCCCAGAAAAGCACGCCTAGTCACACTTAGGTATAACATCGTTGTGAATGTGTGTTGCATTCTTTGTGCTTCATTGTTTATTGTTTCAAGAGCTTTGATTTTGCTGAGCTGATAAGATTAAAAGCAAAACTCTTTAAAAGAAAAGAAATGTAGAAGATTTATTTTGTCTGTTTTAGCAGGGAGAATTAAAACAAGACTAAAGAGTAGTCACGCAAAACATGTTTTTTTTATATAGTTGAAATCGCAGAAGAGAAAGATGGGCCAACTAAAGGGTAAAATAGATTTACAGATAAGCAATACTATATAAGCATAGAATTCAGGTTTGAGTTCCAAGCCTTTTCTGCATCTTGTTCCTCCCGCTCCCCTAGGCAAGAAATGTAATCCTAGTTCTCCCTTTTCAGATCTTTACCAATTTTGGTCTTTTCTTTTTTGGAAGAAACCCCATCGACAAAATTTCCCATGAAATAGGTCAAGAAAAACAAAATTATTAAAGACAATTTTAAAAAAGAAAAAGAAAATATATTCCTTTTCTTGGAATATGAACAATTAATTCAAGACATTTTATCTTTTTATTGTTTTTATAATTGCAACTTCCAATGTGCTTCATTTCAATTTGTGTTCAAGGTTAACAAGTATGAGTTTATCCCTCTTTTCACCATATTGTGTCAGGCTATTTTACGAAGGAATGGCTCCATTTTAAAATTCGTCTGCAAGAGGAGTGTATGAGACAGAACAATATAGACTACGAAGTTACAAAAAAAAGAATTTTTAAAATCCAAGTGACCCCATCAGGTTTCAAACCTGTATTCATTCAATACAAAGGCACATTACTTACTATAATACCTTTAAACTCTCCTGTTTGGATGTTTTAAGTCAAAGGAAGTTTGATTATGTAACAAACCATTAATTCTTAATTGATAAATAATTTGACATAAGATCGGGTATGGTTCAGTTTTTATTAAATATGATGAAGTAAATGAATGAGTGTAAAGCCCCACAATAAAATGTGTGCAAGGTGCCCTACTCGTTCTTACACTTTAACAATATTAATCTTTGTTTACAACCAAATACTTATTCATATCCTAGTTGGAGTCATCTTTTTTCATGGCCTTCCTCAACCCTTTCCTTACCATCCATTTTCAGAATTTTCCCCAAAACTTCACTCCCACCCAACACAAAAATATAGTTTTTTCTTACCCAAACAGAAAAGCAACAAATACATTCTATGCATAATTTTGATCAGCAAAATAAACTCTACAACACAGTGTCACGTTTGTATAGCTAACTATATAATAAATCATTTTTCTTTAAATTTTGTGATTTATAAAAGAAATTTGAATGATAAGAGTGCTGGTTGGATCATAACGAATGTGACAATTTTCCTACAGCTGGTAAGGAGAGGGTTAAGAAGAAAAGTCCTGGTTACTGACAACTCTTAGAATCATTTAAATATAACTATTCTACAGTGGTTTGAAAACTTACTTTTTTCTCTTTACAGGCCCAAAACAAAGGAGGATTTTCTTTGAGCGGTGTTAAGACCAAGTTATTTGGAGGAGACACCCAAGAGCAACGAGAGGCTAAACTAAAACAGTTGGATGAACAGATAGTTCAGGCAGAGGCTGAATACAAACGGGTTTCAGAGGAGACAGAGTGAGTTTTCGTGAATAATCATTATTTTGATATAGGTAGTAGTTGTCATGTATTGTTGGAAAGTATGAGGAAGACTCCAGAGATGTTTTGGATATGTTTGAATGCTGGTCCGTGGGTGGTTTTACCTACTTTTAAAAAAAATCAACCTGTTGTGTTTTAGATGGGACACTAGAATGATATTGTGGAATAACTCAACCCAGAGGCGCGTTAGTGAAATTTGAGAGAGAACAATTTATTAAGTAGACGGATAAAATAATATAGCTCAAATAAGGAAAATAGTAAACGAAGAGTGCATCCTTCTCTAGAGCATGCCACTCTGATATTTGTAAGCATAACTGATATTTTTGACAATAGACTTAATGAATGACAACTAATTAATCTGTATCTAAAGTAAATTAGCGAATAACAAAGGGGAGCAACTCTTTCCTAGAGTAGCTCAATGTATAAGTCCATAAAACAACCCAAGATAATTCAGTTAATTTGAAAATAATGTAAATTAAGAGCTCTGATTATTGAGGTTGGTTATAAGTTGACAGCCTAAGGAATATTTGAGATTTATCAGGTGTCCTCATATGCACTGACTGTACTTGTATCTCCACTTTAAGACATGTTGATTAACTTAAGACATGTTTTGTGGGCCAGAGCCAAAAGGAAAGATAACCAAAGGGAATACGGACTGATGATATATTATGAAGTGTGTTCATAGGACAGCACTCACTGTCAGACAAAAGCAACAATGGATAGAAAACTAAGTCAGCCATCACCCTTGTAGCATATCAGATTTTTTTTCATGTTATTGAACAGTGCATCAGTCAACATTGTGGCCCAGTATATATATATATAATATATTATATATAATTTCCTCCCTCTCTGCCAACTCCCCTTTTCTTTATTTTTTTTTCTCATTATAAGATAACGTATTGAAGCTGATTTTCTCACATCTTTCTTTGACCTCTTTTCCACCTGTAGAGTTTTCATAGAGCAAGCTTTGAGAGATATTGACAGATTCCAACGTCAGAAGTCCAAGGATCTGCAAGAAATCTTCACAAACTATGCTGTCATGCAAATTAAACAATGTAAAAAGGTCAGTTTCTGATCTCCTTCTACTCCTTCTCCTCTCCTCCTCTTCCTCCTAATGCTCCACGTCATCATCTTCATCAACAACATCATCATCATCATCTTTGTTTTCTTCTTCTTCTTCTTCTTCTTCTTCTTCTTCTTCTTCTTCTTCTTCTTCTTCTTCTTCTTCTTCTTCTTCTTCTTCTTCTTCTTCTTCTTCTTCTAGTTCCTCTTCCTCTACTTCACCTTCTGTCTCATCGTCATCCTCCTCCTCATTCCCCTCTCTTTTCATACTAAAAACACCTTGCTAATATGCTCTCGCTCCATTTCTTTGCTTCTCTTCCGCAAGTAAAAAAAGAAAAGAAAAATTCTATTACATTCATCAGTCTGAGTGCTCATTAATTTTTTTAAACAACTCATTTGATCTGAGCCCCCCCCCCCCCCCCCCCCCTTTTTTTTTTTTAATTATTTTTTTGATATTGTTCTCATTATTTCACATCACCCTAAAAGCTATTTAATGAAACATTGTGTTGACAAGGGAGGTAAAGAAACGGTTTTATGATTAGTTTTAGATTTCTAGCATTTAGATATACACATACGCTGCAGTCCGCTTAAGAGCTTAAGATAAACTCCTGGGGACCAGAAAAAAGTTTATCTTATCCAAAAATCAAGGGGAACAACCCTCCAGTGAGACAAACATTAGTTTAATCAATGAATTATCCTCCTTTATCTCCAGAAAGACAGCCCAGCTTCCTGTTAAGTTTTGTTAAACTAAAAAGTGACTCTTAATTTGGACTATTATTTGTTGTTAGAGTCATCTTTCCCGTGCAACAGGCATGCAATGATCTAAATGCTTGGAAAGGCAGACTAAGAATGAAAAAAAAAGGGCGAGTTGAGATACTATCATCACTGTCCCCTTAGTCTAGCTCATTGCACATTGAGTGCCAGTCGTCTTGTTCTGGTTACCAATGTGCAAACCTTTGAAATAAGCCTATTGAGGTTTAAGTGTGTGTGTGTGTGTGTAAGGGGGGGGGGGGGGGTATAGGCAACCATTTCCCATTGGAGATGTGCATGGCGTGGATAAGACAATGAGGAGGGAAGGGCATGGTTGACAAAGGCCTTGGCTCTCACACCCCTAGTCTCTAGTGTGTTTTGACAAAGACACAAACCCAAATGTTTTCCTGTGTGCGTCATGTGGTGACATGCTTGTGTATTTCAGTGAATCTTGCACACACTACACATTCAACTAATATAGCCGGTGTTGTTTCTTGATCGTGGCAAGTGAATGTATTGCACGATGAAGAGACTAAAAGAAGGGAGATGGAGGTTGGGAGGTGGGGGGGGGGGGGGGGATAATGATTGAGAGACTCCCTGCCTACCCCAGGCCTAGTACTGATGAGTTTATCTTATTCAGACTAGCTCACTGATGGAGTTTATCTTAAATGTTAAATGTTTCAGTTTTTGTCACCATCAGCACTGATTATGATCTCTGCATAAAAGTGTTAAGATACTTATCACTTTTGATATTGAGATGGTACTCACTATATTTCTTTGTTTCAATTTTTAGGGTATTGCCATCTGGACCAGTGCCAAAGACTGCTTCAGCAAAATGTAGACAACAAACAAAAGAATTGTGATTTACTGCTACAGAGTAATGTATGCCTTGGAACAATGTCTTGGAAAATTAATGGATGCAGAAATATGCTTTTCACCGGTTATTTTGGGATCAAATCATCCAAAGGACAAAATTGTGACAAAAAAAGTTATTTTATTTTGTTGACAAGCCCAGCTCAAGATTAATGGTATTTTTTTTTTCATTTAAAAATCCTCAAAAATCTAGCAATATTTTGTGTTCTCTGACCCTGCCATAATTACAAATCATTCCCATTGCTCAAGTGCAACAAATGATTTATCTCCTTATAGGTGGTTTTAGATTGGAGCGAAAGGTGAGAAAGATTTGCGTTTAACTCAAAAGGTTGCATTGGACAAAATACATCAGACAGGTCGAGCTAACCATACAGATATGTCAGACATTCATATGTGACACGAATTTTATTATTATTATTATTATTATTATTATTATTATTATTATTTTTATTATTATTATTATATATTATTATTATTATTATTATTATTATTATTATTATTATTATTATTATTATTTGATATAGCGCCAATATCCACAAATAGTGCTCAAAGGTCCTTTACAATAGTTTTTTTTAGTATCACACATGTTCATTCATTCGACTACAAAATCACAACAGTCACACACAATCTTGTTCGAAGTTCACATAGAATCACGAAAAGCAGAATGAAAAAGATATGTTTTTAAATGCCGTTTGAAGACTGTTAAACTTTCACATTGTCGTGTTTTAGGCGGAAAGAATTCCATATGATTAGAGCGAAAATACAAAACCACACTTAGTAAATATTCTTATACCAATTATATTAATATATAAATTAGATAGCAATAAAATTTGAACATTTTGTTCATTTATTTTGTGTACAATCAATTTTCTTTTTTTAATTATTATTTTATTTTGACGGTAAAGGTAAAGGGTAATGCTGGGTAAGCTTGACATAACTAAGTTTCAAAAAGTCACCCATTGAATGATCTCTTCTTCATGGCCTCACGTCAATGGAATAAATATCAAAACGTTTTATTTTAGAGTGAAACTGGGGTCTTAATCATTTTCAAGATACAAAAGATATTTTGTATTTATCAAAAAATATTCACAAAATTAAAATAAAGGTGTGTGTAAAAATTCCATTATCATACAAAATGTTGGTGTTTCATTCGCCATTAGTCTTGTCTTTAGAAATGGATGCAAACTGTACTGTTGGCTGAAATTCCTTGCTGTTATAAAAATTGTATAACTCATCGGATGTGCAATTATAGTAAAATGCATTGTGTGTTTGTATTGCGTTTGTGTTTGTGTTTGTGTGTGTGTGTGTGTTTGTGTGTGTGTGTGTGTGTGAGGGTGCGAAATTAAGATGTATTTCCTAATTAGAGGTGGAAGAAAATCATATATGTTTTAATTATTTCAAATATGATATTTAGAAACGGAATTTAATTATTACAAATTCCTGTTGCGCAGCCATATCTGGCTCCAGGGCATTTTTGACGGTATAACCATCTGGCAATATTTAACTTTATCTAGACTATACATCATTTAGTAATAAAAAGTCAAGTCTTCTGTATATTTCAAAATGGAAAAGATAATAATTGTCGCAATAATCAAAGCATATATATATATATATATATATATATGTATATGATTCAAATGTACCAAGATGGTTAAAGCTCCAGTTTATTGAAATATCATTTTGTATTATATAAACCATTAGCAAAACTGAATTTGGTATGTGATCTATTGAATTGCAAGAATTACATTTGACATTGTATATATTTTACCAATTGACTGTCTAAATAATTAAATTGAACGGACCATATATATATATATATATATATATATATATATATATATATATATATATATATATATATATATATATATATATATTGGATATACATGATTAAGATAGAAACACCGACAAAGGTTATTAGGTCATGAATGATTTATGACCTATTGCCTAAATCTTATAATGTATCATGATGAATGAGATGCCCTTTTATATATAATTGATTAGAAACTATTATTTTTTAATGTACTTCTTTTGAGCCATAAGGCTCATGGATTTAAAGTTTATCCTAGTTTCTGTAGTGTTAAACGTATGGTATTTATGGTATTTGCTACCCTTCGGGTATAATTCTAGACTATTGCAAAGTACTTTCCACCAGATCTAACAAACCCAGCCACCCAGTCATTGCTGGTGATCAGGGTGTGGAAAAAATCTCGACTGCACCCAGTTCCTGTGCTTGTGATGCAAGTGGACTACTGTGCTATTGGGACCACCTTTGAGTTTTAGAAACTGCTATTCATTCCTCTCAATTTAAGTGCAGTGTGGCCCCTTATATCCATATTGCTTACACCAACAGAGAATGTCAACATCGGGTGATATATCAGAGCCTATCAAAATGACGGTTCAATGACAAAAACATGAAGGAACAATTGAGTGTCAATTCGAATACAGGGTGGCATTGTTAACAATTGATTTGGAGGGTTTGGAGGGACGGGCCGGCTGTTTCAAGAGGATAATTTGTGATGGTTGTGTGTTTTCCTGGTAACAGAATTGCTATTTTTGTCCTCAATCTTGCATTGAATGGATTGAAAAGTTGGATATTTTAGAATCCTTATTAAAGCGGATGATGCACTTCATTTTTTTTTAAAATATTATTGGAGAAAGATGTATATTTTCCTGTTTCTATGTTGTTGATTTTTATCTTGTAGAGAAAGGAAATAAAAGAGCTTGTACATTATGGAATTGGTTATATTATATACTTGTGTAGATTTATGTGTGCAATAGATTTACTTCACATCTTTCACTTTTGCCAGTTTTATCATCTTACATTTTTGGCTTTATATGACTTAAACGTATAAACAAGGTTTGTATAAATATATATTGTATAATGTAATGTATAATGATAAGTCTGATCTAAAAAAAAAAATATATATATATATATATATACAATTTTCAGATCAATATTACGATGTAGTAATTCTCACCCGAGTCTTAATGATAAGAAAATATGTCTTGTCAACCATATTGATTGAAGTGGTACATTGTAAACTTGCCTCAAGATGAACATTCAGCCAAATTATGTCCACTTAACTGCAATTTTGATTTCTTTTATAACAGATGCATGGATGCAATGTGTACATTACTATTGTATTGTCATTCACCTTGTCCTTATTTTATCTAATTCATAATCGTCGTTTTAAAATGTTAGATTCATTTTCATGTGGCCCAATACCTCAATTAGATTTATTTTAGGATGAATCCGAAGCTGAATATTTGTATGAAAAATGTCAGGATGAATCTGAAGCTGAATATTTGTCAAACATGTCAGGATGAATCTGAAGCTGAATATAAATGTGAAAAATGTCAGGCTGAAGCTGAATATAAATGTGAAAAATGTCAGGCTGAAGCTGAAGCTGAATATAAATGTGAAAATGTCAGGATGAATCTGAAGCTGAATATAAATGTGAAAATGTCAGGAGGGGTCTGAAGCTGAATATAAATGTGAAAACTGTCAAGATGAATTTGAAGCTGAATATAAATGTGAAAAATGTCAAGATGAATCTGAAGCTGAATATAAATGTGAAAACTGTCAAGATGAATTTGAAGCTGAATATAAATGTGAAAAATGTCAGGATGAATCTGAAGTCTTGTGATCAATGAACTTTATTTGCATTTAAAGAAACCACAAGTCATTTTCCTCTCATTCATTTGACACTTGTTTCATATTTGAGAAAATGGATTCAATTCTCATCCTTGGCTCATCCCAGCATAAAATCTTATTGAGTCATAATTAATGCGTGCGGCTATGTGGTCTTGTGGTATGACACTCGCTTTCTGACTGGAAGGTCCTGGGTTTGAGCCTCGCTTGGCGCATAGTTGAGTCCTTGGAGAAGGCTCTTTTCTCACATTCTCTCACTGTTCTCAAGTGTAATATGAGAACCTGGCCGTTAACAGCGTTTTCTCTGTCCAAAAAAATGGTAGCATCACCTAACAGGCGTCATGTCCTGTCCCAAATGTTGCTGTTGGCCAGGGGCCCCTTGTAAAGCGCTTTGAGCACATTTAGTGGATTTTGCGCTATATAAAAGCTCATTTATTGATTTAATGCCAAATCTGGCATGCCAAAATCATTTTTGTTAACAAACACTTTTATTTATGTCATTTATAATTTCAATTGTTCCTCTACTTCTATTTATTAATAGGTTGTAAAAATATAGAATCTGGTTTGTTTCTGGGTTGTTTTGTTTAGTTTTTTCACAAAACTCCACAAAATACTGATTCTTTGCCCCTATAGGCTTGGTAATCTTTATCTTAATCGCAGGCACTGTATCTCATGCCCTCTGAAAGAGAATGTAAAACTAAAACACATTTCTCTCTCTCGAGTAATATAATCTTATTTTCTCATTTTGACATTGAATAGTGAGTAGTTACGTGTGGCATCTGTAAATTAATGAAAGCTACAAATTTTTTTTAGATGTTATTTAAATAAATGTGTCATATATTTAGTAACTACTTCATGTGCAAATATCTTTAAATGAATGCATCATTTTCATTTTCTATGTCAAATTGTTCATCTCCCCCAACCACCCTCCCCCCCCCCGCCACCTCAGTGCTCCCCATTTCTTACTCAAATGATTTTTTTCTTATTATTTCTTGCCAGGCAATTTGTATCCGCATTTTTTCTGTATGATCATATTTGTGTTGTGAGAAAACTTGATCATCCCATTTTTATTACTTTCCTAATATATAGATAGGAAAATTGTAATATTTTCTTGCCCGTCAAAATTATGTTTTATTTTTTAACAATTTATTTTTGTTCTCTTTCTTTATTATTGATTTGAAAAACATTAATATTATTATTTTATTATTATTATTATTATTATTATTATTATTATTATTATTATTATTATTATTATTATTATTATTATTATTATTATTATTATTAAATATTGGATTTAAACATTTATTTTTTTGGGTATACAAAATTCTCAATTTCCGGAAATATTTATGGAAGTCAAACTTCCATCATCTCAGGCAATTGGCGGGAACTTTGGTTTATCCTTTCCACAGAAAGAAATATTTCCCATGTCGTGCCAATTTTGACAGTGTGAGGCATGAGAATTGCTTCAAGTCAAAGTGATACTAGGCTGTGGACTGTAAAATGTAATAAACAAAAATGAATATATATATGTATTCCTTTTAGTTGGGATCTGTGCTTGTGTCTGGATGAGACTTTTAGGGCGGGTGGTTGGATGGGAGCATCACCCTTGAATCATATACCTATGATGTTCGCATGGGTGTACGATCCGATAGTGATGTCGTTTCTTCTTCTCTTTACTAGCCTATCCTGCTTCTTTGGTTTGTGATTGTATTTTTGACAGGGGATATTTTTTTTTTCTGTAAATCTTCTGCCTGTTTGTTCTTGGTTATTTATAATTTAGCTTATGATATCTTTAGGTTATGATTTTGATTTACATTTGTACTATTTTTGTTAGATTGCTTGTTTTTTTGTTTCAGCGGTCTCTCATATAACCTCAATTGTGTTGGAAGAGACCTAAAGCAACAAACAAAACAAAGACTTTTAGGTGATCTCAAACTAAGTACTTTGACGGTGTGCTCTTGGAATCTACGTCTGTACCCTATTTGAACCAATTCCCCTTTGTCTTACCTTTTCTTTTGTGCTTTAATTGTAATTCTAGAAATTTTTACTATCCCATTTTCTTCCTTTTTACTGGCGCTGATATGACCTGAATGTGTTGCAAGCGCCGTAAAAACCCTTTAAAAAAACCCAAAAAAATGAATATAACAGCTTCAAAAAAAAAAATAAAAAAATACCAAACACTGAACATTTCGAGCTCAAAACCCTTCTTCAGCCAAGAAGTTGTTGGCTGAAGAAGGACTTTGAGCCTGAAATGTTCCGTGTTTGGTAATTTGTTATTTTTTGAAGCTGTTATATTTCATTTTTGTTTATTACTTTTTGAGAGAATTGTTTGCAAACTCGAAATATAAACAATCACGTAAGCCTGTCTCATTGACGTTTTCCCCTTTTTTCTTGTTTACAGTCATTGTGTTCTTATCATAAATACGTTCAGTGGAATCTGCATAAAGCTGACCTGCTTAGTACTATGAAACATTCGTAGAAATACGAATTTTTGGCTCCAGCTACAGAACTGCATCCACCTCATTGACTCAATAAATCTCGTTGAGATGGAAAGTTTAATTCTTTAGAACCTATATTCAGGATTTTGAACCGTTTTGGGGTCATGCTGAGAGCAAATTGTTTATTTCTACAGCTATTAAAAGTTAATTGTTCTATTTTTCCCGTGGAAACTATGAATTTTTGAATTTCACTTCATTTCTTGCTTTATCAGGATTCCACTGGTTGACTTATTTGTATTTTTTTAACAAGGTTGTGACCAAATGTTTAGTATTAGCCTTTACACTGCCATGCCTCTACATTATTTTTCATTTTCTCCACATTGTTTTTAATACACCTTTTTTATGGTGGTGTCAAATGGCGTCTGGTCAGTGAGTATTATATATTATACAATTAAAATTAAACCAAATAGAACCCAGGTATGATTTGCAACGGATTTAATTTCTTTAAACTTAATGTCCAATGAAAAGGTAGTGCTATTATTACTATCCATGTCATGCTACAAAATGTGGGATAAATCCAGTTCCATGAAGCTTAATGAGATTGCTCCAAATAACCTTTTAATGGCAATGTTTATATGATTAACATCCGGTCAGTCACAAATGAGGTAAACGGAAGAATGGAAGAAACAAATAAACTAAGGATACAGAAGGAAAAGAAGAAGAAAAAAAAATAAAGGAAAATTATATATATCTATCATCGTTGCGATTTATTAGAATATTCATATAAAGCAGCTTGGTTTGTCATTTCCATCTTCATTGATTCTGATGAATCGATGAATCCATGGCAGGAAAGTGAAATGTATTGCTTTTAATTAACATGTCTTCAAATCAGTTTTAACATTAGAGATAAAGTCAGCTATGATTTTATAATTTCGAAAAAAAAAAGGATTTTGTAAATAGCAATTTCCACTGAAATTGGAAATAAATTTCAAGTTTTTGATCCAAAATATGGGTATATTCCCCGTGTATGCCTGTTTGTTTATTTTAATTTGTTTATTGTTTATTTATTTCTGACGATCAGATGCATAGGTCAGATTTGTTCTACCTCCATATCAATACACAGGGTAATTAACATTCAGTATTAGATAACACAGAGTCTTGGTTTTTATCCACACAAGATGAAATTATGAATGGAAATCAATTAATGTTGCAATCATTAACTACAGACGCAATGGATAATTAGCACAGGACAACGACTCCATCCAAAACAAATAAAAAATTCTAAAACAATAAAACCAAGGACAACTGGAATGCCATTTTATAACCTTTGTTACTATGTAAAGAATTTTTGGAAAAAATATTTGAACATTAATTTAGTGCATTGTCACGAATTTACCATGCTCATTGCGCTTCACAATACTTCATTTATTCCCCAAGTAGGACATATGGAAGTGCATGTCTATTTCATACAGTAACAGTTGCCTCGACTCTTAGACATTTTTTCCCTACTTACACTCTTGCAACACCCATCACGGCCTTGGCTGAGCGGGAAACAGTCAAATGTATAGTGTTAGTTTTGAAAGGTGATATTTTCTTTCCTTGTAAATCGTCTCTCTATTTTTGTTTTGAAGATATCTTGTTTACAATTGAGTGTAAGTGTAATCCTCTTAATGGGATCCCGTGCTGGTGTCTAGATGAGACTTTTAGATGATCTCAAACTTATTGATGATATGCTCTTGGAATCTACATTTGTTCCCTATTTGAACCAATTCCCTGTTGTTTTACTTTTTCTTTGGTGCTTTAATTGTAATTTTTAAATTTTTAGCTTGTCCCATTTTCTTCCTTTTTATTGACACTGATGTGACCTAAATGTTTTGCAAGCGCCGTAAATTCTTTTTTAAAAAAACAAACAACAAATTAACAGAACTGTATTGAGTGTTACTGACCTACCCATTGTGTAATATTTTCCTTTAATAAAGTTATATTTCACAAAGGCAACTATGGCATTAGTGTATAATTTTATTTTTATTTTCAGTCAATAATGAAATAGGCTTAACGAAATAGTTAATTAAAATATTTTCAGTTTAACTAGGTCTTCACTGTAATTTGACAATAAGTTTGTTTTACATCCCTATTCATTTGATTATATGTGTATGATTTTAAATAATTTATTTTGTGTAGTGTAAGCATTTATTTAATCCATGCATTATTTTAATTGTGTTGTCTTAAGATAATGATATATATATTATTTACAAACTGCCATTCCTGATTTTGGTGGATAATTTTATTATATTTCTATAGAACGTTGTGAGATTTTGTGATGATACGTAAATGTGCGTCATTATACAATAAATGAATCCAATAAGTAGAAATGATTGAACTGATGTCTTTGTTTTCGTTGAATTTTTAAACAAATTTTAATGTAACTAAACTTAAATATTAAACCGTCTAAAGAAGTGGACCAGAATTGTTTTTACCAGTTTCAAATATGAACAAAATTGTATAATAACATTTTGGGTTCGTACTGAGTAGCGTTTTGGGCTGACTCCAAAATCGTGGTAAATATTACTATAATAATTCGCTCCATTGTTACATGTCGAGCACTAATCGTACCATATTTGTATCCAACACGATTCAATATATATATATATATATATATATATACATACATATATATATATCTGGGTGGGGATCCTGACCTCCCATAG
Organism: Berghia stephanieae; assembly: GCF_034508935.2. Classification (NCBI taxonomy): domain Eukaryota; kingdom Metazoa; phylum Mollusca; class Gastropoda; order Nudibranchia; family Aeolidiidae; genus Berghia; species Berghia stephanieae. Next base: position 31,075,656 of record NC_088371.1, read on the forward strand.
CGGGCAGGGAGGTACATACTGTGTCTTCTATCCCCTTATATCTGTTATCCAACATGCTTTCTGTCTTTGTCTCGGAATGAGATTACTTGGTTTTGTCCTGGCACTGGCCGGAATCCTAGCTGGGAGGGAAACAGTCAAATGCAGTTATTGTTTTGGGAGATGATATTTTTTTCCTTGTAAATCATCTCTCTGTTATGTATTATTATTTTTATTTTGAATTTATAATGTAAGCATTTGAGTGTGTTCTTCTTTGTTGGATTTTGTGCTTGTGTCTGGATGAGACTTGTAGGTGATTTCAAACTAAGTACATTGGTGGTGTGCTCTTGGAATCTACATCTGATCCCTATTTGTTCTCAATTCCCCTTTGTCTTACTTTTTCTTGGGTGCTTTAATTGTAATTCTAGAACTTTTTACTATCCCATTTTCTTCCTTTTTACTGGCGCTGATATAACCTAAATGTGTTGCAAGCGCCGTAAAACCCTTAAAAACAAAAACATATATATATATATATATATATATATATATATATATATATATATATATATATATATATATACACATTTACACATACACACACATAATATAAGCAATGAGAGCACACTACAACAATGTCACTAAACATCAACAATAATCACCACTACACAACGGAAGTAAGGGCACAAGGAGTGTAAACACCAATCTCAAACGGAATATATTTTTTCTTCTGCCATTATGCCTATTGAAGACGTGGACGAAAGCCACAGAAACATATGTCTTGGCCACATATAAGTGAGTGATACAATTTATATTTTATATTAGCTCTAACCATCATTATCGAGCACTTTCGTACCTACGAGTACCCACCAACACTCAGATATATATATATATATATATATATATATATATATATATATATATATATTATATATATATATATATATATATATATATATTATAATTATATATATATATACAATCACTCAATCCTCTCTGCGCCATTGGGTGCCTGAGGTAACAGGAAGAGATCGCTAGCTCTGGGACTTTTGCTATAGGCTGATGCTCTGGGATTTTAGTTCTCTCTTCACAAACTGGAAATAAAAGATTATTTTTTTTGGTTGAATCCCCCAAGATAGGAAAACAACAACCCTTAGAGATTGTCTAATTCAAGCGGGAATTTTCATTTTGTTTTGCTGTACAAAGCATTTCGATTATTAACCTCCATTTGTCACTTTCATCGTTGGCTCCATTATTTATCGCTTTGGAGAGTTTAAAAATTATTTTTTTTAAACTTGAGCTTTTATACAGTGTAATATTCACTTAAGTTGCTCAAAGCGCTTTACAAGGGGTCATCATCCCACAGCAACATTTAGGAAGAGACATAACGCAGTAATCACAATTTTTTCTCAGCAAAAGACAATGCTGTTACTGTCTAGGTACTCATTTTCACCTTAGTGCGGTGAGAAATGTGAGTCAAAAGCCTTTTCCAAGTATTCATCGTTGTGCTGGTCATAGCAGGACTCAAACCGGGGACCTTCTAGTCGGAAGGAAGTGTCATAACACGAGACCTCAAAGCTTCACACACAAAATACTATGCTGTGAAGCAAATGTCAGTCCCATACTGGAATATAGCAGCTCAGTGTGGGAACCACACACATCACAAGAAATCAATGAGCTAGAAAAAGTCCAACGTTGGGCGGCCAGATTTGTCAGTGGAAACTATGAGCGGGATATGAGAGTAACTCAGCTCATGAATGAACGATCTCCAATGGAAACCGCTACACGAACAAACTCGTATTCCACAAAGCGGAAAGCCGAAAATTCGAAATTCAAACTAGCCATTTGAAACGGAACAACAACAAAACAAGAAACTCAGTATTTAATTTTGAAATTCCCCACTCAAGAACAAACCATCATCTTTACTCTTTCTTCCCCTCCACCATCCGACTTTGGAACTCCCTACCAACCTCTTGTAAACAAGCCCTTTCGACTGATGACTTCAAAAATTCGCTCCCTGCTTCCCTCCTGTTAATGAAAAGACGGCCATACAATCTTCAGCTCGAAGCTTTGGCCTTAATGGAAGAAGAAGAAGAAAACATCTATTGACAAACATTGAGTTGAGATCTGGTTAAATTTTTACAGTAAACTGAGCGGATTCCACGTCATTAACATATCTAAACTTAAACAAACAAACGTGAGCTTTTATATCCACTGAACGTGCTCAAAGCACTTTATAATGAATGAGTCCCTAGCTAACAGCAACACTTAACATGTAGGACGAGACATGATGTCTTTTAGGCGATATTACCATTTTTTCCGACAGACAACGCTGTTAACGGCCAGCTACTCATTTTACATCTCAGTATAGTGAAAGAATTTGAGTAAAGAGCCTTTCCAATGATTCAACTATGCATCGTACAGAGCAGGATTCGAACCCAGGACCTTCTGATCCAAAGGCTATTGTCATACCACAGGATCACATAACCGCTGGGGCCCTATCGATGTATGCTCATTTACAAGTCTGATAATTGGTTAATTTGGGAATTATTGTGGTCTCATTGCTGTAATGGAAACACTCAATTAAACCAATACAGTTCCTGACCTCCCATAGCGGGCAGTGAGGTACTTACTGTGTCTTCTATCCCCTTATATCTGTTTTCCAACATGCTTTCAGTCTTTGTCTTGGAATGAGATTACTTGGTTTTGTCCTGTCCCTGGCTGGGAGGGAAACAGTCGAATGCATAGTTTTGGGAGATGATATTTTTTTCCTTTTAAATCATCTCTCTGTTATGTATTTTTATATTTGTTATTTTGAATGTATAATGTAAGCATTTGAGTGTGTTCCTCTTTGTTGGATCTTGTGCTTGTGTCCCGATTAGACTTAAAGATGATCTCAAACTAAGTACATTGGTACTATTAGCTCTTGGATTCTACATCTGATCCCTATTTATTCCCATTTCACCTTTGTCTTACTTTCTCTTGGGTGCTTTAATTCTAATTCTAGAACTTTTTACTATCCCATTTTCTTCCTTCTTACTGGCACTGATATAACCTAAATGTGTTGCAAGCCCCTTAAAACCCTTCAAAATAAACAAAACCAATACAGAATATTGTCCATTACAACAATGTTAAATCAAGCCCATAATTTCATAAGGGTGTCAGATTTGTAAATATGTGCACAGATTTGTAAATATGTGCACTTAGGGCTGTATTGTTAGACTATGTGGAGGTGGATTCCGTCACGGTAAAATGAATACAAATGTTTGTCGTTTCGTTTCGTTTTTTAGGGTTTTGCGGCGCTCGCACACATTTCGGTCATATCTGCGCCAGTAAAAAGAAAGAAAATCAGTAAAAACATTCTAGATGTACAATTAAAAGGACACGAGGAAAAAGTAAGACAAAGGGGAATGGTACAAATAGGGACCAGATGTAGATTCCAAGAGCACACTATCAGTGTACTTAGTTTGAAATCACCTAAAAGTCTCACCCAGACACCAGCACAGGTCCCCACTAAGAGTTATACACTCAAATGTTTACAAAGCATATGTTTAAAAAAATTAAAATAACTACACAACAGAGAGTTGATTTACATGGGGAAAAAATATCATCTCCCAAAACGATAACATACATTCGACTGTTTCCCTCCCAGCCAAATTCTCCAGCCAGGGTTAGAACAAAACTACGTAATCTCATCCAAGACCAAGACAAAAAGCATGTTGGAAAACAGATATAAGGGGATAGAAGACACAGTAAGTGCCTCACAGCCCACTATGGGAAGTCAGGAACCCACCCAGTGAATGCAAATATTCAGGGAATATAAGAAACGGGATAAACAATAAATATAGTAAAATTTCGTCATGTGTTTTATTTTACAACCGATGCCATCATGAACATATTGCTAAAAATAAACTTATTTTTCACTATAAGAATTTGTTACATGTCCATTAATCATCAATGCATTGTTTAACATGTTAAAAGTATTAATAATGAAAATTAAATTAATTTACAAGGAGAAATATCCCTATAACATTCTATTAATTTCGACAGAACGAGTCGATTTATCAAAGAATAATAACAACAGGAGTTTCTACAATTGGTTTAATGCCTACAGCCAACTTAACTGTAATCAAAACCGCTTAAGGTAAGGTTAGTTTTATATACATATTTTTTTATTAATGTGTCTAATTACATACCATGAATAAATAGAATCCATTTGCATCATATTTGCAAATCTATATAATTTTTATAGTTGTGTGAGTTAAGCGGTTCTTGAGTCACACATCTGTCTACAATTCTTGTTTTTTTTAAAATAGAATAGTTACTCACATGATGCGGACGTAATCCTAAAGTCTTTCTTTCGAAGAAAATTTTAATTTAAGTATAGGAAATTTCAGAAATTGAAATCATAGAACTTTTCTTTAATAATAATAATAATAATAATAATAATAATAATAATAATAATAATAATAATAATAATAATAATAATAATAATAATAATAATAATAATAATAATAATAATAGATAAATAAATAAATGTGCATGCAGTTTTTCAACATATTTTAACATACCTATTTTAAAAATCTATTTCATTGGACGTATCTGAGAATTTTAGGGGATTTTAGGCAAAAACAAGTAGAAAAAAAAAACCCGACCAAACTCACGTATTTTATATTTTATTTTCATATTTTCATATTATTTCCACTAGTCTATACATATTTTCAGCAATTTGCTAACATATTAAAGCTCAACCTCTTACTTTAAACATAATATTATTTATTTTCCAACTGTCTAATACTATCATTCAAAGCTCATTAAAAGTGAGCATTAAACGAGCAAGTTCTGGACGGAACATTGATTTACATAATTGAAATGAAAGGGAGACATGCGAATTAAACAAGATACAAGAAATGAAGTGAGTAGGAAACAGACAAGAGATAATGAAAATTTCGCGACGGCGACGGGGGTCGAACCTGCGACCTTACTGGTACGACAACTCCGACTGGCCGGCACCGCCGAGAAATTTTTATTCTCTATTGTCTTCTGACACTTTCCTACTCATTTCATTTCTTGTTGTTATCAACATAAGTACCTGCTCCACTCATGTTTCTGCATGAAAAGCATACAAACTTCATTCTCCGTTTACTGAACTGTGACCGACGCACACGGCAATAAAAAATAAATTTGAATGATATAAATTTAAATAAACCCAGAATGCGCATTAAACAACTTTGTCAACAGCGGCCATGTAAACATTTTAGAATTGATTTTTTTTTTCTAAAGACAGTTTGAATGTAAGAGATATCAAATAGTTGACAGAAAGAAATATAGTGCTGATAGAATGCTGTCAATCTAAGAATTTAGTATCTCTGAAATGTTGCTATTTATTTGTGTGTGTGTGTGTTTTTTTTTTATCATAAAATTTGTCTCATTAATAATTGTTGTTGAAAAATTGAGTTAAAAAAATTACCAATAAATACACTGATGTGAATAATTTTTATATTATATGTATATCAGTTTATCGTCGCCCATTTCTCAGACTCCGATGAGTGGTTTGGGAGATTGTACATGTTTAGTAAAAGATAAGAAATTATTCTGCAATCACCATAAAAACATTGTTTTTGTGATTTAAACACGCATTAAAATTGCTCGCACAAATTCCTCCCCAAAAAATGCATCCCCCCCCCCCTTCCCCCAATTAAGATAAGAAAAATATAGATATCGGAGGTTGTGTTATACCTTTAGGTGCCAAAAGAGAACAATAGTCACGTTGTTAAATATTCCATGTGCAATCTTCAATTTTAAATCTACTGGACGGATGTGAAAAAATCAACAAAGAATTAAATATTTAAATTATTTGTAACACGTCTTGACATTTGATTTAACGAATTAAAAAATCGCCTCATTGTTAAAACACATTAAAACAACCTATTAAACTAGAACAAATCCCACGTTTTTTTTTGCCTTTAATTTGCGATTGGTTATCAGCCATGTTAAAATGTAAACGTAGAATTTGACCTATAAAATGACATGAACTACCTGAACTGGCAACCATTCTGTTATACGGCTTAAACCGCAATATTTGGAAATCAACATCAAGGATAAATGTGACCTGACAGTACTAAGGTTGAGTTTCCTCACTTGATTACACTCAAAGAAATCCAAAGTACTGACGTTTGAGTACCAATCCAACAAACAATTGTGACAACTTCATGAAGTTGAATGGAAAATTATATGAATAAGACTTTTCCAAAAATATAAAAGGTTAAATTATTAAGTGGAATTTTTTTCCATTTAGGGAGATTGGTTACAAATTCTGTCGTGGAAAATGTAAGGAATATCTTGGTAATAAATTCAATTTGATTTTTCTTTATCATATTTTTGTTGTTGCTTTATCAAATATCGTATTATTGATCTTTAATGATAACTCATCTGATTCATCATTGACCCGGTATCAAACTACTTATTAATGGTGAAAGGTGAAAGGTGAAAGCTACTTCTGTTGACTAATTCAGATTTTTAAAGTCAAAACAATGAGTAGAACGCGCAACCACCATTGATTACAGACGACACAAGTTATTTTGCATTTTATTTTATTTTCCACGTTAATTCGTGTATCGTTGTGCTGACGAAGGGTTTGTACCCGAAACGTCCCCTGGCTGTATTGTCTCCATACGAAGCCTCTCCATTTTCACTCTTTTGTTAGTCGGTTTACACACAAAACTGTTTGTAATCATGAACTTTCATAGCCTGGATAAAACCGTTTAGTGAGTATTACTCATAAAAGTGGATGGCAAAAACAATAACAAAGACCAGGGTGAGCAGGGTCCATATTTTCATCTTCATAAATTTTAGCTATTTTAATCGTTCTATTTTTTTTTTTTTTAGAAATATTAGTTTTTGAGTAGTTTATTTTGTTTTTCATTTCGGCATAATAAATCAAACTGGATTTACATTGCCACGAATTAAAATAAATTAATGTGAATAAATGATTTATACATACGTTTATCACAGTCAGCGCGTGCATCTTTCGTGTCAGCTAGTTAATTACAAACAGTGGCAGCAGTAATATAGATAATCATGAAATCGTTATATCGATATATTATCGCATTTAATAAAATCTTTCATATTCTCGAAGACTGAAAACATTTTTTTACTCGTTATGACTGGATCTTCTGTCTTCTGACTGTTTTCTTCAAGGATATAGAATTCATAATTCATTTACTGATATGAAATATTGTCTTTAGTGAATTTTCTATATACATCGAATGAAAGAAGAAAAAAACAACACAACAAATTTGTGGGTAGTATTGAAGTCTTATCAAGATTTTTGTATTTTTCCTCACTCTGACTCTTGTCTTCGGCTCCCTTGGCTGCTTAGAGCGATTCATTCTAAATATTTCTTCAAAACTTGACAAATCCAGTTTCTGGAATCTTTAGAAAAATAACCCCCTAGGGGAGCCCTAACCCCAACCAGTTAGAAATGGCGGTGAAGTGTGATTTAACATCATAACGTTCGTTTTCAAAGATTTCTTTTCGATAAACGTTTTACAGTTTATCTTATATAATTTCCAGTTTCGTTGAAGTACCTATAGATAGTATGCGCTTGGCTAAGAAGCTCACAACATTGCCTTCCGGAAGTAGAACAGACCAATACACAAAACTCTGTGTAACCATGAACTTTTTTAGTCTGGCTAATATGGTTAAGTGAGAATTACTCATAAACGTGGATGGCAAAAAAACAAAAAAACAATAACAAAAAGTGACGTCAACTTCGTTCTATCTATAAAATAATCCTGAATATTTAGAATATCGTGACGACTAAAACATTGGGGGGGGGGGGGGGGGGGGAGGAGGCATTTGTTTGGGTAAAATGATCTTCACCATTTCAAACTTCAGACTTAGTGGTTAAAATGAGTGGAGTTGGTGGTTTTTAGTCAATTTTCACGCTCTGGATTCTCAATACATTGTCATCATTACTGGATGGGCCCTTTCCAATGTCAACATGAACAACATAAAATCAGTGAAATTTTATAAAACACAGTTATATAAAACAATTTGAATTTTGTGAAAATTTTAAAAATATTAAATATTTTTCAATACGATGCATGTTGATTTTAGAATATACGGTAACCAATTATTTTATCTATAAATGTACAGTAATACACAAGAAGGATAATAATGTCAATAAAGTTATTAATCTATTATTTGGGGCTTAAATATTTCTTTCTTTTTTCAATTAATATATTACAACAATGATACTGATGATAAAATTATTCAATAACTTGTGTTATATTATGTAAATATTTATATATCACAGAATGCTGTATAGAGTAAAAAATATATCATATAAATTATAATATTTGAATTATTTTTTAATAACAAAACTTTGTCATGACGAGAATGATGATGTAAGATTTTTATATACAAGATATATAATATTATGTGACACATTGTAGCAGTTCGGTATGGAAATTATCTATTAGGATCTTTCTTACCGAACTGTCACGATACGTTACATATTGTCACATAGGATGGCATTAAAACATTGCAATTAGTACAGTATCACAGTTTTAAGTCGTCAGTTTACGACAGAAAAAAATAACATAACAAACCAACAAGTAAATAAAAATAAGTATCTTTTAAAAATATAAAAATAACGAAAGGAGAACATGTTGGATGATCAGTGCTATGTAAAGAAGTCTAACAATGCAAAATAACAACAGTGGAACCTCATTATAACAAGTCCGGATATAATAGGCAGCGGGTTATAACAGGGACCTTTAAAATTCCTTTTGTTTCCCTCTTTACCTTTAGTAAAATGTACCGGCTATTGCAGGACTTTTAATAGCTTAATTAGGTTAAAACAGGGGACCGAAACCCACTCAATATCTCCAAATTCAATGTATTAGCCTACCTTACGCTTAACTAATCCTAAAGCTAAGGCAACAGAGAGCTAGGCTAGGCCTAGTTCATGAATGCGATCACTCTCTCTCTCTCTCTCTCTCTCTCTCTCTCTCACACACACACACACACACACACACACACACACACACTCTCTCTCCCTCAAACGGCATGTGTGTGTGTGTGTTTGAAAAAGAGTGTGTGTGTATGTATTGGGTACTGACTACTCTGTGCTACATCATTTTAAATGGGGATTTAGGCCATTCGGGTTATTTCCATTGAAATCCGGCTATAACAGGAGTCGGTTATATCAGGGATTTTAGGCTGGTCCCATCATCACTGTTATACCCGAGGTTCCACTATATGAATGTGACAAGATTTAACACCCACTGTTGTCGTTCGAGGTCTCTCTTAATATCTGATGTATCAATCACTATTTCCTGACAATTGTTCGTTAGTCAGAGTGTTTTAAGCCCGAATTGTTCTTTGATGTTTATTCTGTGCCATATTAAATATATATAAATATATAAATTTTCGGGTAGCCTTAATTCGAATATTCCAAACTTCAAGCAGAACTTTGTTTAATGGGGGAAAAAATAAAACTCTTTGTTTTGTAATTCTAAAAAAAGAACAGGATGAATACTGATAAAAATGACAGAAATAAAAACAATTCTGTGGCAAAGATCGGAAAGCTTTTGTCGTTCGTAACTTATGTCCCATAGGGAGTAAAACAGCACAGATTAAATTGACGGCGTAATGTGGCTGATAAAAAAAAGTAAATTAGAAAATATCGTCTTTCTATTCGAATTTCATTTCTGCCGTGCACTGGAAAAAACAACAACATGTATTTAAAATTTTGGCCAGAAAACTCGTCCTCCAAAAATTAAGCGATTGATATTTAAAGGACGAGTTTTCTGGCCAAAATTTTAAATATGTGTTTTTCAAAAGAACGGCAGATTTGGTCCTTTGGAACGATCGTTGAATTCAAAATAAATGAATGAAATGTTTATTTAGAAATATAAAACAAGAAATATATATAAAGCAAAAACATAGAAAAACAAAATTTTAGGGGAAGACACAAACAAAATCTGTTCGAATTTGAAAAAAGGAAACATCAGCAGACTAGTGAGAGTGAATAAAGATTGTCATTGTATTATTACATCATTTAAAATAACCAATACAAATTACAACTTTTATATGAAAAGTGTGTATAAAACATTGCTAGACAAAACAGATTGTTTAAGTTTAAAAAACCAACATTGCTGCTGGGAAAGCCTGCCATTTTGGGAGAATACTGAAAATGATCGGTAAGTAGAGAGTTAATCTAGTTTTGGAAGGGAAGGAAAAGGTGGTTTGAATTGTAAGCTTGTAAGCAGATTTATTGAAAGGTATAGGGTTCGTAACAGTATATTTTGTCAACTACAGTACAAAGCAGCAGGTATATTGAAGAACAAAGAATTTCTTCTTAAAGTTGATGAAAACACCAGTAAATCAGCAGTGTGTGGTTTGAGGAAAGAAACAAAAATATCTATTCGTCTCAACAAGATAAAAAACATGAATGAATTATTTAGGACAGGAAAAATTCTGTTAAATTTTGCGTGATCAATTCACCAAAAAAAAAAAAAAAAAAAAAAAAAAACTATTTTATCGTGAGCAAAACAAAAACCCCCAAAAATCGAATTTGATCGACATCAATTGGTATTTTGAACAGCATTTGATAAAACACGAATTAGCGTAATGGCAGAAAGAATTGTCATGGTATTTCAGTATGCAAATAAATTCAATGAGTCGAATTTGTAAATTTGTAGATACTTGGACTTGTAATTGACATGCCCAAGACAGTGGGCTGGAACTCAATAAGTCACGGAATCAGCTCAGGTGGGTCATGATGAAATATATATGGAATGAGATTAGCGGAAGAGTAGCGTCCCTTGATTGGACGTCACCCACAGTCTGTGACGTCACCGGCGGAAAAGTTATTAGAGAGAGAACGTCATGTTTGTTGTGCGCATGCGTCTCTCGACCTCGCGGACGAAAAACATAAAAGAATAAAATATCGACACATGACACAAAATGTCACGGATGTTTCTTATACAGTTATTAAAACTTTCATCAAACTGACAAGTTAAAACAATGATGAAGATGAAATTGACTTTCTATTTATTAGAATTCAAACGGTCTGCATGCTTAGACTTTCCATTTTATTAATTCAAGTTATGAGACAATTTCATTTTTTTTTAAAACTTCTTCAGAGCAATATTTACAAACAAGAGACAGGACAACAAACTTTCATAATGCTGAAAAATTGAATGACCAGACAGCAGGGTGGGGTGGGTGGGTGTGGGGGGGGGGGGTGGCCTAAATCATTGACTGATGACGAAACAAAACCTATCGAAGTTGCATCTACGGAAAAGCTTAAGCAACTATTTAAAGTTGAAGAAAATGTACAATCCCAAAATGAAATAAAGTTGAAAGGAATGATATACCTACCGACTACATTTAAAAGAGCAACACAATTTCAATTATCGGTCCTCAATAAAATTATGTAACACTCTAGATAAATCTTCAGACAACAAAACCTGAGCAACTCAAATGACCAAGGGTATGAGTAAAATCATCATCATGTAAGGGATTCAAATTTACTGATTTGAGTACTTACTCAACTTAACTTTTAACATTTAAAAAAAAAAAATTTTATGGCGAATAACATGTTACAGTTTAATGGGTTACCGTTTCATGTATCTGTTTTATTTGTTAACGGAACATTTTACGTATAGATATTCAACGTTACTTTAGGAAAGAGGAATTTTAAAAGCAATAATGAAACAACAATGATAATAACCACATAATAATGACAGACAATATTTTAATGATGTCAAATGGTAAACATAACACAATAATTAGTAAACAATTTTGGGGTCAGTTAATAAACTGATCACTATTCACACAAAAAAGTCAAAGAATAATTTAAAACTGACCGCATTTTTTGGCTTATTGTATGTAAAATGAATATTGATGAAACATGAACAAGAAATTCACATGAAATAAAGAGTAAAATGAAAGCAATAAAAAAAAAGATTGACTGATTGAAGTTTATGATAATAACGTGGACGTCTTTCATTCATCAACTCCATTCATTCTTTCAGAAATAGACAGACCATCATCCACAACCATAGATAGGCCATAACACACTACTCTGTTGTACCCTGCTGTCATCTGGAAAATCGCGAATTTAAAATTTTGGCCTGAAAAATCGTCCTTCAAATATCGATCGATTGAAATGACCCTCATCTTGTCAGTTGAAAGTATGTATGGCATGTCTGACACTTAGTAGCAATTTTCTGCATTATTTTCCTTGTTGAAAAGCTTGAAGGGCCTACTTTATTGTTTATATCACCCGTGGCAAAAAAACGTGTATTTTTTATATAAGCCTGATGATCAGTGAGGCAGGGTAATCTCACTCTTTTAGTCAAATATAAAGTAAAATCACGTCAAAATCATCAAAACTGCCAACCATTGCAAAGGAAGAGGTCATTTCAATTTCAGAGTAAAACGAATGATATTAACTAGTTGACTGCTGTACTGTGGAAAGTCACGTATTTAAAACTTTGGCCAGAAAACTCGTCCTTAAAATATCGATCGATTTAAATGACCCTCATCTTGGCAAAAACTCTCAGACTCAAACTTCGCGAAGTCACAGGTTTAAGAGTGTACAGTGTTTTTGCCAAGATGAGTCATTCAAATCGATCGATAAATAAAGGACTAGTTTTCTGGCCAAAGTTTTTAAATACGTGACTTTCAAGAGTACAGCAGTCAAGAACGTCAAGAGCCCCCGCTTTCCAAAATGTTGCTTTGCATCTGATTTGATTTTTTGCCCATGTAAACCTCATTCATATTTATTCTGAAGTCTCGTATGTCTCCTTGAAGGTATTTGATGCGGTTTGTGTGTATGTGTGTGTGCATGTATGTGTGATGAGGTGAGGGTGGGGTTAATAGAAGAAATGTGTGAGCATATATCCATCACATGATTCGACGTCAAATAAAACAGCATGGACATGTAATAAATAGCTGTACACGAGCTGATATAATGCTAAATATGAACTACGAAAATGATTGTTTTGAACTAAATTAAAACACGGGGTCAGTCGTCTATTAGACCTTTCTCTCTTTCTCGTCTCTTCTTTTCCTTCAGACGTTGATAACTTTCGTAATTTAATTTTGCCTGCGCCTCCAACTCCTTCCTTGTCTCTTTACATGCCTGTTCAATGCTATGTGCTCCTTCCGGTTTCCGGTCAGTGTCACCACAACACACCACCCACCTGTGGCTTAGTACATCGACGGGTGTGTATCGTTTCTTTCTGTCCACAACCAAAAGGTGCTGGATTAAATTTTTGGCATCTGAATCAAAGAACAAAAAAAAAAGCAGTGAAAAACATTTCGAAGATGATTGACATCAAGAATTCGTATCAATTTCAGGTGTAGGCGCTGGTTTGAACTTCGTAATTTTCCTTTCGTGTATCTCACGGAATCAGACATTCCAGATCGTTTTGAAAAAGAAAAATATCTCATTACCAAAATAAACTAACGGCATTCCAGAAAAAAAGATTTGACAATGGCAGGGATGCCCCTTTATTAACAAAAACAACAACAACAAAAAAGCCTGAAATGTTTTCTCATAAAGACCATACATAAAAATATTTCGTGCAACGATTCTCTTCATCAAATTGTATCTCCCTTTAATCATAGAAATAAATAAATAAGTTGAATTCATCTTAACAACGCCACAACCACATTATTTCATTCATCTGTAGTGTTTCATTCATCCTGTTTTGTTGATAAAGGGGAAACCCGAAACGTTCATTTGATCTGTTTTTGTAATTAAATTGAAGCTTACATTCAATTTCACATTGTTTTATATTTCTTCGAGCTTCGAGCAGCAACATTTACATTACATCATAGAAAAGGGATACACATATCCATCTAGCTTCCCTTTAACTGTTGCCTTTAACAAACCATGACTTTCATCTTTATAAAAATCATCTCACCGATACCGACCAAGGCCAGTCGGAATATTAAAAAAAACCGGTTTCCCCCGGATTTAGCCGAAAAAAGGGCATCCCTGAAACACCGAATCAAGGCATTTATACTGTGTGAAGATTCTTATGACTAAGTTGTAATATGCTACTTTCCCCTCAATAATTTGATATTGTGTTTCTAAAAGTGTTATTTACTAATTTATTACTTGTTTCTTATATATTTTGAGATTTGAAAAATGGGTTTTGAAGTGTTCTTTGTTCTTAACACTCAACCTTTTTAGTATTGTAACTTATTTGGCCTACTCTATATGGTTATTATAGTTTATACTATAATCACGACTCTTTATTTCATTCCTTTGAAACATTTCATCATCATCATCATCATCATCATCATCATCATCATCATCATCATCATCATCATCATCATCATCCTTATCACCATCATCACCACCATCATCATCATCATCATCATCATCATCATCATCACCATCGTCATTATCATCATAAGTAGAGGGAAGAAATAGAAGCAGGGAAGACGAGAAGGAGAACGATGATGAGCACGTTTGACAAGGCGTAAGAGGGGAAGAATAACGAGAGAATTCTAGAGGTGTTGAGGTTGATTAAGAGACAAATTCGAGGTGGGAGAGGTTGGTAGAGAGGTTGGTAGTCAGGAGGCAGAGTGGAA